>NC_090336.1:58196860-58505072 GCF_035084215.1 Heptranchias perlo | reverse complement strand
ACAGCCCTGCAAATTGTTTCCCCTTTACCCAATTCCCTTTTGAAAGTTATTATTGAATCTGCTTCCGCCACACTCAGGCAGTGCATTCCAGATCAAAACGAATCGCTGTCTTTGTTTTGCTGGGTGAGGGGTGGTGCAGGAGGTGGTGGTGGATGGTGGAGGGGTTGGGGGGGAGAGAGAAGAGGAGAATGGGTTGGTGGATCTTCTTTTCCAGTTGGCTTGTGAAATCCTGCTCCTCCCTGTTAAACCTGAGTGGCTCTTCAACATTCCTTCAATAGCTGAGTCGATGTGTTTGGTCGGAAAGGGAAACCGACATAAAACCTGTAGCCTGACGCAGCTGAACAATTCCGTCAGCCGCTTCAAATGACACAAAAGTAGCTTAAAAGCAAACCATTCCCCTTCCAGTTATAGAATTCAGGTTATCGATTTACGCTCCAAGACCTATCCAGTGACTGGAAGGCGTAACTCTTGGGTGGGTTATGGGGGTGAAAGGTCCCTGCAAAAAACTATTTTATTTGTATGGTGAGATGTGTTGAAAGGAGAGAAATCATTTGTCTATCTTTTTTTTTTCTCTCGCTCTCGTTCCCCCCCTCTCTGGCTCGCTCTCGTTCCCCCCCTCTCTGGCTCGCTCTCGTTCCCCCCCTCTCTGGCTCGCTCTCGTTCCCCCCCTCTCTGGCTCGCTCTCGTTCCCCCCCTCTCTGGCTCGCTCTCGTTCCCCCCCTCTCTGGCTCGCTCTCGTTCCCCCCCTCTCTGGCTCGCTCTCGTTCCCCCCCTCTCTGGCTCGCTCTCGTTCCCCCCCTCTCTGGCTCGCTCTCGTTCCCCCCCTCTCTGGCTCGCTCTCGTTCCCCCCCTCTCTGGCTCGCTCTCGTTCCCCCCCTCTCTGGCTCGCTCTCGTTCCCCCCCTCTCTGGCTCGCTCTCGTTCCCCCCCCTCTCTGGCTCGCTCTCGTTCCCCCCCTCTCTGGCTCGCTCTCGTTCCCCCCCTCTCTGGCTCGCTCTCGTTCCCCCCCTCTCTGGCTCGCTCTCGTTCCCCCCCTCTCTGGCTCGCTCTCGTTCCCCCCCCTCTCTGGCTCGCTCTCGTTCCCCCCCTCTCTGGCTCGCTCTCGTTCCCCCCCTCTCTGGCTCGCTCTCGTTCCCCCCCTCTCTGGCTCGCTCTCGTTCCCCCCCTCTCTGGCTCGCTCTCGTTCCCCCCCTCTCTGGCTCGCTCTCGTTCCCCCCCTCTCTGGCTCGCTCTCGTTCCCCCCCTCTCTGGCTCGCTCTCGTTCCCCCCCTCTCTGGCTCGCTCTCGTTCCCCCCCTCTCTGGCTCGCTCTCGTTCCCCCCCTCTCTCGCTCGCTCTCGTTCCCCCCCTCTCTGGCTCGCTCTCGTTCCCCCCCTCTCTGGCTCGCTCTCGTTCCCCCCCTCTCTGGCTCGCTCTCGTTCCCCCCCTCTCTGGCTCGCTCTCGTTCCCCCCCTCTCTGGCTCGCTCTCGTTCCCCCCCTCTCTGGCTCGCTCTCGTTCCCCCCCCTCTCTGGCTCGCTCTCGTTCCCCCCCTCTCTGGCTCGCTCTCGTTCCCCCCCTCTCTGGCTCGCTCTCGTTCCCCCCCTCTCTGGCTCGCTCTCGTTCCCCCCCTCTCTGGCTCGCTCTCGTTCCCCCCCTCTCTGGCTCGCTCTCGTTCCCCCCCTCTCTGGCTCGCTCTCGTTCCCCCCCTCTCTGGCTCGCTCTCGTTCCCCCCCCTCTCTGGCTCGCTCTCGTTCCCCCCCTCTCTGGCTCGCTCTCGTTCCCCCCCTCTCTGGCTCGCTCTCGTTCCCCCCCTCTCTGGCTCGCTCTCGTTCCCCCCCTCTCTGGCTCGCTCTCGTTCCCCCCCTCTCTGGCTCGCTCTCGTTACCCCCCCTCTCTGGCTCGCTCTCGTTCCCCCCCTCTCTGGCTCGCTCTCGTTCCCCCCCTCTCTGGCTCGCTCTCGTTCCCCCCCTCTCTGGCTCGCTCTCGTTCCCCCCCTCTCTGGCTCGCTCTCGTTCCCCCCCTCTCTGGCTCGCTCTCGTTCCCCCCCTCTCTGGCTCGCTCTCGTTCCCCCCCTCTCTGGCTCGCTCTCGTTCCCCCCCTCTCTGGCTCGCTCTCGTTCCCCCCCTCTCTGGCTCGCTCTCGTTCCCCCCCTCTCTGGCTCGCTCTCGTTCCCCCCCTCTCTGGCTCGCTCTCGTTCCCCCCCTCTCTGGCTCGCTCACGTTCCCCCCCTCTCTGGCTCGCTCACGTTCCCCCCCTCTCTGGCTCGCTCTCGTTCCCCCCCTCTCTGGCTCGCTCTCGTTCCCCCCCTCTCTGGCTCGCTCTCGTTCCCCCCCTCTCTGGCTCGCTCTCGTTCCCCCCCTCTCTGGCTCGCTCTCGTTCCCCCCCTCTCTGGCTCGCTCTCGTTCCCCCCCTCTCTGGCTCGCTCTCGTTCCCCCCCTCTCTGGCTCGCTCTCGTTCCCCCCCTCTCTGGCTCGCTCTCGTTCCCCCCCTCTCTGGCTCGCTCTCGTTCCCCCCCTCTCTGGCTCGCTCTCGTTCCCCCCCTCTCTGGCTCGCTCTCGTTCCCCCCCTCTCTGGCTCGCTCTCGTTCCCCCCCTCTCTGGCTCGCTCTCGTTCCCCCCCTCTCTGGCTCGCTCTCGTTCCCCCCCTCTCTGGCTCGCTCTCGTTCCCCCCCTCTCTGGCTCGCTCTCGTTCCCCCCCTCTCTGGCTCGCTCTCGTTCCCCCCCTCTCTGGCTCGCTCTCGTTCCCCCCCTCTCTGGCTCGCTCTCGTTCCCCCCCTCTCTGGCTCGCTCTCGTTCCCCCCCTCTCTGGCTCGCTCTCGTTCCCCCCCTCTCTGGCTCGCTCTCGTTCCCCCCCTCTCTGGCTCGCTCTCGTTCCCCCCCTCTCTGGCTCGCTCTCGTTCCCCCCCTCTCTGGCTCGCTCTCGTTCCCCCCCTCTCTGGCTCGCTCTCGTTCCCCCCCTCTCTGGCTCGCTCTCGTTCCCCCCCTCTCTGGCTCGCTCTCGTTCCCCCCCTCTCTGGCTCGCTCTCGTTCCCCCCCTCTCTGGCTCGCTCTCGTTCCCCCCCTCTCTGGCTCGCTCTCGTTCCCCCCCTCTCTGGCTCGCTCTCGTTCCCCCCCTCTCTGGCTCGCTCTCGTTCCCCCCCTCTCTGGCTCGCTCTCGTTCCCCCCCTCTCTGGCTCGCTCTCGTTCCCCCCCTCTCTGGCTCGCTCTCGTTCCCCCCCTCTCTGGCTCGCTCTCGTTCCCCCCCTCTCTGGCTCGCTCTCGTTCCCCCCCTCTCTGGCTCGCTCTCGTTCCCCCCCTCTCTGGCTCGCTCTCGTTCCCCCCCTCTCTGGCTCGCTCTCGTTCCCCCCCTCTCTGGCTCGCTCTCGTTCCCCCCCTCTCTGGCTCGCTCTCGTTCCCCCCCTCTCTGGCTCGCTCTCGTTCCCCCCCTCTCTGGCTCGCTCTCGTTCCCCCCCTCTCTGGCTCGCTCTCGTTCCCCCCCTCTCTGGCTCGCTCTCGTTCCCCCCCTCTCTGGCTCGCTCTCGTTCCCCCCCTCTCTGGCTCGCTCTCGTTCCCCCCCTCTCTGGCTCGCTCTCGTTCCCCCCCTCTCTGGCTCGCTCTCGTTCCCCCCCTCTCTGGCTCGCTCTCGTTCCCTTGTCTCTGAACCATCAGTGCGGGGAATCCAGCTGTTGGGGTCATGATAGCACATCTGGCCAGCATGGCCCTAGACCTCTGCCAAAGGCAGTTGGTGCAAGAACTCTCCCTGGCCAATCTCCCTGTTTGTATCGTTAAGAGCTTTACTGTTTTGAATGAGAGAAGAGCCTGTGATAATCTTGTCCTACTCTTGTGGTTTGGTTTGAAGTAATTTTCTGGACCTACCTTATTCTCGTTGGTTAACATCTTACATACTAAAGTTGTCTGATCACCTCTCAGACACCTCCTCTCAAGGCCAATTACATTCGCAATTCTCTTGCAGTCATATTTTTTCTGTTGAGGAAGCTCAGTCCAGTCTTGGAGCTGAGCCAGAGATCAGACTCTTTGCAGAGAAATTATCCTTCTCCCCATTACTTTGATTTGCATCAGTACCCCGGTATCTTTCACCAGCAATGCAAATTAGTTTTAAGATCGGATTATTAAATTTGCTTTTGTGTGTGGAATTTTTAAAAATAAAATATCGTACATAATTTTAAATTGCCCGTGGTGCAGCATATGATGGGACATGGGAAGCAGTCCACATTTCTCGGGACGTCTCAAAGTTGGCTGCATCCACTCCATCTCTTTTGTGCTTTGACTTTGTAATGTTACTGAAAATGTCATATTGTGGGAGGAGAGGGTCTTTACATTGGTGAGGGGAGGGGGATGGGATTTTCCGCATTTGTGCTGCTGTCCAGGAACCTTGCTCACCAGCTGGGGATGCACATCTGGAAATCACGGGTATTCTGCCTACAATTTTTTCATCCTTTTAAAATTGGTGTGTTTTCGAGCCCACTTCAGGAATATGAATCCTACTGAATCCTGATATTCTGTGTTTCTCTAATTGGTGGTTTGCTGAATAATTTATCAGGGGACCTTTTTATCTTTTTATTTCAAGTAAAATAGTTGTTTTTTTTAAAATACAGGTCTTGTAAGCCATATTTTACCAGTTTTACTTCTGGGAATATTCTTTGAAGATATTCTTCTAAAACACAAGTACGTACAAACACATAATTATGTCCCAGACCATGGTCTAGGTTGTATAATAAGGAGTTATTGCAAGATCTCAACTATTAGTTTCCATAATTTTTAGTGCAAATTCTCTCTTTCTCTCGCTCTCTTTCTCTCCCTCGCTTTTCCCTTTCTCTCTTTCTCTTTCCCTCTTTTTTTTCTCTTTTTTTCTCTCTCTATCTCTCGTTCTTTCTATCTCTTATAGCACCTTTCACAACCTCAGGACATCCCAGAGTGCTTTATAGCCAACGAAGTACTCTTTTAAGTGAAGTCACTGTTGTAATGTGGGGATGTAATGTAATTTGTACTCTGTTAAATCCTCTGAAAAAATATTCAGTACACAAGAGGTGAATGCAAACCTGCCTCACTCCTTTCAAAAAAAAAGTTTCATGGCAGTCTGTGGCTGACAGCTGTTTTTCACAAAAAGGCTGGTATTGGAACTAAAATCATTCGCAAGTCTTGAGCACAGTGTGTGTAATAGGAAAAAACCTGCTGAGCCAGTAACAGATCATTTACAGATAAATAAATGCTAAATCTTGACTAGGTTCTTAGTTAGGAGGGATTTTGATAAAGTAAGTAGGGAGAAACTGTTTCCTCAGGCAAGTGGGTCGGTAGCCAGAGGTCATAGATTTTTTAAAATTGGCAAAAGAACTAGAGGTGAAATGAGGAGAAATTTTTTCACATAGAGGATTGTTATGATCTGGAACGCACTATCTGAAAGGGTGGTGGAAGCAGATTCCATAGGAACTTTCAAAAGGCAATTAGACATGTACTTGAAGAGGACTAATTTACAGGTTATGGGGAAAAAGCTAGGGTGTGGGACTGAATTGGACAGATCTTTCAAAGAGCCGGCACAGGCACGACTGGCCGAATGGCGGCCTCATGTGCTGTAAGATTTTATGATTCTAGCGTGTTTTTTAAATCAGGTGATAGTGTGCAAAACCATTATCTGAAGTCCAGTTCCTCTCCCAGCAGAGCTCACTGAGACTCGTTGCTCCGCCTGACCCGTATGTGTTCTATTTTACAGCAGCCATTGGAGTCTTATAGGTCTTGGCACAAGGCCAATGTGCTGGAATGAACTTGGTATGAAAGTGCCACATAGAAATCAATATCGAAAGAGTTGGACTTCCTGTAGCCCTGAGTGCCAAAGCCAAAATTTTCAATTCAGAGCCAGCACGTGAGAGGGATCCAGGAGTCTGGTCACATCAAGGATATGGATCACATTTTTTTTCCTTTTTGATCACCTCCTGTCCCGACACTCACTGGGTGTTGGCTTCACGGGCAGGAATTACTCTGCAGTCCCTCACCAAGGGTAATCCTGCCCTCTACTCTTGGAATTTCCGGTCGGA
Organism: Heptranchias perlo; assembly: GCF_035084215.1. Taxonomy (NCBI): domain Eukaryota; kingdom Metazoa; phylum Chordata; class Chondrichthyes; order Hexanchiformes; family Hexanchidae; genus Heptranchias; species Heptranchias perlo. The sequence continues at coordinate 58,499,065 of NC_090336.1, read as the reverse complement.
CTCGTTGGATGGTGATCAGGAATGGGAGCCCTGGTGGATTGTTGTTTTATTTTCCTCTCTAGCCCTGGGATCTTGAGGCTAATTGTCGTATCCTGGCTGTGATCAGCTGCCTTCGGCACTGGCTTATGGTTTCCACTGAAAAATGGAATTGCGACATTTGATCCGCAAATCAGTGGTTAAAATTCCAGCATCTCAGTGCAGTACGGTCAGAATTTGACTTTTTCAATCACTGTAAACCAATGGCCTTAATTGTAAATGGACACTATAGTCTGTGATACAAGTGTTCACTGAATAAAATGGCGCTTTTTAAAAAAAAGTAAACTCCACATGTTTAAGTTACGAAGAAATCCGTCTGCTCTACATATGAATTAACTTTTTTTTTTTTAAAAACTTGATTAGCGGAGGCAACAGGAAGTAAGAAAGAAAGAACTTGCATTTATATAGAGCCTTTCACGAGCTTGGGTTGTCCTAAAGCTTTTTACACCCAATGAAGTACTTTGTGAAGTGTCACCACTCTTGTACTGTAGGCAAACACAATGTACGTACGGAGTACAGTGTTTACATTATATGAAATTTATTCCAGAGAAAAAGCAACTTGTTTATTTACATCCCCCACTCCCTTCGCCCTTCCATTGGCGGCCGTGCCTTCAGTCGTCTGGGCCCTAAGTTCTGGAATTCCTTCCCCAAACCTCTCTGCCACTCTACCCCTCTCTCCTCCTTTAAGACCGTACTTAAAACTTACCTCTTTGACCAAGCTTTTGGTCACCTGTCCTAATGTATCCTTCAGCTCTGTGTCAATTTTTGCCTGATTGCGCTCCTGTGAAGCACCTTGGGATATTTTACTACATTAAAGGTGCTATATAAATGCAAGTTGCTGTTATTTATGAGAGAAATTTATTAGCAGGAGTGGAATGGAGCCAGAATTCTCAAGAAGGCCATTCCGGTACTAATTTTTTTTTTTAAGTCAGTCCTTTAAGTTTCCCAAGGGCTTTTCCTTCAGCTTTCTTAAGACGGTTAATTTTAATTAAATATTTGTATATTTTTTAAGAAACGATGGCTCCGGGGTAGGTTGGGCTGTAGGTTTCCCAGCCAAGAGTTGCACCTGCGGCAGTGACATGGATGCGCATCGCAGCCTGCGTATGTCGCTGGTGCGACTCAAAACGGGATAGATGGAACAGGCGGCGGAGAAAAGAGAGGTAATTTTGTTTCAATTTCAGAGTTAAGAAGCTGATGACAGCGATGAAGCTGCAGGAGGCTTTGACAGCTGGCCAGATCTATGGGCTGGTGTATGGAATTCGGGGGAGATGTCACAACAAGAAAGTAGGATGTGAGGCCTGCGCTACTGTGTAAAACTCAGTGAACATCGGTCAAGTGAGCGGTGAAAATTTTCACATAACATACAATGGGAAAACCTGTCCGCAGCTGTTCACTGCTCAACCGAAAAGAATTGTGAGAATGTGCTGAATTTGTATCTGGAGGAACCAGGTGGCTTGCAAGTTCATACAGGACGGTGTCTGCAGTACGGAATGAGTTTGGAGGTAGTTCATGCTCATTTCTTCTGCTGCTTCAAATAACAAGAAAAGACAAAGGGGAGACGGAGCTTCATACAAAGGACCATTGACCAGACTGCGCCCTCCAGGACTTGGGCATAACGTGTGATGTGCTTTATGCATCGTCGCCGTGTTTGTTTTGAGTTATTTCAGACGAGACCTTAAACTGAGGCCCCGTCTGCCTGCTCGGGTTGACGTGATACTATTCGAAGAAAAGAGTTCTCCCGAGGTCCCGGCCAACATTCCTTCCTCGACCAATACCACCAAAAACAGATTAACTGATCATTCATTTTGCTTACTGTTCATGGGACCTTGCTATGCACAAATTGGCTGCTGCATCTGCCTTACGTAACACTTCAAAAGTAATTAATTGCCTATAAATCATTTTGGGATATCCTTGGGATGTGATGAAACATTATGTAAATACAAGCTCCTATTACAGAAACAAGTGATGAACATAGCAAAGTACAGGACTGGAAAAGATGCTGCAGTCCATCTACCCTGTCCCAAAAAAACAATACCCCTCCATCCTCCATCACTCAAACATCTCTCTGATTCTCCCTTAAATTGTTCCACACTGTCTACCTTTGTCCCTGTGCATAAAGTAGTTAAACCCAAACTCTTCAACTTCTTCCAGTTCTGACAAAAGGTCATTGAACTGGATGAAGTTGAAAAGTTTAGGTTTAACTACTTAACTCTGTTCCTCTCACCACAGATGTTGCCTGACTTGCTGAGTATTTCCAGCATTTTCTGTTTTTGTTTCAGATTTCTAGCATCCGCAGTATTTTGCTTTTGAAACCTAAACTCTGCACTTTTCCTTTTCTAACCTTGAGCCCACTTTCCCCTGGTTCTAGAGTTTGCGACGGTCTCAAACATGTGGGAATTGAAGCCCAATAATAACAATTTTAAATATTTAGGAACATAAGAACAGGAATAGGCCATTCAGCCTCTCGAGTCTGTTCAATCAGATCATGACTGATCTGTACCTCAACACCATTTACCCACCTTTGCTCCGTATGTCTTGATACCCCTTACCCAATAAAAATCAATCAATCTCAGTCTTACAAAATATAAGTTGACCCCCAACATCCACATTCTTTTGGGGGAGAGAAGTCCAGATTTCCACTACCCTTCGTGTGAAAAAATGCTTCCTGATTTCACTCCTGAAAGGCATAGCTCTAATTTTAAGCTTATGCCCCCTTAATGAAGCCTCCCCGCCTGGCTATATGTTCCACCAGTTGCCCCGCCCAGACCGCCGCGGTGGCAGTGTGGCCCTTATCACCAAATCACACTTTGCTCCGTCCCCCTACTCCTCTGGCACCTTCTCTTCCTTCGAGCATCTCACCTGTTTCATTGCTCTCACACCTCGTTTAAAATCCTCGTTCTCTACCGCACACCCAAGTTTCTCACCGAGATATCTTCTCTGCTTTCCTCCCTCAGCCTCTGCACCGAGCGACTTCTCATCCTCAGTGATTTCAACCTCCATCTCAACTCATCATGCTCTCTCTCCTCTGAGTTCACTGCCTATCCACCCTTAATCTCTCCCTCCATATAAACTCCCCTACCCATGTTCACGGCCACCCCCTCAACTTTGCCATCTCACGTGGCCTCTCTACTCCCATTGTGTCAATCACAGATAAGGCCATCTCTGATCACTTTCTTGTATCCCTCTCCACCCACATCCCCTTTCCCCCTCCCAACCCCACTTCCTTCTGTGTCCGTCCCTGGAAAACACTCTCCCCCAAGTCACTTACAACTTTCAAATTCCCAACTGTCTAGCCTTTGGCCCTTCATTCACCGTGACATTTCTGCAGCTACCGATCTGCTCAATCACACCCTCCCCTCCACCTTTGATGCCCTTGTCCCCTTTAAAACCATTATTCTCTCTCACCTGGTAGTTCTGTCTGGTATGGCCCTCATTTCCACTGCCTTAAGTCCAAGGGACACAGACTTGAACGTTTATGGTGGATAACTGCTCTCCTCTGCCAAAACTGCTCGCTATTCCAGGATCATTCTGGAATGTGAAGATAATCCCAGGCTTTTCTTCTTCACTACAAACCGTCTTCTTAAGTCCCTTTCCCCTGCCTCCTCCACCCTCACCTCCAACAACAAGTGCGAGGAGCTCACGGACTTCTTTGTCACTAAGATTGAGACCATCCGTTCAGCTGCCTCTGCTGCTTCCTCCCTTCCCCTAGCCCACTGAGCCAAAATTCCCCTACGGTTTCCCTTGCCCTAGCCCTGAACTCGCATCTTTCTCTAGTTTCTCTTCTATCTCTCCTTGTGCCTACTCCGAGCTCATCTTGACCACGAGACACACTTCCTGCTCCCTTGACCCTATTCACACCAAACTGCTGACCACCCAACTTCCCTTTCTGGCCCCCATGTTAGCTGATATTGTTAACGATTCCCTCCCCTTCAAATCTGCCATCATCACCCCTCTACCGTTGAACCCTCTGTTCTTGCAAACTACCGCCCCATCTCCAACCTCCCATTCCTCTCCATAGTCCTTGAAAGTGTTGTCGCCTTCCAAATCTGTGCCCATCTTTCCCGCAACTTTGTTTGAATCCCTCCAATCAGGTTTATGCTCCTGCCACAGCCCTGAAACGACCCTTATCAAAGTCACAAATTACATCCTATGTGACTGTGACGATGTTAAGCTATCCCTCCGCATCCTTCTTGACCTGTCTGCAGCGTTTGACACAATTAACCACACCAGCCTCTCCAAATTCTCTCCTCCATCGTCCAGCTGGGTGGGACTGCAATCACCTGGTTCCATTCTTATCTATCCAGTCTTGGCAGAGAATCACCTGCAATGGCTTCTCTTCCTGTTCCCGCACTGTTCCTTCTGGAGTCCACCAAGGATCTATCTGTGCCCCCTCCCATTTCTCATTTACATGCTGCCCCTCGGTGGCGACACCATCCGGAAACACGACATCATACTCCACATGTACGCTGATGACACCTAGCTCTACCTCACCACCACCTCTCATGACCCCTCTACTGTCTCTCATTTATCACACTACTTGTCCAATGAGCAAAAGTTTCCTCCAACTAAATATTGGGAATACCGAAGCAATTGTCTTTTGCTATTCCCTAGCCACCGACGCCATTCCCCTCCCTGGCCACAGTCTCACATCAGCCTCAGCTCATTTGCTGCTGAAACCCTCATCCATGCCTTTATTACCTCCAGACTCGACTATTCCAGTGCTCTCCTGGCTGGTCTCCCATCTTCCACCCTCCATAAACTTGAGCTCATCCAAAACTCTGCTGTCCGTATCCTAACTCCCAAAGTCCCGTTCTCCCATCACTCCTGTGCTCGCTGACCTACATTGGCTCCTGGTCCAGGAACGCCTCGATTTTAAAATTCTCATCCTTGTTTTCAAATCCCTTCATGGCCTCGCCCCTCCCTATCTCTCTAACCTCCTGCAGCCCTACAACCCTCAGAGATCTCTGTGCTCCTCCAATTCTTGCCTCTTGTGCATCCCCGATTTTAATTGCTCCACCATTGGCGGCCGTGCCTTCAGCTGTCTAGGCCCTAAGTTCTGGAATTCCCTCCCCAAACCCCTCCACCTCTCTACCTCTCTCTCCTTTAAGACGCTCCTTAAAACCCACCTCTTTGACCAAGCTTGTCAAATTTTGTTTGATAACGCTCCTGTGATGCACCTTGGAATGCTTTACTACGTTAAAGGTGCTATATAAATGCAAGTTGTTGTTCTTGATTTCCCCCACCAGAGGTAATAGATTCTCTGTATCTACCATCTATCGAATCCTTTTGCCATTTTGAACACCTCGATTAGATCACCCCTCAACCTTCTAAACTTAAGGGAATACAAACCACGTTTATGCAATCTTTCCTTATAATTTAACCCTATAAATCCCAGGAATATTTGACCAGTACCTCCCTGGGCCAGTTTTCCCAAGTAAACAATCCGAAGCTCTTCAGCTTCTCAAACTTTTGATGCCTCGGGCTAGGTATCAGTTTGGTTGCCCATTTCTGGTTATCCTGGCTGTAGTACAGCGACCAGAAGTGCATACAGTATTCAGCTGTGGCCATTCCGGTATCTTGTACAAATTCATGATCCCCTCCTGTGGGATTCATCCTTTATCCCTCACTTAAGCTTGCGGACAAGCTGCTGAGACGCACAATATAAATTGGGACTGTGGAGGTAAAACCAGGTGGAAGGCCAACTGGAAGTGAAAGTTGTAACCCAAGAAAGTCAGCTTTAGTTTCTAATAGAAAGCGCGTTTAACTTCAGCCACCAGCGGTTTCTTCCAGCTTGACAAACCACATCAGAGCATGATTGTTTGCCCTTGTTGAAATTCGTGACAAGAAAACCACAGGGGAGAGAGAGAACATCAAAGGAGTGCAATTATCTTGTTGCCAAGATTACTGTTTTATATCCAGATTACTGGCCAGCAGATGTTTCAATTAATTGTGGTGAGAAGCAAGTGGAATCTCTGTGTAAAAGATTTTGAACACGCTCCACAAGTGATAAATGCCAACCATGACTGACTGTAATTTCCCCAGAGGAAATTTTGCAGCTAACAAACTGTACAAAGGTGATACCTTGTTCAATGGATGAATGCCAGTGTGGCTTTCGCCTTATGAACCTAATTATCACCCCCTACATTCTCTATGCAGTTAACTTCATGGGCCTCCAGTCCTCATTTGCAATCCAAATGTGAAGACTTGGCTTCAATCTCACCAGATGATACCAGAATTCGGAAGTACATCCACCAGTTACATAGAATTACATAAAATGTACAATGCAGGAACAGGCCATTCGGCCCAACAGGTACATTCCTGTGTTTATGCTCCACACGAACCTCCTCCCTCCCTACTTCATCTAACCCTTCCAGCATATCTTTCTATTCCTTTCTCCCTCGTGTACTTATTTAGATTCCCCTTAAAGGAGTTATCACAAACTCCTGTGGAAGTTAGGGTGCAGCAGTGGAGCAGTTTTTGTATTGGACGAGTAGCCTAGCTGTAGTGGTGAATTCAAAACCCACCATGGCAATTTGCAAAATTGAGTTCAATAATTCTGGTAAATTTGAGGGCTGCGACCAGAAACAAATGAACATAAAAGTTGTTGGATAGATATAACAAACCCAACAATTCCAAGGAAGGGAATCTGCCACTCCTACCCAGTCTGGCCTACACACGCCTCCAATCCCACATTATGTGGTTGACTCTTAATATCCTCTGAAGTGGTCTAGCAAGCCACCCAGTGGTTAAAACAACTGCAATCTGACTTTGCCACCATCTTTCTCAAAAAAATAATAAAATCTTTAAGCTCAGCTCAATATTATGTAACTTTTATCAACTCAAATTTGCTTTGTAAATCATTTTTATAATTTTGCCCAGAATATGGAGTTAGGTCACAGATCAGCCATGATCTCATTGAATGGTGGAACAGGCTCGAGGGGCTAAATGGCCTACTCCTGTTCTTATGTTCATGCATGCATATAATGTATTTTGCAATAATATTTAGTCAAGCCAAACTGTTTGTTTGAAATTATTTCATTGTGGTGTGTACAGCCCAATGATGCATATGATTATTTTCCTGAATGTTGGAAAGTGTACCAGTACTGCATCTTATAACCACCCATTCAGTTTTTAAAAAAAATCCTAGTCAGAAGTAACTTAGACACAAATTATCAGTCTTTTCTGCTTTGCTTGTGCCTGCTTGGTCAAGGGTTACGTACAGAATTTAATTCTTTTCCACTTTTTTGACCTCTGCACCCCCTGCCTTATTTGTAGTATTTACAATATATAGTATTTGCCATCCTGAGCTACCCTCTGAAACTGTACATTCCTGTATATCAGGTGCCTTCTATTGTGCTGTTATCAAAACATGACCAGTAAACTGAGAAGCTAATGTGTCTGCTTAAGAGTGCTTACGAATGCCATTGTCTTATCAGGAGGACTGAGGAAACCTCCATGAATCCTGTGCCCTTTACTACAGATGCAGAGTCAGCTCTACCATCCTACGAACAGGCACTTGTGGCAACTGGGCAATATGATGCCCCTCCACCCCCGTACCCAGGGTAGGTATTGCAGTTGTTGTCTTTTGGAAGACTGCAAAACTAATGCAGTAGTTATCGTAATAGTGCAGTAGATGTTTTCTTGGTAATCGGTGTACAAGAACCTTATTTCAAGCATAATTCATTGGCTGTAAAGCGCTTTGGGACATCCCAAGGGTGCAAAAGGCACCATATAAATTGCAAGTTCATGCGTTACTTTAAACACACAACAAACAGTTAACAGTAAATTGATTTTGTAGCATTAAAATATATGGATGTCTGCTACCACCGTGAATTTTCCTGGGTGCAAATCCAACCACCGTAGGTAGAATGAAATCCTTTTCACTGATAATTGGGATTGTAAGTGAAGCAATTTTGACCAGTGTCCATCCAAAACCAATCGGAGAGATCGTGGATGAAAAATGACCTCCATTTATAATAATAAACCCATGTGATTGTATATAGTACAAAATCTTTATTCCACCATGGGTTTGATCATTCTAATTGTCAGTGCTTTGTTTTATATGCGCTAATAAATAAGGAACTATCAATTACCAAAATACAGCAATTATCAACATCAGGAGAAGGAAAAAAGGAACTGGTCTGGACCATGGACTGCTTAGAATCATTGTCAATATCACACTGCAGCTGATGCAATCGGTAATAGGACATTTATAAAAGATGGACTGACTAGTTTCAAAGAGAAGTCTTCTGCTTTCCAAAGATCTGTCAATCCAACCTATGTTATCTAGCAGCCTGACCAAGTGTTGGACTGGAGAAATGACTTCCCGAGCAAGGGTGAGGTGGGACTCGATTATGATTATCTAAGTGGGAGCCAAGCAATCAGCTGTTTTATAATTTATTGGCATCATGATAAAGAACTGAATGGCACATTCAGTTTATGTTAAAAGAAACCTGCTAGAGATTGGTATGACTATTTCCATATTGTTAATTTTTGAATTGAAATCTCTTTACTGGTTAACATTTAAAGAAAAATTGTTGACTTAGTAGATAGAAACTTTGGGGTTCTATTTAACTTGTATTGAAAATGATGGATCAGGAAGACACTAACACGTCTCTCAGGCTAACTTGCAGTTGGTTATGGAACAGCGTTAAAAAAAGACTGACTTGCATTTATATAGCGATCTCAGGGCGTCCCAAAGCGGTTTATAGCCAAGTAAGTACTTTTGAAGTGTAGTCACTGTTGTAATGTAGGAAACGTGGCAGCCAATTTGCACACAGCAAGATCCTACAAACAGCAATGTGATAATGACCAGATAATCTGTTTTAGCGATATTGGTTGACGGATAAATATTGGCCAGGACACCGGGGAGAACTCCCCTGCTCTTCTTCGAAATAGTGGCCATGGGATCCTTTACCTCCACCTGAGAGGGCAGACAGGGCCTCGGTTTAACGTCTCATCTGAAAGAAGGCATCTCCAACAGTGCAGCACTCCCTCGCTGGAGTGCCAGCCTAAATTTTGTGCTCAAGTCTCTGGAGTGGGACTTGAACCCACAACCTTCTGTCTCAAAAGCAGAAATGCTACCACTGAGCCATGACACATATGGAAGAAAGTCCATATCATTACTCTTTGATGGTGAATGTCATCTAACACATGAAACAATAGCAGAAATAGGTTGGTTAGAACTTGTTGGAGTTTTTTTTAAACTTCAGCAATATAATCTTCTGAAGCTGTTCAAACATTAGATATTATACATTTTGCAATGGACTTTTTTGTAACTTTTTTTGTGATTGTCTTGTTTGCACAGGTCATCTTCTGGTTCCTGGAAATCCCATCGCACCCGATAATGAACGGACAAATTAGTATTGATAAAATATTGGCACTAACAGTGAACATTTAAATTCAATGTATTTTTAATAATGAAATCTGCACTATACAAATGATATTTAATTAAGTATTCCTTGTTTGTATTTGAATATGTGATATTTGTATATAACTTTACATGGACATGTAAAATTCAGGAAACAATTCGAAAATGTAGGTTGTTTTTTTCATAGTTTAATCTTTTTCAAACACTTTTTCTTAATCCATAGAATGAATGAACAACTTTTTAACAATGCAAATTTAAATCTTGCAAACCACTGACCCTTTCATCAGTTTGCCAGAAGTACAAGCCTGAGATTGCCTCCCAAGTTGCAGGATTCTTAAACTCCAAGGATGATTGGAAGATAGTTAAATATTTTTAATATTGGGCCTGGTTTAGTTTCGCTGCTCTTCAATCGCACCTCTTATGAATATGGTAGAATTGTAGAATACCATATATGCTGAAAAGTTGTCTAAAATTCAAAATCCATGAAAGTCTAGCAGCTCAATCAACCAAATCAAGATCAGACTCGAGAAGCATCTCCTTTAAAAGCTTATTCATGAGAAAAGCTACTGACCCGAGGGATCTCAAAGCCCTAACCCATGAATTGGCTGGTCGTCCAGCTTATCTGTATCAACTGTCCCTTTCAACTAGTGCAGATTGTCCATTCGAATGGAAAACAGCAAACGTGACTATCCACAGTAAGTGATCAAAGTCAAACCCCAGATAACTACTGATCCGTATCCTTACTGTCAGTCAATCCTCAGCTTGCAGTTGCCATTGTGATTGAGAAGCTCATGCAACATCTCAACCACAACAACCTTAAGAGCTTCCTTTGGAGCAAATCAGTTGTTGACTCTTTTTCTCTCTCTGCCCATAAATTGAATGATTCTGCCTATGCCCACCACGGAGTTCAATCACTAGCTCTTGACATTTATAGCATTCATAGCCACGTTGAGAAGCTGGCATATCTGGTTAGCTGCTGTCCTGGATATGTTACTTTCAGATCATGAAAACATTCAGATTGTGATATCAGGTAATTTGGTTATACTGTATGTTATACTTTATGCCATTTATTTAATCTTTTTATGTTCCAGTGATTGAGGTTTATGTTTTGTTGAGATTAGGGTAAGGCTAAGGAAAACCTCAGCTCTTGGCTTTGAATGCAGAATGCACCAATTTGGAATGCAAGAACTTTCCCTTTCAATGCACAGATGATGGGATAAAGTATGTAGGCATTCTTTATCAAGCTGACCTGTTCAAGACTATATGGATGACTATTGAAAAATGAATTAAGGGGATGGAGGGGGATCTGGTCTTGGGAGAAGGTTGATGAAGTTGGAATGATTTTTGATGTGTAATTTCCATCACAGTATGCTTCAACTGGCAATTTATATCCTATACTCAAATAGACTCTGAATTCCGGTGGACTAGTAAAGCCAGAGAGTTAGTTGTGATAAATTAGTGAATGTTAAGAATAAGGAAGGTGTTACGTTTCTGATCACTGCCTATATCAAACCACATTTATTAGTTGGTACTGCCATCGATGTACCTGGATTTGAACAAGCCTAGTTGATGGAGTGACAACTCAGTACTCTATCCAACTGGCAGATCTCTTCTGTGCTCTTCCTGTAGAGACCCAATGTTATCCTGCTATGAAAGCAACTCGGCTGAAATCTTGGACTTTTGAATAACTATTCATTGAATTGACCTATTCAAATAATGAGAAATGAAAACTCTGCAGTTGTTCAGCGAATTTATTCGGTGAGTAGCTGAATCATATGCACCAGGAATATTCCAGGTTCAATCCTAGTCTGTGCTGAATTATTTGATCTGTCAGGCTGGTGACAGAGGCACCAACCCTGTCTTAGGGAGAAATAAATCAGGTTGGAATTCCTGCTTCTAATCACTATTCAGAGGCCGCTGCTGGAACTTCCATGTGAATTGATGTGATGCCACCTGCAATTAGATAGCCTGTCAGCACATTAAACAAGGCTTGTGCACAAATAATAACCACATGGATGAGGACACAGTGAGGGAGGGAGTTTGTGGAACTGTTAACGCTGGGAGGGAGACGATGCCTTCAGGAGGGGAGGGGAGAAAATAGAAGAATAAAAGCTCTCCCAAGTTAGTCATCTCACTTTCAGTATTTTGGGTATTGATCCCCAATTGACTTTGCCTCTCCTGACTCATTAAATCATGATGAAGTTAGCTGAGAAAACCATGTTACCTCAAAAATAATAAAACTGAAGATGAATGAAGACGACTCTCATGAGTCACCTCAAGCTAACTTGAGGAAGAGAATGGAGCCTTGCAATTGACGAGATTTGTGCAAAGGTGTGCTAGACAGCAAGCCCTATTGGAAGAGAAATCAAAAAGAAGCTAATTCAATTCAAAGTCTTGCACAGGCCTAATTGGACTTGCGTACACCTATTTACAGCCAGAATTATTGGCACACAGAGTTGGGGGACCACATTCTGATATACTTTCCCACATCCTATGGGGTTATGACAAAGTAAAGCCCTGGGAATGAAGTCCAGACAGTAGTCTCTGAGTAATCATTCCCTTTGTGTGTTTAAATCCCTAATTATTGTGGAATTTGAGAGGCTTAAGTTGCTAGGTATCAAGCTAACTATGACTAAAACAACTTTTTTTGGCTGAATTTGCCAAGTTTATTTTGGGGTGTGGTGTCAAATGTAATCATGGTTTGGTTACAGCTAAAGGCTTCTGAGGAAGTTTTGAAACAACTTGGTCTCCCTATGGAAACCAGTGTCCCTGGTGCCCCCAGTACTTTCTCTCCTAACTTTTATCCCCCCACCCAAAATAAACATTTCTCTTACCGAGATGAGACAATTTTCCCAAGAAGATTTAGTTTCTTGTTCCTCTGTTCTTTCTTCTTCCTTCCCTCTTTGGCGTTTCTGTAAGTTTTTTCATGCAGTCGCTCACTAGAATTTTGCTTTTTATCGATCAACTTTCTAGATTCTATACCTCTGCTGTTAAATAATGTTTCTCTGTGGCTTTATTTTCTTTTTTTATTCAATGCATTATGTATCATTGTTAATAGGTGCATAACTGTTTGTAAAATGTTTTGATTCTAAAATAAAACTTGTTTCATCAAAAACAGTTCAAAAATACTCTACCTACATACCTGTCCACTGATGGAATATTGTAGCTCTGTTTGGCAGTCAACAAAGAAATCCCAGTATGGCTTGAGCCCAGTGGCCTTTGTGGGTTTAATGATGGTAATCTACCCCCAGCCAGAGTCCACCCACTTCAAAATCAAATATTACAACGAAAGCAGCATCTTGAGTTGCTAGTGCCTGAGCTGGGCCTCTTGTAGCAGAGGCACAAGAATCTATCTATCATGTATTAAATTTGCTAAGTCATAGAATCACACAGCACAGAAGGAGGCCATTCGGCCCATTGTGCCTGTGACAACTCTTTGAAAGAGCTATCCAGTTAGCTCCACTCCTCCTGCTCTTTCCTCATAGCCCTGCAAATTTTTCCTTTTCAAATAAATAAATATATGTGTTATCTCCAATTCCCTTTTGAAAGTTACTATTGAATCTGCTTCCTCCACCCTTTCATGCATTCCAGATCGTAACCTGGTGTGACTTGGAGGGGAACCTGGAGTGACTGTATTCCCTTCACATGCTGCCCTTGACCTTCTAGGAGGTGGTGGTTGTGGGTTTGGGAGGTGCTGCTGGAGAAGCCTTGGTGAGACGCTGCTGTGCATTCTGTAGACAGAACACACTGCAGCCACGGTGTGCTGGTGGTGGAGGGAGTGGATATTTTTCCTTATAATTGTTGGCTTCATCTGCACTCTTGTTATGTCATTATATACAAAAAAAACTTCTAATAGTGCCAAGTGATCTTTTAAAACCCACTGAGTGTAACATTTCACCTGAAAGGCATGTTCTACTGCACTGATGTGTTGGTATAAATTATGTGCTCAACTGAGGCGTGAAGCCATAATCCTGCTGCAGTGATGAGTAACATGTTACGTAACATCTGTGAATGGCAAAGATCCAAATTTCAATTCTCCTTTTAAATAGGGAGTCTCACCATCAAAGTTGTTTATTCTCCTCACCTTTAAAATACCCAATGTGATGCACTGAGGGGGGGCTCTCAACCATGGTGGGGGGTGCTCGGCTTGAATGCTGGTTTAATATTCCAACCAGCAATTTCTGCGATGGGGATGAATGAGAGTTTGTGATCCTATGCCAGAATTTCTGCTCAGTGATGGGGTGGAGAAGGTTTGTTGTCCTAATCTGGAATTTCTGATATGTGTGGTCATAAGCTGTGGGGATGCATTTGGCCTTATGGTCATTTTTAGGGGGTTGTTTCCAGATATATATTCATTGGCATGGTTCCCAATCTTTGCTCAGTGGGTTGGTTTGGTTTGGTTTTTATTTTTTTGCTCAGTTAAGTGGGGGCCTTGTTTACTATTGTTCCAGGGGAATGTAGACTGTGATGCAATGGTGGTGCTGGGGGGATAGATTTTTTTTTAATCATTGGTTGCAGTTCTTGCTAGTTGATCTCCAGTGGCATTGCACGTGGAGAGTCAAAACCAGTGCAACTTTTCACATCAACCAAGGGAGATATTTGAACCAAGACAGGGGAGAGGGTGAGAACAGTGAAGGTAGACTGAGTGAGGGGTAGGGAAGGGAAAGGCATTGAGGAGGAGGACAGCAGAGGGGTGGGGAGAGGATGATGGTAAGAGAGAGGGGAACGGAAAGGAGGGAAGGAATAGAGAGGGAGCAGGATGAGAGAAGGAGGAGGGAAGAAGGTGAGGTGGAGAAGGAGAGAAGTGATTTTATGATCAGTGCTTCCTAACAGCATCACTGCTGAGGGAAGACTCAGCTGAGAAAAAAGAAGGACCTCTAGTAACTTTGTTGTGGAAAATAGATTTATTAGAGCAGATATCACAGAGAAGGAGAAAATTAGAGAAAAGGATGAAGTATTTACTGGAATTGGGGTGGGAGGAAACACGATCCAAATAGTTGTGGGAGTCCGAGCTCATAATAAATATCTATGGACAGCCTATTGCCAAAGATGGAGAGAGAGAAAGCCAGATAAAGGAGGGAAGAGATGGACCACACAAAGGCAAATAATGGATGAGAATTGGAAACACATTTGGAGTTCTATCATTTTTATTAGCAAAACAGCCAAGTTCTTACAAAATGTTATGATTCTTCCAAGTAACTTGACTGCAGAATATTCCAATATTTCAGATGATGTCATCATTCTTAAAATATAAGCTTGTGCACACACTCAACACTGATTCAGGATGTTAACAATTGATTATTTTCAGTTTATTTAATTTAATTGAGTGATGGCTGGAAGAGTGAATAGAGACCCAACACAAACAACTCTCAGCCAAACATTTGCCTGAGAGAACTGAGACCAGCTGCAATCCATGAGATTTTCTTGGGGTGTGTCAATCACAATGAGCCATGCTGCATTGAATCTCACCTCCGTTTCACTGGCGAGTTTGAGAAGGCATGGGAAACCCGTGCAGGTAAGTTAAAATTCATTTCAAGTTCAGAAAATTATCTAACTTAAGTATTTGAAGTAGGATGCGCATGCGCATCCAAATGCACCTGGGTTAAACGCAGAAGTGGGCATGTTGGAGCCAGGTATGTGATCCCGCTGATGAAATCAACCATTTTTACTATCCACCCGCCCCCAGCCCACCCGTTCTTGGGAGTTAAAATTACCCCGAGATGTTGGCTTCCCAAGCCTCTGCTGATTTATCCCCTCAGGTTTTTCCACCTTTTGAGGAAGTATACATGTTCAGTGCCTTGATGTGGTTTCTTTTGTGGAGGGGGGAGGAGGGGAGAGAAGCTTTGCTCACCCCGGTGGAATATTTGCAGCAATGGGTCCTGTTTGTTAACGACAAATTACATAAGTACGGTGCAAATTATGTTGGGGGAACAAAATCAGTTTTCAAACACGAATAAACGCTTTTTTCAGACTTTTACAGAATGCAAGTATCTGGCAAATTAGTAAACTTGTTAGGTCTTGCACACTTACAATTTCATATTTCGCCAGTAAATTGCAAGTTGCATGATCCACTGTAATAAATAAGTTTATGCTTTATAATCTAATCCAGTGACAAAAGTATATTAGTAAAAGTAAGAAGAAAAACTATCTTGTGCATCCATATTTCATGAAGTCTTCTGTCACTGCAAGGAGTCATCTGTCTTCCTCAGGCGCACAGAAAAAATTATATGGCACTGTGGAGCAGAAGGTGAAAAATCAGGAATTCAAGTTATTTGTGTAAATGCAGAGGCCAACGTATGTATATTATTAAGCAACCAATTTGTTTGGTAACTTCCCATTTCTGAGCTCTCTTTGCTGGAGTATTTTTGTCTCAATTAATATTCTTGTTTTTTTATTTAGCACAAAAGCAGGATAGCCTAGAAGGTTAAAAAAAATTACAGGAAGGTAGGTCCAAGGTTCACTCCCTCGACTGTGCAGAGTTATCTGATCTCAACTGATGATGAATCAGTACAGTTTCCCTCAGCGTTCTTGGGTTAAGGAGGGGGAAATCGACCAGGGCCGACCGATCCCTGCTGGTTGTGTATAAGTGTGGATGTCATAGAATCATAGAAAGGTTACAGCATGGATGGAGGCCGTTCGGCCCATCGAGTCCATGCGGGCTCTATGCAAGAGCAATCCAGCTAGTCCCACTCCCCCATCCTATCCCTGTAGCCCAGCAATTTTTTTCCTTTCAAGTATTTATCCAGTTCCCTTTTGAAAGCCATGATTGAATCTGTCTCCACCACCCCCTCGGGCAGTGCATTCCAGATCCTAACCACTCGCTGTGTAAAAAAGTTTTTCCTCATGTCACCTTTGGTTCTTTTGCCAATCACCTTAAATCTATGTCCTCTGGTTCTTGACCCTTCCGCTAATGGGAACAGTTTCTCTCTATGTATTCTGTCTAGACCCTTCATGATTTTGAATACCTCTATCAAATCTCCTCTCAATCTTCTCTGTTCCAAGGAGAATAACCCCAGTTTCTCCAGTCTATCCACGTAACTAAAGTCCCTCATCCCTGGAATCATTCCAGTAAATCTTTTCTGCAGCCTCTCTAAGGCCTTCACATCTTTCCTAAAGTGTGGTGCCCAGAACTGGACACAATACTCCTGTTGTGGATGAACCAGTGTTTTATGAAAGTTTATCATGACATCCTTGCTTTTGTACTCTATGCCTCTATTTATAAAGCTCAGGATCCCATATGCTTTTTTAACTGCTTTCTCAACCTGCCCTGCCACTTTCAACGATGTGTGCACATATACCCCCAGATCTCTATGTTCCTGTACCCCTTTTAGAATTGTGCCCTCTAGTTTATATTGCCTCTCCTCATTCTTCCTACCGAAATGTATCACTTCTCATTTTTCTGCGTTAAATTTCATCTGCCACGTGTCCGCCCATTCCACCAGCCTGTCTATGTCCTCTTGAAGGCTATCGCTGTTTACTACCTTTCCAAGTTTTGTGTCATCTGCAAATTTGGAAATTGTGCCCTGTACATCCAAGTCCAAGCCATGAATATATATCAAAAAAAGTAGTGGTCCTAATACCGACCCCTGGGGAACACCACTGTACACCTCCCTCCAGTCCAAAAAACAACCGTTCACCACTACTCTCTGTTTCCTGTTAGTTAGCCAATTTTGTATCCATGCTGCTACTGCCCTTTTATTCCATGGGCTTCAATCTTGATGACAAGCCTACCATGAGGCACTTTATCATTTTATGTTAGCTCAGGGCAGGAACTATGCTCTGCTGTCGTGCATCTTGTGGTTGAATTGCTGGCCTAACCTCACTGACTACAGTGGCTAATAAGTCATGGTCACCTGGACGAGATAACGGAGGGTGACTGCTGCCTATGGAACTGAGTCCCTGTAAGGTGTCAATGCCTCCTGGTGAAAATTGGTGAGATGAAAAAAAATGTGAGCACCCATTAACGTCCCTTTATTGAAAAGCGGGGTACGTGCTATAATTACTTGTGCTCTGTTGAGTAGTGTAAATTCATTTAAGATGTTTTCTCTGCTCTTGAATTCATGCTGCGATATGGTTTGTAGGGTGCTGCCAGCCATCTTGCCCTACTGCCTGTTCTTCATTTATAAACCTAGCCAGTAGTCTATTTGGTCCTATCCTCACCTACATCCACATATGTACTTTCTACTAGGAGTCACTAGAGTGGGTACACAGACTGATTTTTCCTCTCCCTAATTGGGGTCACCGAGGCCGATTATTGTGCCCCCCACCATTGCCCTGTCTGAGATAAACTACCTCAGTACAGATCAGGGACTGAACCTGGCACCTTCCTGATCTGTACAATTCAATACTATACCACATAGCGCATTTATTCTGCACCATCAGGAATAACAGTCTTAATAAGCCAGACTTGAAGCTTTTCATCATTGGGAATTGCTGATAGCTTGGGTCTGATGGGTGATGTGATTGCTTTTTACACAAATATTAAATAATACTGATTCTATTCTAGAGGTTTGCAAAGGAACTGGAACTAAACAAACGGGGAAAAAAAACCCAGGAACTTTATTGTATAACTGCCAGTTTTGATCCGCAGTGATTAACAGCCTCACTGTTTTCAGGAAATCTCCTTCCTACTTTTAGCCGATGCACACATTCAACTAGGTACTTTACTTTAAACATAAACAGCCTGTTTTAGGGACTTTTCCTGTATTTAGACAGATGTAAAATTACATCAGTGCCCCATAAATGATTATACTTGGAAAGTTTCTAACTGTTTATCTGGACTATTAGAATAAGTTTTTTTTTAAAAAAACAATTCATACAAATATGTAGGCAATTCATACATATGATGGTTGTCAGTGCCAAGAAATGGGACACTTTCCCTTTCAGGTGTTCAGTGTCAAGATCAAGTACCTCGAAGTTAACCATAATGCAAGTCAGATACAGAATAAAGCTCCCACTACTAATGGCCCAAACGCAAAAGCACCTGCTGCTGGACTATTGAGACATGCCCAATTCCTACTCCAGCCGTATTTAGAATCATGGAATGATACAGCACAGAAGGAGGCCATTTGGTCTATCATGCTTATGCCGGCTCTTTGGAAGAGCTATCCAATTAGTCCCACATCCCTGCTCTTTCTATAGCCCTGCAAATTTTTCCCCTTCAAGTATTCATCCAATTCCCTTTTCAAAATTGCTATTGAATCTGTTTCCATCACCCTTTCAGGCAGTGCATTCCAGATCATAACAAGTCGCTGTGTAAAAATTTGTTTCCTCATGTCGCCTCTGGTTCTTTTGCCAATTACCTTAAATCTGTGTCCTCCAGTTACCGACCCTCCTGCCACTGGGAACAGTTTCTCCTCATTTACTCAATCAAAACCCTTCATGATTTTAAACACCTCTATTAAATCTCCTCTTAACCTTCTCTGCCCTAAGGAGAACAACCCCAGCTTCTCCAGTCTCTCCACATAACTTAAGTCCCTCATCCCTGGTACCAGTCTAGTAAATCTCTTCTGCACCCACTCTATGGCCTTGACGTTGGTTAAAGAATCAATTACAGTTGTGAGAAGGGATGATATGCTAAATGGATCATCATTCGAGGCCATACGGGTTGAGCAAAGAAATAAAAAAGGGGCAGTCACACTACTAGGAGTGTACTATAAACCCCTGAATAGTGAAAGGGAGATAGAAGAACCAATATGTAGGCAAATTTCCGAGTGCAAAAATAAGAGGGCAATAATAGTAGGGGACTTCATCTACCCTAACATCAACTGGGATTCAAACAGTGTGAGGGGCACAGAGGGCGCAAAATTCTTGATCGGTGTCCAGGAGAACTTTTTTTAGCCAGTACGTGACAATCCCAACAAGAGGGGATGCAATTCTAGATTTAGTCCTGGGAAATGAAGATGAGCAAGTGGGTGAAGTTACAGTGGGTGACCATATTGGGGATAGTGACCACAATTCAGTTAGTTTTAGCATTATTATGCAAAAGGACAGAGTTAACTCAGGAGTAAAAGTTTTAAATTGGGGGAAGGCAAATTTTACAGAACTAAGAGGTGATTTGGCAGAAGTGGACTGGACACAACTACTTGAGGAGAAATCAGTGGCAAGCCAATGAGAGGCACAAAAAAGTGAAATTCTACAGGTACAATGCAGACAAGTCCCCTCAAAGAAAAAGGGTGGCACTGCCAAATTTAGAGCCCCCTGGTTGTCTAGAAGTATACGGGGCAAGATAAAGCAGAAAAAGAAAGCTTATGACTGTCACAGAAAACTAAATACTGCAGAAAGCCTAGAGGAGTATAGAAAGTACAGGGATGATGTAAAAAAGGAAATAAGGAAAGCAAAGAGAGGGCATGAAAAAATATGGGCTAGTAAGATTAAAGAAAACCCAAATATGTTTTATCAGAAAATTAAGAACAAGAGGATAGCTAAGGAAACGGTGGGACCTATCAGGAATGATGAGGGTAACTTGTGTGTAGAAGCAGAGGATGTGGGTAGGGTTTTAAATGAATATTTTGTCTCCGTATTCACAAAGGAAAGGGATGATCCGGACGTAGTAGTTAAAGAGGAGAGGTGTGAAATATTAGATACGTAAACATAACAAGAGAGGAAGTACTAGAGGGACTGGAATCCTTGAAAGTTGATAAGTCACCAGGGCCGGATGGATTGTTTCCTAAGCTATTGAAGGAAGCCAGGGAGGAAATAGCGGATGCTCTGATCATCATTTTCCAATCCTCGCTAGATACAGGGAAGGTACAGAAGGACTGGAAGACTGCAAACGTAGTACCATTGTTTAAAAAGGGTACGAGGGAAAGGCCGAACAATTATAGGCCGGTCAGTCTTACCTCGGTGGTGGGCAAACTATTAGAATCAATACTGAGACATAGGATAAACTGTCACTTGGAAAGGCATGGTTTAATCAGGAATAGTCAGCATAGATTTGTTCAGGGAAGGTCATGCCTTACAAATCTGATTAAATTCTTTGAGGAAGTGACGAGGAGGATTGATGAAGGTAGTGCATTCGATGTTGTCTACATGGATTTTAGTAAGGCATTTGACAAAGTCCCACATGACAGACTGGTCAGAAAGGTAAAAGCCCAAGGGATACAGGGAAATGTGGCGAATTAGATCCAAAATTGGCTCAGTAACAGGAAACAAAGGGTAAAAGTCGATGGATGTCTTTGCGAATCCGTTTCCAGTGGTGTGCCACATGGCTCAGTGTTGGGTCCCTTGCTGTTTGTGGTATATATTAACAATTTGGACTTGAATGTAGGGGGCACGATTGGCAAATTTGCAGACGACACAAAAATTGGCCGTGTAGTTGATAGTGAAGAGGATAGCTGTAGACTCCAAGAAGATATCAATAGGTTGGTGGAGTGGGTGGAAAAGTGGCAAATGGAGTTCAACCCAGAGAAGTGTGAGGTAATGCACTTAGGGAGGGCAAACAGTAAAAGGGAATACACAGTAAACGGGAATATATTGAGAGGGGTCGAGGAAGTGAGAGACCTTGGAGTGCATATGCACAGGTCCCTGAAGGTGGCAGTACAGGTAGATAAGGTTGTGAAGAAGGCATACGAAATGCTCTCCGTTATTAGCCGAGGTATAGAATACAAAAGCAGGGATATAATGATGGAACTGTATAAAACGCTGGTAAGACCACAGCTGGAGCATTGTGTGCAGTTCTGGTCACCACATTACAGGAAGGACGTAATTGCTCTAGAGAGAGTGTTGCCAGGATTTGAAAATTGCAGCTATGAGGAGAGATTGGATAGGCTGGGGTTGTTTTCATTGGAGCAGAGGAGGCTGAGGGGTGACTTGATTGAGGTGTACAAAAATATGAGGGGCTCAGATAGAGTAGACAGGGGAAGTACCTGTTTCCCCTAGCGGAGAGTTCAAGAACCAGAGGACGTAGATTTAAGCTGATTGGCGGAAGGATTAGAAGGGACATGAGGAAAAACTTTTTTACCCAGAGGGTGGTGGGTGTATGGAATTCGCTGCCTGAATTGGTGGTAGAAGCAGGGACCCTCAACTCTTTTTAAAAGTACCTGGACCTGCACCTAAAGTGCTGTAAGCTGCAGGGCTATGGACCGGGTGTTGGAAGGTGGGAATAGAATGGGCACCTGGTTGTTCTTCGAGCCGGCGTGGACACGATGGGCCAAATGGCCCCCTTCTGTGCTGTATCTTTTCTATGGTTCTATGGACATCCTTCCTAAGTGTAGTGCCCAGAATTGAACACAATTCTCCAGCTGGGGCAAACCAGTGTTTTATAAAGGTTTAGCATAATTTCCTTGCTTTTGTACTCTATGCCTCTGTTTATAAAGCCAAAGAACCTGAATGCTTTTTTTAACAGCTTTTTCAACGTGTCTTGCCACCTTGAAAGATTTGTGTACACACACCCCCAGATCTCTCTGTTCCTGCACCCCTTTTAAAATTGTACCATTTAGCTTATATTGCCTCTCCTCATTCTTCCTACCAAAATGAATCACTTCACACTTCTCTGTGTTAAAATTCATCTGCCATGTGTCTGCCCATTTCACCAGTCTGTCTGTCCTTCTGAAGTCTGTTACTATCCTCTTCACTGTTTACTACATTTCCAAGTTTTGTGTCATCTGCAAACTTTGAAATTATGCCCTGTATACCCAAGACCAGGTCAGTAATATATATCAAAAAGAGCAGTGGTCCAAATACCGACCCTTGGGTGTCCTTGTGGCCTCCATGAGTGACAGCGCCAATTAGTCTCAAGTTGGGAACAGTTTTGCGCTATGGTCCAGACCAACTAGGTGAACTGGATTGAGATTGCCACTGATTTAAAATGTCTTTACAGCCAGCAAATAGAGAGGAGATTTTCATTCCATCACTCTGGGTAGGATTCAAACCCAGGTCCCAAGAGGTGACAGTCTAGTGACTAACCAACTGCACCAGTCTGTCCCCATCAAAAGAGGTTTCTCATTAATTCGATAGCTTATTAGAATTTATAATGAATGATTGATTTCCAACTTTCCGTTTGCTTCAATGTCAGATCAATCTCAAACTTTAGCTGCTGATTTAAGAGTAAATAACAGAAAAAATTCTGTTTTTTTAAAAAAAATTTAACCAGTTAAATTGCTGCTTTATCTTTTGATGTTGCTCATTTTTTATATTTTACACACAAAAGAACAATATTATGCTTTGTTAGTATCATGTAGTCATTTAATTGTAGCCTTTTATACAATGTCTTTTTTTTTGTAAGAGTAAAAGTTGTTAAGAACATCCCATCTTTATTAGATTTTCTTTTTAAACATCAACCTTGCCTATTTTTTATCTCTCTTCTATCCAACCCACAAGCCCATACTGTGTTTCATGACTGGAGAGGGTGGGTGGGGGGAGTGGCCAAGAAGCAGAATGCAGTCTGGATCTAGATTGCCAGTCTTGATCCTAAGGACAAGAAGAGACATTAAAAAAAATTGTAAGTTCATTGCCATCTTTTCCAACCCCTCTCCCTGATGGCACATTTTTTCAAGCTGCAAGTATTAGCCAGTTAAGTATGAAAGAGAAAAAAAAATGCCAGTTCATTCTCCTCTCGCATTTCTTGATAACGGCTTGAGAAATAACAAAGAGGAATGAAGGTTTTAAAAAAAAAAGCAATTGTGAGAACTGGGTGGCACATTTGAGTTAGCAAACTGTCTCCTCTGCTGGCTGTAAATATCCTTGGTGAAATGTGTTTGGGTAGTCTGAAACCAGTTTGCAGTAAGCACAACAACACTGCTCTGAATTTGACACAACTGGCATTAATATGACAAATCTCCTTCAAGAAATCCACTTGAATGGCTTGCACAGAACAAGTACAGTAGAGATTGCTGTTACGAGGTTGGGGCTAAAGCTTCTTTTTGGGGTAGAGTAAAGGAAGGTTTATTCTGCACCTGACCGTGCTGACATGGGGTGAGAAAAGTGGAAATATGTTCCATTCTTCAGCATGCATATCCCTATGAAAAACACAATCTTCCCCTCCAAAAGGAAAATTAAGATGAGGGTAAATTGAGGAAATCAAGTGAAAGAAAGATAAAGTAAAACATATTGGCTAAATGAAGGTAAAACTGGTTGTGTTAGAGCACCTTTGGTAGTGTACATAGAGCTGTGCACTTCTTGTACTTCGTAAGAAAGGTACACTTATCTTCTACTAGTTATTTTTAATTATTGTTCGTTGACAACACCCCAGCTCTACCTCTGCACCACCTCGCTCAACCCTTCCACTGCCTTTGTGTTGTCAGACTGCTTGTCCAACATTTAGTCCTAGATGAGCCACAATTTCTTCCACTTAAACAATGGGAAGATTGAAGCTGTTGTCTTCAGCCTCCATCACAAATTCCATACCCTTGCCACTGATTTCATTGCCCCCCCCGGCATGGTTACTGCCTTAGGCTGACCAGTCTATTCGCAACCTCGCGTCCTATTTGATCCTGAGATGAGCTTCCAATCCCATATCCTCTCCACTACAGAGACCGCCTACTTCCACTTCCATAATATTCCCTGTCTTCGCCCCTATTCAGCCCATTTGCAGCTGAAACTCTCATCCATGTCTTTATTTCTTGCAGACTCTACTATTCCTAGTACCTTCCCATTAACCCTACTCTCTGTCGCCTTTCGCTCAGCCAACTTCCTAACCAAGTCCATACTTTTCCCTCGATTCCATGGGCTTCTATCTTAGCTGACGGTCTCTTATGTGGGACCTTATCAAATGCCTTCTGGAAGTCCATATAAATAACATCCATTGACATTCCCCTGTCCACTACTTTAGTCATCTCTTCAAAAAATTCAATCAGGTTTGTCAGGCACAACCTACCTTTCACAAATCCATGCTGGCTCTCTCTGATTAACCGAAAATTCTCGAGGTGTTCAGTCACCCTATCCTTAATTATAGACTCCAGCATTTTCCCCACAACAGATGTTAGGCTAATTGGTCTATAATTCCCCAGTTTCCCTCTCTCTTTCTTAAAAAGCAGAGTGATATGTGCAATTTAGTTGGCTAGGCTTTGCACTCTGCTTTTCCTTCCATAAACCCCTTCACCTCCATCTCCTCCTTTAAAATCTTTTTGACCAAGATTTTGGTCACACCTAATAATCTCCTTCTTTGGCTTGGCTTCCAGTCCTTTGTTTATGCCTCTGTGAAACGCCTTGGGGCATTTTTCTACTTTAAAAGTGCTATATAAATGCAAGTTGTTTTTTTTAAATTACTAAAAATGCATAATGTGGCAATAGGATCTGCATGGTTAAATTTGCTAGAACAAATCACACAGATTTATACATGTATACAAGCGACATTTGAATAACGTCTGTGAAGGTTTTTTTTACTTGACTCCACGTGGCATGTCCTATCACTAGCTGAGGGCAGGCCCTCATCCAATTCTGCTCTTGCTGCAGCTGGTGGGAAGTGATTAAAAGCAGCTTGTTGTGATGGCCTTATAAGGTTCATTGTTTCCCTATGGGGTAGTGATGTCCTACACGCTCTTTCGGATGGTGATGAAATGTGCCACGTGCAGTCAAATAACAAAGAGAAACATAAAGGTGGCACCAGCTGCAGCTGACTCATGCTGACATCATGTCATACATACGTGTGTTACAAATGGCAGCCTGAGTTTTGGAGGAAAGTCAAAACCAATAAATCCCCAGGGCTGGATGCTATACACCTGAGGGGGTATTGATACTAGGGATGAAACCCATTAAGTACTGACAGTCATCATGAAGGAGTCAGTAAATACAGGAGAGATCCCACTGGATTGGAAACAAACCAATGCAGTACCTATTTTCACTAAAGGCAATAAAACAAAACCTGGGTATCATTAGCCTTATATCAGTAATGGGCAAAATAATGGATTCCATCATCAGGAACAAAGTTGGGAATTTTCTATATGACAAGAACCTAGTAAGTGGCAGCCAACACTGCTTTTAGAAGGGGCAGATCATGTGACCAAACTCCTTGACTTCTTTGAGGAAGTAACAAACTAAGTGGATGTTATGGTATAATATGCCTGGACTTCCAGAATGCCTTTGACAAAGTTCAATATGAAAGCTGAAACACAAGCTTAACACATTGGGTAGCCTAGGTAAAACTTGAAGATGAAAACAGTGGCTACCAGTTAGAAGAGTGATGTCAGGCTGGGGAGATGTACTGACTATAGCACTCCAGCGATCAGTGCTCGGGCTCCTACATTTTCCAACCTAAATGACCTGGATTCAGCAATGTAATGTCAGACTTGCATATACAGTAATAACAAACTACAGCAGGCAGTAGAGCCTGATGAAGCAGCCAAGGAATTACAGAAGGACTGAGACTGTATTTGCAAGTGGGCAGAACTATCACAGATGAAAGTCAATACAAATAGCTGCAGGATATTACACATTGGGAAAAAAATGGGAACATGCTTAAAGAATAGTGCTGAATTAGCTAGGGGGAGAGGATTAGAGAGATCTGGGAGTGATAGTAGACTCAGCACTGACCACATTTCGTCATTGTGCAGCAGCAAATAAAGGTGTCAGCTGTGGCTCAGTTAGTTGCACTCTCACCTTTGCACTGAAGGGTTTGTGGGTTCAAGTCTCACTCCAGACAGTTGAGCCCAAAGTCTAGGCTGACACTCCAGTGCAGTATTAAGGGAGTGCTGCACTCTGAGATGCTGTCTTGTGGATGAGATGTTAAACTGATGTCCTGTTTGCCCTCTCAGGTGGATGTAAAAGATCCCATGGTATTATTTTGAAGGAGAGCAGGGGAGTTCTCCCCAGTGTCCTGGCCAATATTAATCTCTCAGCCAACATCAATAAACAGATTATCTGGTCATTATCACTTTGCCGTTTGTGGGAGCTTGCCGTGCGCAAATAGGCTGCTGCGTTTCCTACAATAGTGACTACACTTCAAAAGTGCTTAATTGGCTGTAAAGCATTTTGGGATGTCCTGAGGCCATGAAAGGTGCTATATAAATGGCAAGTCTGTCTTTCTTTTTAGTTTGTGTGGAAAGTCAGTTAAAAATCAAAGCTAGGATTTCTCCAGGCCAATATGGAGTGTTGGAGTGATGGGTTGGGCTTTGCACTGGCCTGACTGACACACTGCTGACCCCAGTGAAGTTTCTGGGATCAGCCTCATTTGATTTGATTGCAGTGAGCTCTTGGTAGTATTCCCGCCTGGGAGCTCAACGCTGTGAGGTGTCAGTGGGAGCTGGGAAATGGCAGCAGTCGCAATACTCAGGTATTTGCAACTGCTTCAATGGTGTGGCTCAATCACCAAGGTTTCAATCCAGCTGCTTCCACTAAAGAACTAACTTTGCTGTATTTATAGTTTTATCCCTTGATCCTCTTCTGATTAAAGTGGTTGCTGTCTCCAAAAGTTCTTTATTCTGGATTTCTTGTCACCTAATAATAACTCCTGGGGGAAAGGCCGAAAAATGGGGCAAACCCAGCAACAGGGCAGAGAAAAATCCAGCCTCATTATCAGATGCACAAAATCGCTGCTTTGTAGAGCTACTTCTTTCCTTATATTCTACCCATGTGTTAAAGGGGATGAAGACCCACAGATTAAGGTTTCAATCACTCTGGAAGTGCCCAGTTAAAAAATGATTGCAACAGAAACTGGTAGAATTAGAAATCTGCCTGTGAACCTGACGTCTCCTTTATAAGGCCTCTGCCAAAGGTGATTGAGGGTTTCAAATAACTCAGCCTGGTTAATTATGTGATCGCAGGTGAATATTATGAAATGGAAGTCACTGGAATGGCAAATGAACAGCAATGAATCAGGAAACTTAGACGCATGGTTTTGTCTCAACGGATTGTGCATTCATAACCAGTCCAACATAAGTTTAACAACATCTGGGAACCATTTTTGGAGTATTGCAATTTGTTCCAATGCCAGTTGCTTTCAATGTGGATGCAAAGTTTGGAAAACCCTGATATCTGGTTGTAATGTAGTATTATGTAGAATTACACAAAAATTACAGCACAGAAACAAGCCATTTGGCCCAAATGATCTGTACCAGTGTTAATGCTCCACATAAGCCTCCTCCCACTCTATTTCATCTAACCCTATCAGTATAAACTTCTATTCCTTTCTCCCTCATGTACATATCCAGCTTCCCCTTAAATGTACCTATGCTATTCACCTCAAATACTCCTTGTGGTAGCAAGTTTCACATTCTAACCACTCTCTGGATAAAGAAGTTTCTCCTGAATTTCTTATTGGATCAATTAGTGACTATCTTATATTTATGACACTTAGTTTTGGATTTCCCCATAAGCAGAAACATTTTCTCTATGACTACCCTATCATACCCTTTCATAATCTTAAAGACCTCTATTCGGTCACCCCTCAACCTTTTCTTTTCCAGAGAAAAGATTGTATATTATATAATATAAAATAGTAGATTGTATTATCTTATTGTAGTCAGTACCATGAAAAAACACTATAGAAATATTGCCTTAAATTTCTTTACAAATTTAAACAAGATCCTTTTGTTCCAAAATTAATATGAAATCATTGTAATATAATCTTACAGTGACATACAGCATGAAGCATTAAAGGCTATTTATTTCTGAAAGTGAGTGTATACAGCAAAATAAAATTTCTTCATGCAGGGCTGTGTTTATGTTAGTTTTTGATCAGGGTAAGAATTGAGTTTTCAAATATCCATATTGCAGTTTAAACAGAACTTAAATAGTCACTGATTCTCTTACAGACATGTTAGTTAGCTGTGAGTATTTACTGTGCATGTTTGGTCTTTTGTGATTTGTTTATGGCTAAAGTGTTTTTCACTTTGTGTTGTGGTCTTGTATGTTTTTGAAGTATTTTTGGATTTCCTGGGATATATCTGCTGCGGATGTCCTTTGTGTAATGATCGTGGAGTACCTGCTTTGTTTAGGGATTGTAAATCAATCCTGGAATTTTCACCTTATAATTTTCTTTTTGAGCAACTGTGAGATTTTGTGTCAGAGATCGTTTATAAAGGTGTGTTGCAATTAGTATATTGGTCTGTGATCCATAGTTTTTAGTGAGGTAGATATTTCTGTCTTGCTATTTCAGAGTCTCTGTTAAGGCAAAAAGAAGGCAAATAGGCATTACTTTCCTCCTTTAATGTGAATTCAATGTTGGGTTGGGTTTTTCAATTGTTCTTGGTATTTCACTCAAGTATGTATTATCTAGATAGTTTTCACTTTTGGTTTGATGGAATGTTCAGCAGTGATTTACTGAAAGTAGTAAAGGTGCTATTCAGTACTGATTGAAGAAACAGACAAACTCCTTGAGTCATTAGATAGATAGTGAGTACAGAGAGAAAATACTAATGCTGTATGTGAGTCATCATAGATTGCTCTTTGGGCAGTATTGTTGGAGAACTGCCTATGACATGAGAAAAACCAAGCGAAAACAAAGAATAACTAATTAAGCAACCAACAATCCCATCAGTAGACAATTTATTTAAAACAATTTATTTCCACAACAGTAGAAAATATTCTTTGGGCAGGAGTTAGGTGGTAATTCCACCAAATCCTTTTAATGTAATTCCATGATCAATTTTCTTAATTTTTACAGAAGGCTTTTGGGAGGATCCATAAGAAAAGGAATACACTTAAATTTCCTTTTTGCATATTAGGTAGCTTAGCAAAAGGGTAAAGCTAGAGACAAGTATAACAAGTACAGATGTCTTTTAAAATTAACTCTATTGATTGCTGACAGCACAAAGGGTCACATGATTTGTTGTGGCATGCCATGGAAATATCCAGGGTTCTGTTATGGATCAATGCATATTCCAACAAACCTAGTTCAGCAAGTGATAGAAGTTCAAATGCAAAGTTCAAGGGAGAGAATTCTGAATGATGTCACTGTCTGGGAGACAGTTCCAAAGATATCAATGGCAGTGTGTAAAGCTTTATTGCTAGTATTCCATTGTGACCGTTTGGATTAATACAAAATCTTGAAATGCAGCTGCAGTAGGTCTTGTATAAAGGTCTGGTTTAAGCATCAACAACTCATCATGCTGGTCATGATCTTGCAGAGGACTTACATCTGCACTGCTGGTATTTGATGGAGACTTTTTGGATTGATTTAGAACATTGAAATACAACTGCAGTTTGTATTGTATTCCTAGTATAAATATGGAGCGTCAGCAAGTCATGTTGCTGATCCGGTCATAATTTTGCTTTGTAGCACCTCGGCAATTATGTAGATGGACTTTGGTATGGAGCATATCAACCACCAAGTTCAATGATTTCAATACCTTTGGACAATTGTGAGTTCAGAAACAAGAATTGTTTTTTTTTCTGCAGCCTTATGAGTTTGAAGAAGACATTTAAAGGTGGGGAGAACGGAAACAAGGCAGAGTGGTTTAGGGAGGAAGTTCCAGAGCGTAGGACCAAGACAGCTGAAAGCTTTTACGAATGGTGGAACAGAGGGAGGGGGGGATGCATACGAGTCTAGAGTTTGAGGAAAAAAGGGCTTGGAATGGTTCACAAGAGTAGAGGAGGTCAGAGAAGTAAGATGGGGTGAGACCATGCAGGGATTTGTAGAAGGCGATGAGGAGTTTGAAATCAATGTGCTGGGGGGACACAGTGCAAATATAGGTTAGCAAGGAATGGAGTCCTGGGCAAATGGATCTTAGTGCAGGACAGGGTCTGAGTAGCAGAAGTTGGGTTTTATGGAGGGTGGAGCTTGTAAGGAGAGCATTTGTTGAAGGTGACAAAAGCATAAATTAGGGTTTCTGTTGCAGTAGCAGTAAGGTAGGGGCTCTGGGTTGTGCAGCACTCTGAGTTTTGAGGATTATCAAAACTCAGCTTCAACAAGCAGTCGCAGAGGGAGCAGAATCAGTGACAAGAGTACAGAGATTTTGGCATAGGCCAAATATGATTGCTTCAGCCTTCCCAATGCTCAACTGAACTATATTTCATCTCATCTAAGACTTAATGTTGGACAGACAGTCTATCAGCACAAAGGTAGTTGTGGAGTTGAAGAAAGTGGTGGAGAGGCAGAGCTGGATGCGTTTTTACCCTAAGAATGCTAAGGTCGATTATAGCACTGCCTAACTTCGATCAGCTAACTAACCACAGATTAGAAATCTAATTTGGGACCGTCCTGCTCTGTATGGCTTAGTGCCATATCATGTAGTGAACCAGGCAGTGACCATCTCCAACGAGAGAGAGCCTAACCACCTCCCCTTGACATTCAATGGTATTACAATTGCTGAATCCCCCACCATCAACATCCCCGGAGTCACCATTGACCAGAAACTCAACCGGACCAGCCACAAAAATGTTATGGCTTCTACAGCAGGACTGAGGCTGGGTATTCTGAAGCGATTGGCTCACCTCCTCACTCCCCAAAGCCTCTCCACCACCAAGTCACAAGTCAGGAGTGTGATGGAATACTCTCCATTTCCCTTCATTGGTGCAGCTGCAACAACACTCAAGAAGCTCAACACCATCTAAGACAAAGCAGTCTACTTGATCAGCACCCCATCCACCAACTTAAACATCCACTCCCTCCACCACCACTTGCTACCTACAAGTTGCACTGCAGAAAGTCGCCAAGGCTTCTTCAGCAGCACCTCCCAAACCCGCAACTCCCACCATCTAGAAGGAAAAGGGCAGCAGATGCATGTGAACACCATCAAGTTCCCCTCCAAGTCACACATCATCTCAACTTGGACATATATTGCCATTCCTTCATTGTTACTAGGTCAAAATCCTGGCACTCTGTATCCAACAGCATTGAGAGAGTACCTGTGCCACATAGACTGCAGCGGTTCAAGAAGAAGGCCCACCACCACCTTCTCAAAGGCAACTAGGGATGGGCAATAAATGCTGGACTTCCAGCGAGATCCATATCCCAAGAATGAAAAAAGCTTTACTCAAGAAGTCGAAAACTTAATTTTTTGATTGGTAGATGTGCTGCTGGTGAGACACCAACTTTTTACTTATTCCAATTTTCCATGTCGAGCACCTAAACGTTGCACGGTATTTTTTCAAAGGTGCCAATAAAGTGGTGGTAAAGTGTGCCAATTTTGCTTTATTGAAACTGTCAGGCCATCAGGAGGATCAGTCAATGTTAACTCTAATGGGGGAACATTTAGGGAACAGTGATCATAGTATCATAAGGTTTAGATTGGTTATGGCAAAGGACAAGGAGCAATCTAGAGCAAAAATACTTAATTGGAGGAGGGCCAATTTCAGTGGGTTGAGAATGGATCTGGTCTGGGTAAAATGGAATACAAGATTGGCAAGCAAAACGGTAATCGGACAACGGGCGGCCTTTAAAGAGATGCTTCGGGTACAGTTTAAGTACACTCCCAAGAGGGGAAAAGGTAGGGCAACCAAAGCCAGAGCTCCCTGGATGACAAAAGAGATAGAGAGTAAGATGAAGCTTAAAAAGGGGACGTTTGACACATCAGGTTGATAATATAAGTGAGAACCAGGCTGAATATAGAAAGTACAGAGGATAAGTGAAAAAGGAAATGAGGGGCAAAGAGAGAGTATGAGAACAGACTGGTGGCTAACATAAAATGGAATCCAAAAGTTTTCTAAAGGCATATAAATAGTAAACAGGTAGTAAGAGGAGGGGTGGGGCCGATTAGGGACCAAAAAGGAGATCTACGCATGGAGGCAGAGGGCACGGCTGAGGTACTAAATGGGTACTTTACATCTGTCTTTACCAAGGGAGAAGTTGCTGCCAACATCACAGTATAGGGGAAGGTAGTTGAGGTACTGGATAGGCTAAAAATTGATAGAGGAGATACTCGAAAGGCTGGCTGCACTTAACGTAGATAAATCACCCGGTCCGGATGGGATGCATCCTAGGTTGCTGAGGGAAGTAAGGATGGAAGTTGCAGAGGTGCTGACCATAATTTTCCAATCCTCCTTAGATATGGGGGTGCTGCCAGAGGACTGGAGAATTGCAAATGTTACACCCTTGTTCAAAAAAGGATGTAAGGATAAACTCAGCAATTACAGTCAGTTTAACCTCAGTGGTGGGGAAGTTTTTAAAACGATAATCCGGGACAAAATTAATAGTCACTTGGACAAGTGTGGAATAATAAAGGAAAGCCAGCACGGATTTGCTACAGGCAAATCGTATTTAACTAACTTGATCGAGTTTTTTGATGAGGTAACGGAGGGGGTTGATGAAGGCAGGAGTAAATGTTTTAAATTGGGGGAAGGCAAATTTTACAGAACTAAGAGGTGATTTGGCAGAAGTGGGCTGGACAAAACTACTTGAGGAGAAATCAGTGGCAAGCACTAAAAAGTGAAATTCTACGGGTACAATACAGACACGTCCCCTCAAAGAAAAAGGGTGGCACTGCCAAATTTAGTGCCCCCTGGTTGTCTAGAAGTATACGGGGCAAGAAAAAGCAGAAAAAGAAAGCTTATGACTGTCACAGAAAACTAAATACTGCAGAAAGACGAGAGGAGTTTGGAAAGTTCAGGGATGACGTAAAAAAGGAAATAAGGAAAGCAAAGAGAGGGCGTGAAAAAATATGAGCTAGTAAGATTAAAGAAAACCCAAATATGTTTTATCAGAAAATTAAGAACAAGAGGATAGCTAAGGAAAAGGTGGGACCTATCAGGAATGATCAGGGTAACTTGTGTGTAGAAGCAGAGGATGTGGGTAGGGTTTTAAATGAATATTTTATCTCTGTATTCACAAGGGAAAGGGATGATCCGGACGTAGTAGTTAAAGAGGAGAGGTGTGAAATATTGGATAAGGTAAACATTACGAGAGAGGAAGTACTAGAGGGACTGGAATCCTTGAAAGTTGATAAGTCACCAGGGCCGGATGGACTGTTTCCTAGGCTATTGAAGGAAGCCAGGGAGGAAATAGCGGATGCTCTGAGGATCATTTTCCAATCCTCACTAAATACAGGGGAGGTACCGGAGGACTGGAAGACTGCAAACATAGTACCATTGTTTAAAAATGGTACGAGGGAAAGGCCGAACAATTATAGACCGGTCAGTCTTACCTCGGTGGTGGGCAAACTATTCGAATCAATACTGAGAGATAGGGTAAACTGTCACTTGGAAAGGCATGGTTTAATCAGGAATAGTCAGCATGGATTTGTTCAGGGAAGGTCATGCCTTACAAATCTGATTAAATTCTTTAAGGCAAGGAGGATTGATGAGGGTAGTGCATTGGATGTTGTCTACATGGATTTTAGTAAGGCATTTGACAAGGTCCCACATGGCAGACTGGACAGAAAGGTAAAAGCCCATGGGATACAGGGAAATGTGGCGAATTGGATCCAAAATTGGCTCAGTAACAGGAAACAAAGAGTAAAAGTTAGTGGATGTCTTTGCGAATGGAAATCTGTTTCCAGTGGTGTGCCATAGGGCTCAGTGTTGGGTCCCTTGCTGTTTGTGGTATATATTAATGATTTGGACTTGAATGTGGGGGCACGATTGGCAAATTTGCAGACGACACAAAAATTGGCCATGTGGTTGATAGTGAAGAGGATAGCTGTAGACTCCAAGAAGATATCAATGGGTTGGTGGATAGGGCAGAAAAGTGGCAAATGGAGTTCAACCCAGAGAAGTGTGAGGTAATGCACTTAGGGAGGGCAAACAGTAAAAGGGAATACACAGTAAACGGGAATATAATGAGAGGGGTAGAGGAAGTGCGAGACCTTGGAGTGCATATGCACAGGTCCCTGAAGGTGACAGTACAGGTAGATAAGGTTGTGAAGAAGGCATACGGAATGCTCTCCGTTATTAGCTGAGGTACAGAATACAAAAGCAGGGATGTAATGATGGAACTGTATAAAACGCTGGTAAGGCCACAGCTGGAGCATTGTGCGCAGTTCTGGTCACCACATTACAGGAAGGACGTAATTGCTTTGGAGAGAGTGCAGAGAAGATTTACATGAATGTTGCCAGGGCTTGAAAATTGCAGCTATGAGGAGAGATTGGATAGGCTGGGGTTGTTTTCCTTGGAGCAGAGGAGGCCGAGGGGTGACTTGATTGAGGTGTACAAAATTATGAGGGGCCCAGATAGAGTAGACAGGAAGTGCCTGTTTCCCCTAGCGGAGAGTTCAAGAACTAGAGGATATAGATTTAAGCTGATTGGAGGAAGGATTAGAGGGGAAATGAGGAAAAACATTTTTACCCAGAGGGTGGTGGATATATGGAATTCGCTGCCCGAATTGGTGGTAGAGGCAGGGACCCTCAACTCTTTTAAAAAAAAAAGTACCTGGACCTACACCTAAAGTGCTGTAAGCTGCAGGGCTACGGACCAGGTGCTGGAAGTTGGGATTAGAATGGGCACCTGGTTGTTCTTCAAGCCGGCGCGGACACGATGGGCTGTATGGCCCCCTTCTGTGCTGTATCTTTTCTATGGTTCTAAGGCAATATGGTTGATGTTGTGCATATGGACTTTCAAAAGGTTTTTGATAAAATGCCACATAATAGGCTTGTCAGCAAAATTGAAGCCCATGGAATAAAAGGGACAGTGGCAGCATGGATACGAAATTGGCTAAGTGACAGGAAACAGAGAGTATAGACCATAAGACCATAAGAGACAGGAGCAGGAGTAGGCCATTCGGCCCCTCGAGCCTGCTCCGCCATTTAATGAGATCATGGCTGATCTGATTTTTACCTCAACTCCACTTTCCCGCCTTTTTCCCGTATCCTTTCACTCCCTTACTGATCAAAAATTTGTCTAACTCAGCCTTGAATGTATTCAATGACTCAGCCTCCACAGCTTTTTGGGGTAACGAATTCCAAAGATTCACGACCCTCTGGGAGAAGAAATTCCTCCTCATTTCCGTCTTAAACAGGCGACCCCTTATTCTGAGACTATGCCCCCTAGTTTTAGATTCCCCCATGAGGGGTAACATCTGCTCAGCATCTACCCTATCGAGACCCCTCAGAATCCTGTATGTTTCAATAAGATCTCCTCTCATTCTTCTAAACTCCAATGAGTATAGACCCAACCTGTTCAATCTTTCCTCATAAGGCAACCCTTCCATACCCGGAATCAACCTAGTGAACCTTCTCTGAACTGCCTCCATTGCAAGTATGACCTTCCTTAAATAAGGGCACTAGAACTGTACGCAGTACTCCAGGTGTACTCCTGCACAGTTGTAGCATGGTTGCCCTGCTTTTATACTCCATCCCCCTAGAAATAAAAGCCAATATTCCGTTTGCCTTCTGGATTACCTGCTGCACCTGTATGTTGACTTTTAGTGTTTCATGTACGAGGACACCCAGATCCCTCTGTACCGCAGCATTTTGTAGTATTTCTCCATTCAAATGATATTTTGCTTTTTTATTTTTCCTCCCAAAGTGGATGACTTCACATTTTCCCACATTACATTCCATCTGCCAAATTTTTGCCCATTCGTTTAACCTGTCAATATCCCTTTGCAGACACTTTGTGTCCTCATCGCAACTTGCTTTTCAACCTATCTTTGTATCATCAGCAAATTTGGCCACAAGACACTCTGTTCCTTCATCCAAGTCATTGATATATATTGTAAATAGTTGAGGCCCCAGCACTGAGCCCTGCGGCACCCCACTAGTTACAGATTGCCATTTTGAAAATGACCCTTTTACCCCGACTCTTTGTTTTCTGTTCGTTAGCCAATCCTCTATCTATGTCAGTATATTACCCCCAACACCATGAGCTCTTATCTTGTGCAGTAATCTTTTATGTGGCACCTTATCGAATGCCTTTTGGAAATCCAAATATACTGAATCCATTGGTTCCCCTTTATCCACCCTGCCCGTTACTTCCTCAAAGAACTCTAATAAATTTGTCAGACGTGATTTCCCCTTCATAAAACCATGTTGACTCTCCTTGATTGTATTATGAGTCTCCAAATGTCCTGCTACTACTTCCTTAATAATGGATTCTAGCATTTTCCCAATGACAGATGTTAGGCTAACTGGTCTATAGTTACCTGCTTTCTGTCTCACTCCCTTCTTGAATAGGGGTGTTACATTTGCGGTTTTCCAATCCGCTGGGACCTTTCCAGAATCTAGTGAATTCTGCAAGATTACAACCAATGCATCCACTATCTCTGTAGCCACTTCCTTTAAGACCCTCGGATGCAAGCCATCAGGTCCAGGGGACTTGTCAGCCTTTAGACCCATTAGTTTACCCTAGTACTTTTTCTCTAGTGATAGTGATTGTTTTTAGTTCCTCCCTCCCCGTTGCCCCTTGATTTTCTACTATTATTGGTATATTATTAGTGTCTTCTATTGTGAAGACAGATACAAAATATCTGTTAAATTCCTCTGCCATCTCCTTGTTTTCCATTATTATTTCCCCAGTCTCATCTTCTAAGGGACCAATGTTTACTTTAGCTACCCTCTTCCTTTTTATATACTTGTAGAAGCTTTTACTGTCAGTTTTTATATTTCTTGCCAGTTTACTCTCATAATTTATTTTCTCCCTCTTTATTATTCTTTTCGTCATCCTTTGCTGGTTTTTAAAGTTTTCCCAATCTTCGGGCTTACCAGTAATCTTTGCCATGTTGCATGTTTTTTCTTTTAACTTGATACCATCCTTGACTTCCTTAGTTAGCCACGGTTGGTTCAAACTTTTTGTGGAGTCTTTCCTCCTCACAGGGATATATTTTTGTTGCGAGTCATAAAATATATTTTTAAATGTTTGCCACTGCTTACCATCTAATCTGTTTACCCAGTCCACTTTAGCCAATTCCGCCCTTATTCCTTTATAATTGCCCTTATTTAAGTTTAATACAGTAGTTTCAGACCCAAGATCCTCACGCTCAAACTGGATATGAAATTCTATCATGTTATGATCACTGCTTCCCAATGGATCCTTTACTTTGAGATCATTCATTAATCCTGTTTTGATTATTACCTGAGCCATGAGCAAATTGGCACAGGGTAAATCAGATCAGAGAGATGAATGTGTGGCTCAAAGATTGGTGTGGGAGAAGTGGGTTTCGATTCATGGGGCACTGGCACCAGTACTGGGAAAGAGGGAGCTGTTCCGTTGGGACGGGCTTCACCTGAACCATGCTGGGACCAGTGCAGTGGTGAACGGCTGTTTTTCGTTCTGGACAAAGGTATACAGTGGTGTTTCCAGGGGTCGGTACAAGGACCACTGCTTTTTTTGATATAAATGACTTGGATTTGGGTTTACAGGGTACAATTTCAAAATTTACAGATGACACAAAACTTGGAAGTGTAGTAAACAGTGAGGAGGATAGTAATAGACTTCAAGAGGACATAGACAGGTTGGTGGAATGGGCAGACACATGGCAGATGAAATTTAATGCAGAGAAGTGCGATGTGATACATTTTGGCAGGAGGAATGAGGAGAAGCAATATAAACTAAATGGTACAATTCTAAAGAGGATGCAGGAACAGATCCTGGGGGTACATGTGCACAAAGCTTTGAAGGTGGCAGGACAGGTTGAGAAAGCGTTTAAAAAAACATACAGGATACTGGGCTTTTTAAATAGAGACATAGTGGTCAATTTTCGGATGGCCGAGCAGGTGCATTTGTGGCGGGGGGGCTCCTAAAATTGGGGATTCCCGCAGAGGGTCCGGAGCCCGGCTCCAACCCGCCCACTTCCGGGTTCCCTAATGACGCGAATCGGTGCGCGCGCAGCCTCTTCATGCGGGACTCCCACCGGCAATCAAAGCCGGTGGGATCCCACTTAAGATCATTATCTGGGTACTTGAGGTCGTTTACAGACCTCATTAGTTGGAGATTTTAGGAGGATTCGGATTTTGGACTACCCAGAGCGTGTTTCCCACGCTGGGGGAGACACTCCCTGTTTAAACAGACGTGTTGCAGCCAGCAGCAAGTGGTCCATTTTAACAGGTGCAGGGTAAACCCTCATTCATTGCAGCAGGGCACTCTGTCACCTCAGAAAAAGTTTTGCCTGCCATACCGTTGTCTCCACACTCCAAATTATTAAATCATACCCTAAACTCTGCTGTCCAAACACATTTACCTACTTTGTGGACCCCCTCACACTCACACCGTCAGGATGGTGGTGGGGGGGGGGTCCATTGCTGCATTCATCACTCCACTGGAGGATGAGCAACATCACCAGCCTCGCCAGGCATGCCGTCCACCTCCGCCATGTGGAGCTACACAACACAGTGTTGCGCAACAGGCACCTGCACAATGTAGTCGTGAAACTACACATACACCCACTGTAGGGTGACCCAATGGGTGGCATCAAGGGTCTTCATGGAGAACCTCATGAAAGGGCCTTATTGCACAAGTCAGTCAAGAATGGCCAAGACGTGGCAGTAGTGGTGACAATATAATATGTAATGTGAATTGATCAGAAATCAAATATAAGTAAAAACCATGACAAATCCTCAAACACCCTTGTGCATCCCCTTCATGCTCACAACACGTTTGCCTTACGCTTCCTACTACACAAACGTGATGCATGCCCTGTGGCTGCAGCACAGGTCGCGGCAGGTGCGGTGAGGCTGACCGTGAAAGAGATGCACGAGAGGGTGAGTATGAGACAGAGCCATGAGATTGT
This sequence comes from Heptranchias perlo, assembly GCF_035084215.1. NCBI lineage: Eukaryota > Metazoa > Chordata > Chondrichthyes > Hexanchiformes > Hexanchidae > Heptranchias > Heptranchias perlo. The sequence goes on along the minus strand of NC_090336.1, from coordinate 58,460,185 downwards.
ATGAGGATTGGGTTGAGTGGTAGTGGTGGGATGAGTACTGGGGAGATGAGGAAGTGCAGGTAAGATGAGGATGAGCTTTGAGTGGGTGTGAGGAGTGATGTGATAGAGTAGTGTTGGCAGTGCAGAAGGAGATGTGGGGTGGGGACAGTGATGTGGCAGACAGAGTGTAGGGGAATGAGTAAGAGTACTCACTTTGGCTGACCTGGTTGGGTCATTGAAGCGCCTCCTGCACTGTATACAGATGCGTGATATGTTGGTGGTGCTGGTGACCTCCTCTGCCACCTCGAGCCAGGCCTTTGTGGTGGCAGAGGCAGGCCACTTCCTCCCGTCCGCCGGGTGGAAGATCTCCCTCCTCCTCCTCCTCACCCCATCCAGTAACACCTGGAGTGAGGCATCATTAAACCTGGGAGCAGCCTTCCCCCTGGGCTGCTCCATGCTGTAATTTTGCCTATTTTCTGCAGCATCAGTCAGTGGACTTTGATCAGTCAGGGCTCCTCCAGCTGACAGCCCATGATACGGGTTCGCAGCCCTCCCACTGCACAGCTTTCCAGCGTGAAACCAGCCGACCCCCCCGCTGCCAACCTGCCTCCCTCCTAATATTGGGCCCATAGAGTACAAAGAAGGAAGTTATGTTGAACCTTTATAAAACACTGGTTCAGCCACAACTGGAGTAATGTGTCCAATTCTGAGCACCAGACTTTAGGAAGGATGTGAAGGCCTTAGACAGGGTGCAGAAAAGATTTACTAGAATGGTCCCAGGGATGAGGGACTTCAGTTACGTGGATAGACTGGAGAAGCTGGGTTTGTTCTCCTAAGAGCAAAGAAGGTTAAGAGGAGATATGGTAGAAGGGTTCAAAATCATGAAGGGTTTAGATAAAGTAAATAAAGAGAAACTGTTCCCATTGGCAGAAGGGTCGAGAACCAGAGGACACAGATTTAAGAAGAATGGCAAAAGAACCAAAGGCGACACGAGGAAAAGCTTTTTTATGCAGCGAGTAGTTATGATCTAGAATGCGCTGCCTAACAGGGTGGTGGAAGCAGATTCAACTGTGGCTTTCAAAAAGGAATTGGATAAATACTTGAAGGGAAAAAATTTGCAGGGCTACGGGGAAAGAGCGGGGGAACGGAACTAACTGAATTGATCTTACAAAGAGCCAGCATGGGCTCAATGGGCCGAATGGCTGCCTCCTGTGCTATAATTATTCTATGATTCAATGATTAATTAGGATTTTCCACTGGTTGGAGAGCAAACCAGCTGTGTGAGTCCATGCCCACTGTGACATTTTTGTTTCTTTGCCAATTATCATCGTGATAGTTGAAGTTCCAGACAATAAGAATAGTAAGTATAGGTATAAACGATCAATGAGATAAGTAAGCAAAGGTAGAACTGCCAAAGGGTGACAGATAGTAATCAGTTGCCAAAAACACTTTATCGCCTGAGAAGTACTTCAGTTCAAAGGACTTTAAAGATGCTGGATTCGAAGTTTTGCCTGTGGTATGGTGCCAGTTCTGAGCTCTGTATCAGATATAATCACATATCTATTACAGCAAATAATTTCTGTGGTACAATTATTCAGTGTGGTTGTGAATTATTGTATACATATACAGTGTTAGCTCTTATATTCAACAGGTTTGAAGTACAGATAGAAACACAGCATGTAAGCAGGCCAGAAAAAAACAGTACAGCTTTACTATTACGTTTTTTTACGTCAGGAACAAAATTCGGAATTGTTAACCATTTCCATGCGTCAAGGCAGCGTTAGGAATTGGCTAATAGTTGATTTCAGATAAACGCAAAACCGATCCAAGCATAGAATTCCAATGTACCAAATGAAGTCCCAGTCATTCCACTGTGTGGAATCCTTGATCTAATCATGAGATTTAAGTTTAAAATTTTAATCCAAACATAAAATATCGCCCAATTATCCATTTTTAATGTTCAGCACAGAAAGTATTCAATTCACTGCTAAATTTAATCAGAAGACAGTGACATATCAAAGACATCAAACCAGTTTTGCATAAATTTTGTGTGTGTTTGCATTCCTTTGTTGAATGAATTTTAAATGGTCTGCGGTATGAAGATTTGCAATTTGGCTATTTAGAACTACTGACAGAAGTGTAACATGATAAACTGCTTATGCACATATTAATATTCAACTGTACCATTATTGTGCAAATTACATAAATGTTAATTAAGGGGTTATTTCATGACATGAATGTAGGATTCCAGTTAAAACTAATGTAATTAGGGGAATTCTAGTTCTTAAAACATCAACACATAAATTCAATAGAATACATAAATTTATCTAGAGGCCTTGTTGGTATTTTCAGTATCTGATGATGATATTGCACATCAGGGAAGGAAGATAGTACATGAATGAGAGAGGGAGGTGGGCAGGTGGGATTCTATCAAGGAAGGATATGCCTAATGACCTTTTTCGGTTCCTAACAATTTTAATTTTCTTGTGTGAAAACAGTATTCCACAGATTGCCATCTATGAACAACTATTTTGTGGTTTATGATCATGGGAAGCAGGGTGTATGGATCCAGATAGAATTAGTTTTAGTGGCACTTCAGCACTTGGAAATAAAAAAAATAGTGAATGTTTAATTGGTGTCCCACTGCACGTTTATTTATAGATAATGACCAAGTGTATTATACAATTATATTTACAGAAATATCTCCTGGAATTATTTCTCCTCCTGCCCTCACAGTCACCTCCGAAGTATCCCAAGGTAATACCATGGGCCCTGTTCTTTTCCTTGTTTACATTCTGTCCCTTGAAGACATTATTTACAGACTTGTGGTCAGTTTTCATACAAATGCTGACGACACTCAGCTATACATCTCTACCATCATTCTCGATTTTATGACCATCTCCATGTCGCCAGACTGCCTATCTGAAATCAAGTTACGCATGAGCCGAGAACCTTCTCCAGTTAAACATTGAGAAAACGGAAGTCATCTTATTTGACAAAACAACTCCATGTCTTTACTCATGACTCCATCTTCCACCCTGGTTGCTCACTCTGGTTGAACCAGAGGGTGTGCAATCTTGGTGTCCTGTTCAACTCAGAGCTGAGCTTCAAACTCCATATCCTATCGCTCACTAAGATTGCATACTTCTACAGCCTTCGCCCATGCCTCACCACCCCCCGCCCCCGCCCCCGCCCCCCGCAATGCTGAAACCCTTAACTGTGTTTTAATTACTCGAACATCTTCTCATTGGCTTCCCAAGCTCCAACCTACACAAATTCCAACTTGTCCATAAACAAGTCCTCCTCATCCGTTACTCCTCTCCTTGCCAATTTCCACTGGCTCCCTTCATTTCGAATTCAAAATTCTTGTCCTCATTTACAAATTCCTACATGGTCTCAATCCACCCTATGTCTGAACATCCTCCAGCCCTATATTTCAGCCTTTCAGTCCTCCAGCTTTGGCCTCCTGCATGTCCCTCCTCCTGGTGTTCCTCACATGATAGCAGAGCTTTAGCTGCCTTGGTTCTACCCTCGAGAGGTTCCTCTCTAAATCTCTGCCTTGCTACGTCCCTCTTTGCCTTTAAAAGTCTCTTAAAACCTATCTTTTCAACTGTCCTTTTCATCAACTCTCCTAATTATACTATCGTGGACTGTACTATAAAATGCAAGTTGTTGTTGAGTGAGTTGCAAACTCATTAAATAATTTAAATAACCTATGATCTGTGAGTGAAAATCTTTTCCTCGTTTACATGCTGTCCCTGGGAGACTTTACTTGCAGACACATGGTCAGATGTTATACCCTATAGTGGCATAGTACCACAGTTTGCTTTGCTTGAGGTGATCAAGCAAAGCAAAGTGTGGTATTATGCCATTAGGCAATCAAAGATTAGCAAAATAGCCTGGTTTTGTTTGGATCAGGCAATGAAGCATTAGCAAGAAATCAAAGCATCCCTGCTACTGTGCAACTGGGTAATCAACATTAGAAAGCAAGCAAAGCAAGCCCCAATACTATGGGACTGAGCAATCAAGCATTAGCAAGCTAGAACTCCTAGTTTTATGTGAGAAGGAAATCAAGCATTAGCAAGCCCTGGTACTGTGGAACTGGGCAATCAAGCATTAGCAAGCCCTGGTGTTGTGGAACTGGGCAATCAAGCATCATCAAGCCCTGGTATTGTGGAACTGGGCAATCAAGCCCTAGTATTGTGGAACTGGGCAATCAAGCATTAGCAAGCCCTGGTATTGTGAGATTGAGCAGTCAAGCCCTGGTATTGTGGTACTGGGGAATCAAACATGGTCAAGGATGGTCAGGATTGGGAACTAAATATACCGGGTTATAAGGTCCATAGGAGAGATACGGAAAATGGAAGAGGGGGAGGAGTAGCCTCAGTGATTAGAGATGAAATCACTTCAATGATAAAGGAGGATATAACGAGGGGTAAGCAGCCAACAGAGACCTTATGGGTTGAATTGAGAAATAGGAACGGATCTAAGACTATAGTGGGAGTTGTGTATAGGACCCCTGGCAGCAGCTCTGAAGTGCTAGATTGTATAAATGCAGAGATTAGACAAACGTGTAACAAAGGCATAGTGGTCTTAATAGGGGACTTTAGCCTTCATTGGGAAAAGCAGACTAGCAACTGTCAGAAAGGTAGTAAATTTCTTGAGTGTGTCCGGGATAGTTTTCTACAACAGTATGTCCTAGAGGCAACAAGGGGGAAAGCCATACTAGATTTAGTAATGAGTAATGAACCAGATTTAGTTAACAGCTTAACTGTGCGTGAACATCTATCCAATAGTGATCATAACATGATCGAGTTCAATGTAGTGTTTGAAAGGGAAAAAAGTGAATCAGCTGCTAAGATTCTAGACTTGGGTAAGGCCGACTTCAATGGGATGAGTCAGAGACTGTCCACAGTAAACTAGGCAAATCTGTTAATGGGTAAAACGACTGATGATCAGTGGGAAATGTTTAAAGAAACATTTAACGTGATACAGAATCGGTTTATACTCCTGAGGGGCAAGAACTCTACTTGCCAAAAAAAAAGCCATGGACAACTAAAGAGGTAAGGGACAGGATAAGACATAAGGAAAGGGCATACAAAAAATGGCACAGATCCTGGCGAATGGGAAAGATACAAAGATCAACAAAGGGTCATAAAACAGATAGCAAGAGCTACAAAAGGAGAGTATGAAAAGAAACTTGCAAGGGATATCAAAACCAATACGAAGAACTTTTATAGTTATATTAGGAAAAAGAGGGTGGTCAGGAGCAGTGTTGGCCCCTTAAAAACTGAAAGTGGGGATACTGTCATTGACAATGGGGAAATGGCAGACATGTTGAACAATTACTTTGCATCAGTATTTACAGTAGAAAGAGAGGAGAACATGCCGGAAATCCCAAGAAAACTAATATTGAATCGGGGACAGGGACTCAATAAAATTAACATAAGTAAAACAACAGTAATGAAGAAAATAATAGCACTAAAGAGTGACAAATCCCCAGGACCAGATGGTTTCCATCCCAGGGTTTAAAGGAAGTAGGTGAGCACGTTGCAAATGCCCTAACTATAATCTTTCAAAATTCTCTAGATTCAGGAACTGTCCCGTTAGATTGGAAAATTGCACATGTCACTCCGCTTTTTATGAAAGGAGAGAGAGGGAAATCAGGGAATTATAGACCAGTTAGCCTAACATCTGTTGTGGGGAAAATGCTGGAGTCTATAATTAAGGATAGGGTGACTGAACACTTCGAGAATTTTCAGTTAATCAGAGAGAGCCAGCATGGATTTGTGAAAGGTAGGTCGTGCCTGACAAACCTGATTGAATTTTTTGAAGAGGTGACTAAAGTAGTGGACAGGGGAATGTCAAAGGATGTTATTTATATGGACTTCCAGAAGGCATTTGATAAAGTCCCACATAAGAGACTGTTAGCTAAGACAGAAGCCCATGGAATCGAGGGAAAATGTACGGACTTGGTTAGGAAGTTGGCTGAGCGAAAGGCGACAGAGAGTAGGGATAATGGGTAGGTGCTCACATTGGCAGGATGTGACTAGTGGAGTCCCACAGGGATCTGTCTTGGGGCCTTAATTATTCACAATATTTATTAACGACTTAGATGAAGGCATAGAAAGTCTCATATCTAAGTTTGCTGATGACACAAAGATTGGTGGCATTGTAAGCAGTGTAGATGAAAACATAAAATTACAAAGCGATATTGATAGATTAGGTGAATGGGCAAAACTGTGGCAAATGGAATTCAATATAGGCAAATGTGAGGTCATCCACTTTGGATCAAAAAAGGATAGAACAGGGTACTTTCTAAATGGTAAAAAGTTAAAAACAGTGGATGTCCAAAGGGACTTAGGGGTTCAGGTACATATGAACACATGCAGAAAATAATCAATAAGGCTAATGGAATGCTGGCCTTTATATCTAGAGGACTGGAGTACAAGGGGGCAGAAGTTATGCTGCAGCTATACAAAACCCTGGTTAGACAGCACCTGGAGTACTGTGAGCAGTTCTGGGCAGCGCACCTTCGGAAGGACATGTTGGCCTTGGAGGGACTGCAGCGTAGGTTTACTAGAATAATATCCGGACTTCAAGGGTTAAGTTATGAGGAGAGATTACACAAATTGGGGTTGTATTCTCTGGAGTTTCGAAGGTTAAGGGGTGATCTGATCGAAGTTCATAAGATATTAAGGGGAACAGGTAGTGTGGATAGAGAGAAACTATTTCCGCTGGTTGGGGATTCTAGGAGTAGGGGGCACAGTCTAAAAATTAGAGCCAGACCTTTCAGGAGTGAGATTAGAAAACATTTCTACACACAAAGATACTAGCTCAATTGGTAAATTTAAATCTGAGATAGATAGCTTTTTGGCAACCAAAGGTATTAAGGGATATGGAGTTAGATCACAGATCAGCCATGATCTTATCAAATGGCGGAGCAGGCACGAGGGGCTGAATGGCCTACTCCTGTTCCTATGTTCCTATTAGCAAGCCCTGGTATTGTGTGACTGGGCAATCAAACATTAGCAAACCCTGGGACAGGGCAATCAAGTATTAGCATTCAAAGCTAGAGCTCTCTGGATGACTAAAGATATGGAGATTAAAATGAAACAGAAAATGGAGGCTTATGACAAATGTAAGGTTAATAATACAGTAGAGAACCAAGCTGAATATAGAAAGTACAAAGGAGATCTAAAAAAAGGAATAAGAGGGGCAAAATGAGAGTATGAGAATAGATTAGCAGCTAACATAAAAGGGAACCCAAAAGTCTTTTATAAACATATAAATAGTAAAAGGATAGTCAAAGGAAGGGTGGAGCTGATTAGAGACAAAACAGATCTTCTTGTGGAGGCAAAGGGCATGGCTGAGGTACTAAATGAATACATTGCATCGGTCTTCATTAGAGAAGATGATGCTTCCAATGTAGCAATAAAGGAGAAGTTAGTAGCGATATTGGATAGGATAAAAATAGATAAAGAGGAGGTACTTAAAAGGTTGGCCGTCCCCAAAGTAGAAAAGTCACCCAGTCCAGATGGGATGCATCCTGGGTTACTGAGGCTCTGGCCACAATCTTCCAATCCTCCTCAGATAATGGGGATGGTGCCAGAGGACTTAAGGACTGCAAATGTTACACCTCTGTTCAAAAAAGGAGAGAGGGATAAACCTGGCAATTATAGGCCAGTCAGTCTAACGTTGGTGGTGGGGAAACTTTTAAAGACAATAACCTGGGACAAAATTAATTGGCACTTGAAAAAGTATAGGCTAATAAGTGAAATCCAGCACGGATTTGTTAAAGGAAAATCGTGTTTGCCTAACTTGATTGAGTTCTTTGATGAAGTAATGGAGAGGGTTGATGAGGGTAGTACGGTTGATGTTGTATATATGGACTTTCAACAGGCATTTGATAAAGTACCACATACTGTAATAGACTTGTTAGCAAAATTAAAGGATTAAAGGGACAGTGGCAGTGTGGATACAAAATTGGATAAGGGACAGAAAGCAGAAAGTAGTAGTGAATGGTTGTTTTTCAGACTGGAGGGGAGTGTACAGTGATATTCCCCAGGGGTCAGTGTTGGGATCACTGCTCTTTTTGATATATATTAATGAACTGGAGTGGGATATACAGGGTATAATTTGAAAGTTTGCAGATGACACAAAACTCGGAAATGTAGTGAACAATGTGGAAGATAGTAACAGACTTCAGGAGGACGTAGACAGACTGGTGAAATGGGCAGACACATGGTTGATGAAATTTAATGCTGATAAGTGTGAAATGATACATTTTGGTAGGTAGAGTGAGGAGAGGCAATATAAACTAAATGGTACAATTTTAAAGGGGGTGCAGGAACAGAGAGACTGGGCAATTCAGCATTAGTAAGGCCTAATACTGGGCAATTCAGCATTAGTAAGGCCTGTTGCTGGGCAATCCAGCATTAGCAAGCCCTGGTACTGGACAATCAAGCAAGGTCTTATACAGGGCAATCAACCATTAGCAAGGCCTGGTACTGGACAATCAACCATTAGCAAGGTCTGGTACTGGGCAATCAACCATTAGCAAGGTCTGGTACTGGGCAATCCAGCATCAGCAAGGTCTTGTACTGGGCAATCCAGCATCAGCAAGGCCTGGTATTGTGGGTCTGGACAATCAAGCAATAGCAAGCCAGCCCTCGCCTTGTCCCCTCCCCAATTCCTTACGAGTTTCGTCTCACGCTTTCGGTCTCCCTTACGCCAGCTCTTGCTGTGGTCCGAAGCAGAAGGAGGTGCATCCTGGGAAAACCAACATTGTGGGGAGCGGAGCGGGGAGCGAGAAAAGAAAATGAGAGAGAAATAATCAGACCGTTGGTTTCGAGCACGACCGCTTCTCTCGCGAGCCCTAGGCCTCGCGCGCGCACACACTTACACACCGCAGCGTTCAACGGCCGCCGCCGCGCGAGGACCGCAGCTTCCAACGGCCGCCGCCGCGCGAGGCATGTGACGGAGGGGCCCTCGCGAGCGCGGCGCACTCGGATCATGGATAGGAATTACCCGGCGCCCAACTTCACCGACCCGCTGGTTCCTGGCGGGCAAGCGTGGTCGTACGAGCGGCCGGGGAGCGGCGTCAAGTCCAGGTAAGAAGGGCTGAGAGCGGGTTAGCTTTTGGGGTGGGTGGGTTGGTTTTACGGAGGGACCGGGGATGAATGTGTCGTTTCTTCCCTCCCCCTCTTGTTTTTCTTGTAACTCTGTGTGTGTTTGTATTTTAAAATACAAATCAGGGGGTTTCGAGGCCTGGTGCAAGACAGCGAGCTTTGAAGGAGGGGAGGGGGAGGGGAATCAAACCTGTCACTGTCCAGCGGCGGAGAGAGGGAAGACCGCATTGATAGGCTTAGGAAAGTCCGAGGCTGTCGGCCACTGCATTTCCCAAGACAGTTAACAGCCGATTGCCCTGGATTAATTTTCTGCGGGAGTTTCCCCCCGGGAGATTTTTTAATTTATTATTTACTCTTCGAAGGAGGGCTGATGGAGTTTGCTAAAGGCTAACGTGCAGAAGGGTCGGTGGGTGTGTTAAAAAGCGCCTCTTGCGCTGGGCTCAGATCGGGGCCCCGTCGTCGAACCTTTTGGAAAATATTTCCACCCTCCCCCCCCCCCATCTCATTTTATCTTTGCCCTCCCTCCCTTAAAAAATGGAAGCAAAACCAGATTGTTCATTTTTTAAAAAAGTGTGTTGGTGATTTAGTGCGAATTCGGGGTCGGTGTGTGACTACTTTGAGTTTTTCAAATAGAAAACAAAGTGGAGAAATTTTCCAAGTTTGCAAGAGTAGGCGTGGTCTGCAAGAACTACATGAGTTCTTTGCCGGGATTTCGAAGAGTTCCCAACAAGTGCTTCAAACTTTATCATAAAAAAAATCCAAGAGACCAACATTCGCATACACGTTTAACTTCGTTCTTAAGGCGCACATGTTTTCTGGTGTTATTCCAGTTTATATTAAATTGACAGGTTACGCATGTAAAATTAATTTAGGATTGCCACAGGACTATTTAATTGCTTCACAAGGTTTTAGTTGACTACATTCTGCTATTACAATTAGTTTTGTTTTAGGCAGAGGTATAAAGGCTGCTTCATCCATATTTTAGTTGCTTGAACTGTTTGCAAAAGAAAAAAAATCCGAGGTTGGATTGCTGTGCTATCACCAAAATAGCTGGATGCCACGTTTTCTATGTAAACATGGGGCCTTGTAGTAAAAAAACTTGCATTTATATAGCAGAGCTCAGGAAGTCCCAAAGTGCTTTAGAGTCAATGAAGTACTTTTGAAGTGTTGTGAGGAAACAGCAATGTATTAATGACCAGACAATCTGTTTCAGTAATGTTGGTTAAGTGATAAATATTGACCAGGACACCGGGGAAAACTCCCTTGCTCTTCTTTGAAATAGGATCACTTACCTCCACCTGAGAGGGCAGACAGGACCTCGATTTAATGTCTCAACCAAAAGATGGCACCTCCGACAGTGCAGCACTCCCTCAGTACAGCACGGGAGTGTCAGCCTAGATTTTGTGTTCAAGTCTCTGGAGTGGGACTTGAAACCACAATCTTCTGAGTGGCAAGAGTGGCACTGAGCCATGGCTGACACACAGGTAGTACATTTGTTTAAGTGTCTGGGATTTTCACAAAATTCCTTAAATTGGAATATTGGGAACTCTTAAAATTAAATCCTGTTTTTCCTTTCCCTGTAAGTTTCAAGATAGAAGATCTGTTGGCAGCACATTACTTCTAACTGAAGAATGTTATACTTCAATTCTGGACTCCATGGTTTAAATTCTAGACCAGTTCAGATTCAGCTAAGCTCTCTCACAAGTTTAGCTGCCTCTTAGCCAGGTCATGAGAGGGACAAGTACTTCACTATACATCACAGCACGCTGTATCACGGAGGAAAAATTGTCAGTGAAATCTGCCTTGTCCTTGGAAGCACACCTGTCAAGTGATGTATTGACATTGATAGTGGTTCTGGAGAAGTTTATAACCTAAATTTCCATTTACTTCTGACTGAATGAAGACAGCAAGAAGGGAATGAAAGGTGTGAAATAGAAGATCAAAAAAACACGACCACTAGATTATGATTAAAAGCTTATTTTATATTTACTTGATTTTAATTTTTATTCCAGGAGACCAGTTCCCATGAACTGGCTTCTAGTTTTTACATTGCCGCATCCATTTCTGTTATCCTCATAGCAGCCTTGTAGACCCATTTTTCTCATGTCTGAGTCTGTCGCCAGGATAAAGGAGCCGGATTTAGTTGTGTAAATCTTGGCAGTTGGCGCATGCCAGCCTCCTGGAATTTGAATTAAAATCAGGCCAGTATAAAGGAAGCTTTAGAGTAGTGTTGGAGTTTAACTGGCTTGCAAAACCTCTGCATGCATTCTAGCATGAATGAAATGTCACGGATTATTTAAATATTGGTATCAATTTGCTGGTTGTGTGATGTTCTTAATTCATACATTGAATTACTACCAACAAGCATATACCCCGATGCTGTATATCTCCTTTGCCAAAGTTGTTTCCAAGAAAGCTCCTCTTTTCCTCAAAAACTCTCAATTCTGTATGAAGGCCAAGTCTGTCGGTAACTTGAAAATTCCTGCTACATCTGGGAAGGTGCATCTAAAAGCCTTTTTTGCATTCCTGGACAAGTTGTTGTCTGAAAGATAATTCCCCCTTTCATCTCTAAAGTACCTCTCTGTCACAATCTTTCTGTATTTTAGCAATACTACTATGGTCAGTACTTCTCTAAGCTTTCCTCTAATTCCTTCAGAGCTACAAATATGCTGGCCTAGTTACTCTTTTTCCCTACTTTGTTGAGATCAAGACTCGGCAAATCTTTCTACTCTTAACTCATTCTTTCCTAGGATTTCAAAACTGTGCAGTTCCTTCCGCCTTCAATCTTCAGGCTGTTAAAATGCAAGCCTTTGTCACTTATCTTTTACTCCTGAACCTTGGTCATGTCATATGAGCTTCGGCTGTTCACCTTAGTTTCTCGATAAAAAGAAAGTGCTCTCCAGGCATAACCCAAGCTTGGAAAGACAACTATAATCTGCACTGCTGGGTCTTCTGCACAGTTCAAAAATTTCACGCATTCACAATTATGTTTTGCTGAAATTCTTTTGGGGAATCATCAAAGGTGTGGCTGTGTGAAAATTTCACTCCCCCGCTCCCCCACCCCCCCCAATTACACTTTACTAAAATCTGATTGTCAATATTGCAAAGAATGCTTATTCCACTACCTCCAGCAACACAAACCTTTATTTTTAATCCCCTTATGAACATTCGTGTTTATAAGCTGCACTAAGTTTGAAAGCATGTTTTTTTTTAACTGAATGCCAGTGACCTTTGCCAAATACTGATTATTTTAAAACTGATTGTTAATGAACATTTTTGAAGTATAAGTTTATTATATACAGCAAAGGCTATGGGCCCCGACAACATCCCGGCTGTAGTTCTGAAGACTTGTGCTCCAGAATTAGCTGCCCCTCTATCAAAACTGTTCCAATACAGCTACAGCGCTGGCATCTACCTGACAATGTGGAAAATTGCCCAGGTATGTCCTGTCCATAAAAAGCAAGACAAATCCAATCCGGCCAATTACCTCCCCGTCAGTCTACTCTCAATCATGAGCAAAGTGATGGACGATGTCGTCGACAGTGCTATCAAGCGGCACTTACTCACCAATAACCTACTCACCAATAACCTGCTCACTGATGCTCAGTTTGGGTTCCGCCAGGACCACTTGGCTCCAGACCTCATTACAGCCTTGGTCTAAACATGGACAAAAGAGCTGAATTCCAGAGGTGAGGTGAGAGTGATTGCCCTTGACATCAAGGCAGCATTTGACCAAGTGTGGCACCAAGGAGCCCTAGTAAAATTGAAGTCGATGGGAATCAGGGGGAAAACTCCAGTGGCTGGAGTCATACCTAGCACAAAGGAGGATGGCAGTGGTTATTGGAGGCCAATCATCTCAGCCCCAGGACATTGCTGCAGGAGTTCCTCGGGGCAATATCCTAGGCCCAACCATCTTCAGCTGCTTCATCAATGACCTTCCCTCCATCATAAGGTCAGAAATAGGGATGTTTGCTGATGATTGCACAGTGTTCAGTTCCATTCACAACCCCTCATAATGAAGCTGTTCGTGCCCGCATGCAGCAAGACCTGGACAACATCCAGGCTTGGTCTGATGAGTGGCAAGTAACATTCACGCCAGACAAGTGCCAGGCAATGACCATCTTCATCAAGGGCAATTGGGGATGGGCAATAAATGTTGGCCTCGCCAGTGACGCCCACATCCCATGAACGAATTTTTAAAAAATTTATAGCTGCATTCTGCGACAAGCATAAGCTGCCTTTCCTTGCGATACACACTTATTATTCTAAGGTGTTGGTATTGTTGTGCCAGACTTAGATGTTTGACTTGAATCTTACCTACAAGTCTTGTTAAGTAATTTGCCGGGAGACATAAACATTTGCTGTGTTATCAAATGAAAATGGCATGGGGGTAAGCTCATGAAGGAGTTAGGGTCCTTTCATTTTATCCCCCCCCCAGGTGAGTTGGTCAGACCTCAAGCAAAAGAGTTAACTCATCTAAATTATTAGATGTAAAAAGTCTGCAAAATTGTGTAAGCCCATTAAGTAACTGCATTGTAAACATTTTTGAGATACATTTAATATCAATCTAGCCTAAGCTGAATACCAAGGTGCTTAATAATGATAACTAGCATAAATATAGCAGAGATTAACTTGATTATAATTCAAGGTGTCAATTTTCGCTACTGTAACTTTGCCTTGCACATCTTAACAATGTTGCATGATTTGTGATGGGATAAAATTTAATTGTGGTATGCAATAGTATATGACCTGTCCAGGGATGGAGGTGGGGAATAAAGGACAATTATGGTATAATTTATTTCACTGCTTTATGAAAAAGGTCCGATACTAGAATTGTCCAGTTAGCAATCTTGGACTGTAAAACTGAACTCCGAATTTATTACTGTTGGAAAATCAGTGTGTAAAAGTTGAGGTCAGAATTGGAGATTTGTTTTTCATGTTTAAATGGAATCAATAAAGGGAGGGATATCAGTGTTGGGAAACCCTGTTCATTTTCTGTTCCTGCTAAAAGAAGATTTACACTGTTCCAATGCTGTCCATTTGTCTGCAAAATCTAATTTAATTAAAAAAAAAATTATTCTTGGGATGTGGCCGGCCAAGTGGAAGAAGTGCTAGTAGGTGAGCACTTTGGTGACGGTGACCATAATTTGGTGAGATTTAAGGTGGTCATGGAAAAGGACAGGGAGGGGCCGGAAATAAAGGTTCTAAATTGGGGGAAGGCCGATTTTAATAGGATACGGCAGGATCTGGCCAAAATGGACTGGGATCAGCTGCTTGTAGGAAAATCCGCATCGGAGCAATGGGAGTCTTTCAGAAGGGAGATTGAGACCATACAATGGCAACATGTTCCCGTAAAGGTCAAGGGTGGTTCCAAGAACTCCAAGGAACCTTGGATGTCAGGGGATATACGAGAATGGATTAGGAAAAAAAGGAGGGCTTTTGGCAGATACAAAAGGCTAAAGACGGAGGAAGCCCTCGAGGAGTACAAAAAGTGCAGGGGGATACTTAAAAAAGAAATTAGGAGATCAAGGAGGGGCCAGGAAATAACACTGGCGAGCAAAATAAAGGAAAATCCTAAGATGTTTTATAAGTATATTAAGGGTAAGAGGATGACAAGGGAAAAAATAGGGCCCATTAGGGACAAAAATGGCAATCTGTGTGTGGAGCCGGCAGATGTAGGAGGGGTTCTAAATGAATTTTTTGCATCTGTTTTCACTATGGAGAAGGACGATGTAGACATAGAAATACGGCAGGGGGACTGTGATATACTCGAACATATTAACATTGAGCGGGAGGAGGTATTGGCGGTTTTAGCAGGCCTAAAAATGGATAAATCCCCAGGCCCGGACGAAATGTATCCCAGGCTACTGTGTGAGGCAAAGGAGGAGATTGCGGGGGCTCTGACACATATATTCAGAACCTCTCTGGCCACAGGGGATGTGCCAGAGGACTGGAGAACCGCTAATGTAGTACCATCATTTACCTGACGAAGGAGGAAGCCTCCGAAAGCTTGTGAATTTAAAATAAAATTGCTGGACTATAACTTGGTGTTGTAAAATTGTTTACAATTGTCAACCCCAGTCCATCACCGGCATCTCCACATCATTATTCAAGAAGGGGAGTAGGGAAAAACCGGGGAACTACAGGCCAGTGAGCCTAACATCAGTGGTAGGAAAATTATTGGAAAAAATTCTGAAGGACAAAATTAGTCTCCACTTGGAGAAGCAAGGATTAATCAGGGATAGTCAACATGGCTTTGTCAAGGGAAGATCATGTCTGACTAATTTGATTGAATTTTTTGAGGGGGTGACTAGGCGTGTGGATGAGGGTAACGCAGTGGATGTGGTATACATGGATTTCAGTAAGGCCTTCGATAAAGTCCCGCACAGGAGACTGGTCAAGAAGGTAGGAGCCCATGGAATCCAGGGTGCCTTGGCACTTTGGATACAAAACTGGCTTAGTGGCAGAAGGCAGAGGGTGATGGTCGAAGGTTGTTTTTGTGACTGGAAGCCTGTGGCCAGTGGGGTACCACAGGGATCGGTGCTGGGTCCCTTGCTGTTTGTGGTCTACATTAATGACTTGGATATGAATGTAAAAGGTATGATCAGTAAGTTCGCTGATGATACAAAGATTGGTAGGGTGGTAAATAGCGAGGAGGACAGCCTCAGTCTGCAGGACGATATAGATGGGTTGGTCAGATGGGCGGAACAGTGGCAAATGGAATTTAACCCGGAAAAGTGCGAGGTGATGCACTTTGGAGGGACTAACAAGGCAAGGGAATACACAATGAATGGGAGGACCCTAGGCAAGACAGAGGGTCAGAGGGATCTTGGTGTGCAAGTTCACAGATCCCTGAAGGCGGCGGAACAGGTAGATAAAGTGGTAAAGAAGGCATATGGGATACTTGCCTTTATTAGCCGAGGCATAGAATATAAGAGCAAGGAGGTTATGATGGAGCTGTATAAAACACTGGTTAGGCCACAGCTGGAGTACTGTGTGCAGTTCTGGTCGCCACACTACAGGAAGGATGTGATCGCTTTGGAGAGGGTGCAGAGGAGATTCACCAGGATGTTACCAGGGCTGGAGCGCTTCAGCTATGAAGAGAGACTGGGAAGATTGGGTTTGTTTTCCTTGGAGCAGAGGAGGCTGAGGGGGGACATGATTGAGGTGTACAAAATTATGAGGGGCACAGATAGGATGGATACTGAGGAGCTTTTTCCCTTCGTTGAGGGTACTATAACAAGGGGACATAGATTCAAGGTAAAAGGCGGGAGGTTTAGAGGGGATTTGAGAAAGAACTTTTTCACCCAGAGGGTGGTTGGAGTCTGGAACTCACTGCCTGAAAGGGTTGTGGAGGCAGGAACCCTCACAACATTCAAGAAGCATTTGGATGAGCACTTGAAATGCCATAGCATACAAGGCTACGGACCAAATGCTGGAATATGGGATTAGAGTAGACAGGGCTGATGGCCGGCGCGGACACGATGGGCCGAAGGGCCTCTATCCGTGCTGTATGACTCTATGACTTGCAAGGCTGGCATTTATTGCCCATCCCTAGTTGCCCTGAGAAGGTGGTGGGCCTCTTTCTTAAACTGCATCAGTGGTTTGATACAACTGAGTAGTTTGCAGTTAAGAGTCAACCACGTTAGTTGGGACTGGTGTCACATATCGGCCAGACTGGGTAAGGACAACCGGTTTCATTCCACTTGGGTTTTTAACAATCTGACCACGTCATGGTCACTTTTACTGATAGTAGCATTTTATTTCCAGAGGTTTTAAACTGAATTCAAATTCTCAAACTGCCATGGTGGAATTTGAACTCATGTTCTTGTGAGTTCATTTGTTGATTAAATAACTTTTTAATATGCTTTCTTAGACTTTCGCAAACTCTTTGGAAGTAATTTTTATTCAGATGATGTGTTCCTTTTGAAAATGACAATAGAAGAAAATTCATATATTGGCTATGCAGATAATGTGAAGCTTGAATTTAAAAAAATCTCTGCTGTGGACATGATATGGAATGTAGGGTTAAACGATTAGACTGTCCGATGGAGAGCGTAGCATTTTGATATTGAAACCGTCCGAATCTCTTTTGTGATTTTTGGTTATTCTTTGATTAGATTTGAGAATTATGAAGGACAATTTAATTTTCGTTGGACCAGTCGTAAGCAGCATAAGTGCAACATCTGTTGGTGGGTTATCAGGTGACGTTGCTGCGCTAGATATTTGTGCAGTAAAATTTTCATAACTGGTGCGAATGTGGAACTGCCACATAGTGGTTGGAGCAGATAGCATTAATGCATTTAAGAGAGGTTTGAGGGATACGGGGGGCAGGGTGGGGAAGTAATTAGAGTGGGAGGAGGATCGTATGGAGTATAAGCGATATGCCAAATGGCCTGTTGTTGTAGATTCTCTGTAATTGCATGTGGCTATGGAGAAGTTGTTGCCTGGATTACTCTCCTATCGCTACTGAAGTAGGAAGTGTGGAGTGGACTTGCAACATTAGGGACCTAGAAGGCAACTTCATTGATTTTATTTTTGTGTTAATGATGTGTATTTCTCAGCTGTGTTTCTAACTAACATCAGCTCATTGGGAATCATCGATATACCGAAATTCTGAATATCTTAAAATATTGGACTGCCACCAAACTTGAAAACACGTTTTTTTAAAATTGAAAGCGTGCACACGAGGAATCCCTTGTACCTCTAACTATGCATCTGTAAACAATGAATTGTGATCTCAACTGGGTTTTTACCAAAATTCACAATTGTGAAGTTGCTTTTTAAAATTAACATGCTGGCAATGCCTGTTCTGTATCTAAATGTCAACTTAATCACATTTAATAAAATGTATCACAACGACTTACAGAAACCAACTAAATATTTGATGACTGAATCTTTCCATAGTTTATGTTCTGCTTGGATAAACTTATTGGATTGATAGCTGTGAATGGATTAAGCCCTATTTCCTTTGGTTTATTGTGACTTGGGTGAACGGTACTGGAGGTCTTGTGTAAATTATTCTTTAGTATTTTTAGATTATTTCAGGCAAGTGGTAACTTAAGTTATTATAGTCTATTTTGGCATTGTGTAGCAGAGTGAAACTCAATAACTGAATTATAATTGAGGCTTTCTGTTGTCCAGGTATATGGTATTCCAATGTTTACATTTTGGAAAGGTAATTCAGTAAATTTTTAGTCTGCTTTGATTCTATTAGCAATAAAACTTGTTTCTGGATAAGTTTCATAATCAGTCTACTTAGACATGTGATCTGCTGTTGGATTTTTTTTACTGTGAATGCAATATTGAACATTACTTTGCTTTTACATTTTCACGTGGATTGTTACTCATTCACCAATGATTTTAGTTTTGATCTGCCTCGTAAAATCTCTTCTATAAACAACTTTTGCTAAGGGAGTTCTGTAAATACTAATCAATTTTACAGGTTAACTGTAGTTACTGATAACCTGCCTGAATGAGTAGTGCTTGATGCTGAAGTTCACATAAAAGCTAGAGTTTCCGTTCCATTGTCTAAAAAGGGTGCCATGCACCAATTGGACATTTACATTTCCCAAATTCATGCAGTATTGCACTTCCCACTTTCTACTAAATTGTAGGACAGTTTTGTGCATGTCCAGATTGGGATTTGGAACAAGACAGGCCAAACCTGCTGAGGATCAGAGAAATGAGATGTACAGCTTGATGGATTTTATTTAACAAGTATCATTTAACAAATGTTGTTGATTGAACATCCTAGCTAAAAATGTACTGAGAAAATGTCAACAGGGTAATGTTTCTGTTAAGGAAAATAATTGTATATAAAATAATTATACATATTTAGTGGAAAATCCCAACATTAAATCCAAATTGTGCTTTTTTTTTTAAAGTAATGCAGATTTAAAATACTATTACATGGCAACTGATTAACATATATGGAAAATTGCATGTATTAATGCAGAACATTTTAAACACCGAAAGAAATTACATGGGTTGTCTATTCTTTATACCTGGTATTTGAGTTATTGTGTATAAAATTTAGGAAAGAAAACTTTATGTAGATGAAACAAATGAAATTTGAAATGTGACTGGGGGAAATCATCGATAAACCAAATCCAGCTTTTCAGTGAAATCTATTAACTGTCTGTTATGAAGTAAAAGTACAATTAAAATTAAGTCACTAAATTAAAACATCCCTTCATTTTAAGGTACATTTAATGTGTTTCAACCTCAGCTTAGTTTGCAACAGTCATATAGTTTTAGTGAACTTCTTAAAAAGCTTTGTATAGTTGGACAGAGGATATTTTATGGTTTTAAAATTATATGTGTTGAGAATTCCATCTAGTCCTTCATGCAACATGATGCAACAATGTATTGGTACTTAACTATGTAGTGGAAATATGCAAAATGTGTTCAACAGCTGTTTTTATTTTTTAAAAGTGCATGTTAGAAGAAACCTCCTACCCTGTAAGTAAGGGTGTTAAGGCATTGGATTCAGATTCTGTGTACTATCCAGTCTCTTTAATGTAAGTCTCCTTATTTAGTGTAATAGTTTTTTTTAAAAAAGTGTACCCATAATGTGGGTGATCAATTGTAAGTAGTACTAGTTTAGTCAGCAGCTTCACGGAGAGGGGTATTTGCAGCATTTATCATTAGTTGTGAGTATAGTTGATGCAAGTGGTAACAGAAACGTTCAGTGCCCTGTTGCTCTTCTGCATGGTAAGTGGAATTCTTCTGGTGTGTCTAGTATTGCTGTGTCAAAATGACTTATTTTGACAGATCTTCACAAATTTCATCAAGTTTTTTTTAGAGACTGAGTTTCTTTCAAGGTTGTATTTGTCTGGAAAAACAAATTATGAAGTTTGTCAGATTAGTTCCATCAAGCTATTTACTACGACACTCAAGAAAAGTTGTGCACATTAATGAACAAAAGTAGAAAAAGGACATATAAATTCCTAATAAATTTCCTTTTATTTGGAAAAAAAACAGTAATCAGATGGGAACTCTTGCTACAAGATTGTAGCCCTGATCTGACCCAGCCATTCTGTTGTAAGTCAGTTTATCTAAGTACATCACTTAAGTAAACATTATGCAAAACAGAAAGGGTCACCAAGGTTTAATTTCTTGATGACATCTCATCAGGAGCCGACTATAAAACATTGTAGCTGTGCAGATTGCAAGTTCCCAGGTTAAGTACTGTACTTCAGAAGTGATTGGTTTCAACACTCTAAGCATGTCTGCACTTTCCAGTTGTTCAGCAAGATTTAATTAAAATACACTAACAAAAATGATGCCGAGATGCATTAACAATCTTTACTGTAGTATGTTAAATTGTGTTATTCATCCAGAAGAACAGTTATCTTGCAAAACTACTGTAATCACAATTTTCCACATGTCAGTGTTTGGTTTGTGTGTACTACAAACTGCATGATTTTACATGATAATGGAAGGGAGACCTTTAAGATAATTCCCAGTGCACAGTCTCTGTCTCTGTATCAAAATATTTGTCAACTGTAGGCCTAGTTTTAAGTTTAACTAACTAACTATACAGTAGAATTTGGCCAGTATGTTTTATTCATGTCCAAGTCATGCTTATTGTATAACTAGTATCTCTGTGTCGCGAGTGCACGCTTTGTCACATTCCCCCTTTCAAATTCCTCATTTCTTGTAGTATATCTTTACATACATAAATCTTATTTATTGTACTTCCATCAGTTTGGCAAGGATAGGGATGATGGTTAAGTGCACTCTTGCGGGACAGGATGCAGGTAGTGGAGTTCATACAGCATGAAATTCAGGACACCAACAAAAAGGGCACTGGAGAAGTTAAGCCTGGAAGTAGTGAAAGTGTGGAAAAGGACTTCAGTGGTGAGGGTGTGGTAATGTTGTGCAAGTGGAAATAAGCAGCCTTCATGGTGCATAGTATATGGTGAGGAATAGGAAACACATGTGGGGGTAGCATCAGCTCAGGCATGAGGTGGTGGTATATCAGAAGTTGGAATCTTCCCTCATTCTATTGTTTACGAACTATACTGAAGCAGCGGGCCTAGACGGTCAAAAAAATACACAATATTGATTATTCTTTTCTCCCCCATTTTTCTCTGCACCTCTTCCAAAATATTGACTCCTTGGTGGGGTTACAGTTCCATTGGTGCATGTTGCCCTCCCGAACCTCACAAATTCTACTGTGAGCTAAATAGCGAGGGTCAGCAAGCTATTTAATTACAGATGTAATCGCCACCAAGCCTGATCCTGTCCTTGTCTTTTATCCACAAGTGCACTGCCTGCAACGACATTACCATTGCCGAATCCCCCACCATCAACATCCTGGGGGTCACCATTGACCAGAAACTTAACTGGACCAGCTATATAAATACTGTGGCTACAAGAGCAGGTCAGAGGCTGGGTATTCTGCGGCGAGTGACTCCCCTCTTGACTCCCCAAAGCCTTTCCACCATCTACAAGGCACAAGTCAGGAGTGTGATGGAATACTCTCCACTTGCCTGGATGAGTGCAGCTCCAACAACACTCAAGAAGCTCCACACCATCCAGGACAAAGCAGCCCGCTTGATTGGCACCCCATCCACCACCCTAAATATTCACTCCCTTCACCACTGGCGCACAGTGGCTGCAGTGTGTACCATCCACAGGATGCACTGCAGCAACTCGCCAAGGCTTCTTCGACAGCACCTCCCAAACCCGCGACCTCTACCACCTAGAAGGACAAGAGCAGCAGGCACATGGGAACAACGCCACCTGCACTATCTCCTCTAAGTCACACACCAGCCCGACTTGGAAATATATCACCGTTCCTTCATCGTCTCTGGGTCAAAATCCTGGAGCTCTCTTCCTAACAGCACTATGGGAGAACCGTCACCACACGGACTGCAGCGGTTCAAGAGGCGGCTCACCACCACCTTCTCACGGGCAATTAGGGATGGGCAATAAATGCCGGCCTCGCCAGTGACGCCCACATCCCATGAACGAATAAAAAAAAAGAACCTTGAAAAAGTGTTCACTTCAACCAAGGGCATTGAGACCAACTGTTTTGCCCTAACTTTCAATTCTATTCTTAATCCGACAATTGTCCCAGTCCTTTTTAAAAAGAATTTAATCAACATAGGAGTGACTATTTTTGATGTGAGTCTACTCAACGCATCTACTACCCTGTAGGAAAAATAATTATTCTAATTTTAACAATTTGGATTTATATAGCACCTTTAACATAATAAGTGTCAGTATGGCTCAGCTGTTAGCACTCTCACCACTTAATCAGAAGGTTGTGGGTTCAAGCCACATTTCAGGATTGTGCGCGTAATCTAGCTTTACGCTTGAGTGCAGTACTTGAGGAAATGCTGCATTGTTGTATGTACCATGTTTCAGGTGAGATGTTAAACTTGTTTTGGTGCTTCAGGGGAATGTAAAAGATCCCATGGCACTATTTGAAGAAGAGAATAGAGTTCTTCCAGTATCCTGATCAATATTGCTTTCTCAATCATTACCACATAAAACACATTAACTGGTCATTCATTGGATGTGAAACGCTTTGTTACATCTTGGGAACAGAAGGCATTATATAAATGCAAATTATTTTTTAAATTGTCCCAAGGTGCTTTACAGAGATGAAAACAGACATTGATCAGTAGAAGCAGAATAAGAGGTGGTGACTAACGGCTTGGCGCAAAGAAGTAGGTTTTGAGGAGGCTTTTGATGATGGGGCGAGAGGTAGCCCAGTAGTGGGGTTTGGGAGAAACTTTCAAGTGTTGAAGGTCATATGAAATCAGACCTGAATGCGCCATAACGCCTTACAGTATAATCTTAGCACAAAATGAAGCCATCTTTTTTGGCAACTACATGATTCTAGCCTTGTCTTCCATCAAGCTATCCAGTTGCCACCTTAAGTTTTAAAAGATGCAGACCCATGATGTACTCCTCAACTACAGGCTCAGATTTCTCCACCACATCTTACTTGTCACTCAAACTTTTTATTTCACCTCTGCAGCACTGAGCCCCTCCCTCCTACTACTGCCAACAAAATCTTAACCTGTGGCTTCATTGACTTGAGCCATAACTCTCTTCTAACTGAACTCTGACTCTATCCTCAACCAGTTACAACTTATTCAGAATGGCACAGCCAACATGCTTTCTTGCATAAAGCTTAAAATCCTGTCCTCTCCAAGCTCCATTGGCTTCTCATGCATCAGGAGTTACCTTTAAAATTCTTGTTCTCACACCCCCTACTCCCTCACCTTAGTGACCTCCTCCAGCCTTGTCCCCCTGCTCCACCTAAGGTGGCTGTTCATTCAGCCACTATGTTCCTGGCCTCTGAATTTCCTTGCTTTGTTTCCTTCATCTTGTCACCTCCCTTCCTGCTTTCAAAAACCTTAAAATCCTATAACTGAGACTTCCTAGCAGTTTCACATTTCCTGAATGATTTTAAGGTGTAGTTCACCTGGCCAACGTACACTGAATAGATACCTTGAGTTTCTTCATAAATGCTTTACTGACCTCTGTGTTTGCTATAGATGCTTGAAATAAAAATAGAAAATACTGGAACTGCATGGTGGCTCAGACAGCACCTGTAACTAGAAAAGACAGGTTAGCATCTTGGGTATAGATCCTTTTTCAGAACTGGGGTTCTGAAGAAGGATGTACACCTAACTGTCAATCTGCCTTTTCTCTTGACATATGCTGTCTGACCTACAGTGTATTTCCAGCATTGCAGTTTTTTTTATATAGATTCCTAAGACACAATGACTGGTGCTGAGATATGTCCCATAGTTTTAGTTGAAGGAGAATGTGGAAAATTAATACTATTCCCTGATTTCTGCTCCCCCAACCATCCCCAGTAATATTTACTTTATCCCTTAAAGGTCCATTTTTATTTTAGGTACTCTGTCTACTTTGATCATGGCAAAAAATGATACCGGGGAATTTCTAGTTATCAAGTCTAATTGTTAAGATTTTTGTCTGTCCTCATGTTCTCTGAGTCCTTCCAGCTGACCTTTCTGTGATTTGCAGTCTTAAGTCACCACTTTCTGATTCCACATGTATCTTTGATGCTTAGTCTTGTAAACCATTACTGAGCCTGTTATTCATATTTTTATAGATTTAAAAAAAAATGTAAATCGCATTTGTGTCAAAAGATTTTTTTGCTGTACTTAAGATTATATCTAAGAATAGTGTGCCTGTCTTATGTTGATCTTCATTGCTGAGTGGAAAAAATTCAGATCTCTACCTTGATGTGTTTGTTAGCCAGGCCTCAATAAATGTGTCTGGTTCAGACTGCAATTTAAAAGTCTCTCTCTACATATTAGCATTCCCAAGTGGAGGAGTTAATTTCTAATGTGTTCTTTTAACACCTGGTTTCAATATATAAATGTGTTGTGTGCTACTGGTAGTAAACTTGGTAATGAGTTCCTATGTACATATTCTTTTGGAATTGATGCTGATTCTTTGTGGGGCTGAATTGATTTGCTTCAGGGTTAGATCAATGTGTAATTTCATAAATGGTAGTCCTTTTATTCATTAGGTTCTAAATCTCTTTAGAATAGTAGTGTGTTATCCTGGTGACTGGTTCTCAGTGGATTTTGTTGGATATTCTTCTGTAGAACATTTAATTTTATCATATTTTCTATTTTGATTGGTAGTTGGTATTGGTGAACTTTTATTTGTGTCCCATGGCAATGTTGTGCATTTTTGCTCAAATAGCAGCAGTAACTACACTTCAAAAAGTAATACTTTGGCTGTGCAACACTTTGGGATGTTCTGATGATGTGAAAGGCACTGTATAAATGCAAGTTTGTTCCTTTTACTCCTTTGATTTCAACTCTACATTGACTTATTCTTTTGTGAAACTTCTGCATACATGTATCCACAGGGGATCAAGGAACATATTTGGGAATTAGTCTTCAGGTCTGCTAATTGTGTTACGTAGGTTGTTTCATAAATGTGTTTTTTATTCATGTTCATTGTGCTTTTGTAAGTTTCATTGATACTGACAATGTAGAATGTGCATAAAATTGAAACCGCCTATTTTGCATTGAGAGCATTCTTCATTTTTTTGCTGTACTTAAGAACCACCAGGTTCTGTAGAGTGTAATTTAATGATTTTTTAATAAGTTTGTGCAGTGAACGTTTTTGTGCTGTTGGGCTATAGTTGTGCAACTGTAAGTGTTCATTTGTGTATTTGGATGTTGACAGTTGTAGCATGTGTAACACCAACTTGCCTGTTGGCAATGACTCCAGGAGTGATAACTTTCTGTTGTCATCTATTTCATATATCAATTCTACTTCTGAGTGTAGGTTATTCTATTGTTTGCAGAAGTCCTGTAATTAGGGTGGGGAACTGGGTGTTGTGGGTAGAACACTGACAGGAATCCACCCCATTAAGGCTTTAAAGATTCTATATCAAATAAGTTTGATGAAACAGTCTCAATCTAGTTTCTAGTGGGCACTTCCCACAAATTGGAATTATTAGTACTTTCACTCAAAAGGTGGGTGATGTAGAAGTGGAAAAAGCTGCACAAGAAGTGGCTAGGATCCTCTTGTAAAAGTTTGGAATTAGACACATTGTCGGGACAGAACAGATTGAGCTTTGCTATGCACCTAACCTGTCCAACATTTCAACTGGGAATCCTTGGTGCTGGCAGTCAATGCCCAGAGTGGAAGAATATCAATTCTTCAGATCTAATGTCGCTTGCTTTGAGCACAAAAACTGTGAATTTGCTTTTTAAAAAAAACATTAATTTTTTTCATGGCGTATTTTGTGTGTGTGTGTGTGTGTGTGTGTGTGTGATCTACAAATATATCTCATATTTTGAGTTTGATGGTAATCTTTTCCAACATTAAATGTTGTAGAATGTCAATATGCCATTGCAATATTATCTGCTTGCTGTTGGTACAGATCAGCTGATTTAGTGGACTGCAGTGAGATGTACTGTAGCTGTATGCTCACTTTTAGCTCTTTTTGGTAGTTTTTATGACCTCAAGATGTTGATTTATGGATATATTTATATAATGTGAAGCTATATTAAACGGGATGAATATTTTCCTCATTGCTTCTGTCTTGAATGTAATATATGGATGATAAATAGACTTTATATACGTTTCAGATATCTTGCTGCCATTTTTTAAAAATGCGCAACACTTGATTCTGCCTGAAGCTGAAATATTAGGTGTAAATGGGTAGTTCTTTTTGCATCTGTATTCCTTATAATTGGGTGATATATTTGAATTTCAGTTGATATGTTTTGCCAGTTCCCTACTTAAAGCTGCTTTCTTTCTGATATCCTGACTCTGCATTCAGGCTGAATTGTCATTATAAGTGCAGCTTTGGTCTGCAGCAAAACTGCTTTGCACCGACTTCTGTTATAGTGAGAGAGTACTCTAAGGAAATGGTGTGAAGCTGATTAAAAGTGGGTGTCCAAAAAAGAAATTGAGTAGTACAATGAAATACCCTTACATTGATCAGATTTATTTTCTTAGCTATTGTAATATTTGTTCTCTCCAAATGTAATTGCTAAAAGCGAAAGTCCTGCTTCGCTTGTTCCGTGAAGCCGTTTAAATTTCTACTGGTAACCACGTGGAATGCAAAATCTTTAAAGTGCAGCCCTTTCCTTGTTATGGAGGCTCTTGAGTAATGTTCCTTCTACTTGACATCCACAGGAAGGCAAGCACAGACATTTCATCCTAATCTCTTGGATTATCATCAGGATACAGTTTGAATTATGCACAGATTTCTAATTGCATCAGTAATTTGAACACACCAATTTTTTAAAAAACACTGATCAAATCCTGTTTTTCAAACAGTTTTTCTTTCATTGGATTTGACTTTTAAAAGTCATACTTCAAAAATGTTTGCATGGTTTCCAAATCTGAATTGATTAGAACTGGCTTAAGTTTGTTAAACAGTATTGAAAAATAACTGTCATATCAGTTTCTTTTAGTGAAGTTCAGCATTCAAAACAAAGCTCTCGCACATGATGCAAAGCCAAGTATCTAATCTATCCATCAGAAAGAACAATCTGCAGTAAATTTAAACCAGTGGAAATTTTAAAATAAATTTCTAATCTTAACCAAAACATAACTGGTATAGATTGTAATTCTTCTACAGCAGCAAGAAGAATGGTACCAGGTTAAGGTTCATCTTAAATATAATTTCTTTGAAAAGCTTAATTAAAAAAAATTAAACATGGACTGCATTACCTTACAGTTCCTATTGTTTCAGTTTATTTTCTCTAAGCTGGTTTAGGTAAGCATAGCTAACTTTATTCTTGTCAAGTAAAACCCCCTGGTATGCAAAAATCCTTCATGGAATGTGTAATAATTAGTGTTTGTAAAGTATCCAGGACAATATCGATTGATGTATTTGTGTAATAGCTGCCCGAGTCTTAGCCAATTACTTTAAGTTGAATATGGCAAAGTAAATCTTATGTTATAGTTATGCTACCATTTTTGTGTTAATGTGAAGTTGTTTTGCCTGTGCTTTGATGTGAAAGTGGCAGTAAAACTTGGGGTTCAGGTTCTCATCTCACTCCTGAGTGTAATAAAGCTAAGTGCGGTAAGACCCCTTTATTGACACCACTGTCAGACAATGAGTTGTTGCACTGTGTCAGCCAATAAGTTGGAAGCGGGGGCAGGACGTAAGGCAGGACCCATAGCAAACAGTGTATTTTACAGCACACAAAGTCTATTTACTCAGCAAACAGTCGGTTTAAATAGCGCACTACAGCAAACAGTCTACAGAGTCTATTTAAAGAGTCTACGAACTAGAGGAAACCGAAATTGCAGCAACATCTCCCAAAAAGCAGGGTGATTTCTCCAGTAAAATGCAATGAATGGAGGATAGTTACGTTATACAAATTGATTATTTCTCCAGCAAAATGCAGTGAGTGGCAGATAGTTAGTACAAATTATGTGCATAAAATCAATCCCAGTCACTTACAGCAGTCTAGTCTGGAATAGTAGTGCCACTATATTCTCCAGTACACATTGGCTGGAATATAACTTGATTGGTTAAGCTTCCTGGGCACTTCATAAACTTAGTATTGATTCTTTTTAATTTTATGAAGCAGCATATGTTGCTGTACGCACTCTCCTAACATAAAAAAAAAATCATTGGGGAGCAGAACTCTATTTATATATTTGCAGCTCGATCTCCTCTAGGCTGCAATTTTCATTTAGCCTGCCAGTATAACTCCAGTCTTGCTAGCTGTATTTGTACTGCCTATACTTGGCCCATCTATACAGAGATATGAACTCCAGGGTATTAAATAGATGAATTGCATTATTTTAATTAAAAGTTTGTGTTTTAAAACTGAAAAGCTCATTGCTGTTGCTTAAAATATGTATTTTCTGGATCCGCTGAAACATTTTTTTGGGTGTGTACTGAACCAACTTATGCATATTCAATATTTCTTTGTTCAGTTTGCTTAATGCTTTTGAGAAGTAGCCCTTTGTATCTATCCTAGAAGCTGTTAACTCCTAAACAATTCTATTTTATCCCAAAAGCACTGACATGGGAACAAATTGATCTAGTGCTTGTTTATGGAGCAATATAGTCCAAACAATAGCCACTAGCCGTGCATTTTTGATTAGTAAATAAATAATAGACACAATCGTTGGGCATGTGATCTCAATGCCCATTTGCATGGCGTATGCATGTGTACTTCAACCGTTTTGTATGTTTGTTAGTAAAATGGTAAGACTAGAGCAGAGTGTGTGGATGTTTTTTGATCATTGTGTGGGCATTACTTGTTTGGTTACTGCTTTTTGGTTATAGAATCATAGAATGATACAACACAGAAAGAAGCCATTTGGCCCATCATGCCCATGCCTTTGCTAATATGGTGTGTGATGCGGAAACACCGGCAACATTTTATGGCGAGGGGAGCTGTCATCGAGGTCAGCTCGAACAACTGAAATAACCACTCCAGGGCAGCAGAAGAAAGCAAGCCCAACCAATAACTCGCAACTCCAACAGGGCACACCATGGCAAAGGGCAAACAGCATCCAACTGCATTCTGGATAGGGAGCAGGGGCGGGTCTGGCGTAACTTGTTGCGAGAGTCAACATCTCGGCAAAAATGCTGAAGAAGTCAAAGTATGACTCGCAACTGCTGGACAAAAACCTAGGAAGCTGCAATAAGATGTGCTATGCCTGATAAATTCATGCTAGAATTCCAAACTTTGTTTCTCATTGTTGTTGTTTTTGCTTAAGTAAATATACACGTGTAGTACATTTACCTGTATTGTGTGTAATGCATTTTCTACTAAAATTGGTGCATATGACTAAAATGGTGTCGCCATAGCCACACCTGTGGCTGGTCAGTGATTTCCATTGGATAATACAGCTATCGAGGCCTGTAATCATGGGTTCTGTTCTGTGGAGTGTCAGGAGGTGACCAAGAGTAGCTTTTACTCAGAACAGCTACTGATATACAAAGGGAACAAGAATGTGGTTTATTTATTCATAATACTAAAAGACTCCAGGATAGGCACCTGATCGATTTACCGGCTGCTCGAACATAAAAACATAAACAGACGTTCATAAAAAAAATTGAAACAAAATCATGTTATTTCTCTTTTATGAGCACAGTAAGCACAGGGATCAGTGCTGGGGACCACAATTGTTCACTATTTAAATAAATGATTTGGACTTGGGAATCATAAGTACAATATCAAAATTTGTGGATGACACCAAATTGGGGGGTATAGTGAAGACTGCGACAAAATACAAGATGGTAATAAACTTGCAGAATAGGCGTGTAATTGCAAATAAATTTCAATGTAGATGAGAAGAGGAGCAAAGGGACCTTTGGGGTACACATTCACATCATTAAAAGTAGCGACACAGGTAAATATGGCCATTAAAAAAGTAAACAGCACTGGGATTCATTTCTAGAGGGATACAATTGAAAAAGAGGTTATGTTAAACTTATATAGAACCTTGGTTAGACCAAACTTGCAGTACTGTGCACAGTTCTGGTCACCATATTATTAAAAGTATATAGAGACACTGGAAAAGGTGCAAAAAAGATTCACAAGGATGATACCAGAACTGAGCTATATATATCTATCAAGAAAGACTGAATAGGCTGGGGCTCTTTTCTCTAGAAAAAGAGAAGGCTGAGGGCTGACCTATCTTTAAGATTATGAAAGGGTTTGATAGGGTAGATGTAGCGATGCTTCCACTTGCAGGGGAGACCAGAACTAGGGCCGTAAATATAAGGTAGTCACCAATAAATCCAATAGGGAATTCAGGAGAATTGTTTTTACCCAGAATGTGGCACTCGCTACTACAAGGAGTAGTTGAGGCAAATAGCATAGATGCATTAAAGGGCAAGCTAGTTAAACACATGAGGGAGAAAGAAATAGAATGATTTTTTTTATTCATTCATGGGATGTGGGCGTCACTGGCGAGGCCAACATATATTGCCCATCCCTAATTGCCCTTGAGAAGGTGGCGGTGAGCCGCCGCCTTGAACCGCTGTAGTCTGTGTGGTGAAGGTTCTCCCACAGTGCTGTTAGGAAGGGAGTTCCAGGATTTTGACCCAGCGACGATGAAGGAACGGCGCTATATTTCCAGGTCGGGGATGGTGTGTGACTTGGAGGGGAACGAGCAGGTGGTGTTGTTCCCATGTGCCTGCTGCTTTTGTCCTTCGAGGTGGTAGAGGTCGCTGGTTTGGGAGGTGCTGTTGAAGAAGCCTTGGCGAGTTGCTGCAGCGCTTCCTGTGGATGGTACACACTGCAGCCATAGTGCGCCAGTGGTAAAGGGAGTGAATGTTTAGGGTGGAGGATGGGGTGCCAATCAAGCGGGTTGCTTTGTCCTGGATGGTGTCGAGCTTCTTGAGTGTTGTTGGAGCTGCACTCATCCAAGCAAGTGGAGAGTATTCCATCACACTCCTGACTAGTGCCTTGTAGATGGTGGAAAGGCTTTGGGGAGTCAAGAGGTGAGTCACTCGCCGCAGAATACCCAGCCCCTGACCTGCTCTTGTAGCCACAGTATTTATGTGGCTGGTCCAGTTAAGTTTCTGGTCAATGCTCATGTGGAGTGTAAACACTGGTATGGACAGTTGGGCCGAATGGCCTGTTTCTGTCCTGTACATTTTATGTAACTGGGGGACGTGCAAATTCATACATCTTCATATATCATCACGAAGTAAAAATAATGGCCAGTGATTGCAAAACCATACCGCTGTCTGCCTATGCGTGTTACAGCTTGACTGCAGCCAGAAAAGACGGCAACCTCTTCCAATAGTGACAATGCTTATATTTGCTGCTGGATCACTGGTGCCTCTGGAGTTCCCAACAAAACTAACTTCCTTTGGTGGGTCTTGATCTCTGGATGCAGTGGCATTCCTTGTTTACTTTACAGTGCTATCATCAAAGTTGGTGATACTCTGAGCCTGGAAGTGTTATAAAGTAAATGGGCCACTAAAAAAAAATTGTAGTTGCACAGTTTAGGGCTACATATTCCTGTGAAGCTGAATCTTAATAGGATATCTGAGATTGGATTCCCATTAAGTAGCTCAGCAAAACCAGTTTAATGAACGTAGAGCACCGTAAGACTTTAACACTTCAGTTCTGCTTGTTTCTCTTATCCGCTCCTCCCCATTACCTGATGTGTTGATCTGTTTTTGTCTTTAAATTGGTAGCGGGAAGTTACTGAAATTCTAAAATAGAGGGAGGCATGGCTTGATGAATAGGTGTAAGGAATCTTACAACACCAGGTTATAGTCCAACAAATTTATTTTAAAATCACAAGCTTTTGGAGATTATCCCCTTCGTCAGGTGAATGAGTGAAAAGGTTCTCAAATCGCATATATATTTTCATGCACAAGCTCGAGCACGACTTCTTCACTGCACAGGACTCCAACCAATGCTATACACCAGATACATCGACGACATTTTCTTCCTATGGACCCACGGCGAAGAATCACTGAAGAGACTACACGATAACATCAACAAGTTCCATCCCACCATCAAACTCACCATGGACTACTCCTCAGAATCTGTTTCTTTCTTGGACGCACAAATCTCCATCAAAGACGGGCACCTCAGCACCTCACTCTACCGCAAGCCCACGGACAACCTCACAATGCTCCACTTTTCCAGCTTCCACCCCAACCACGTCAAAGAGGCCATCCCCTATGGACAGGCCCTGCGAATACACAGGATCTGCTCAGACGAGGAAGAACACGATGGACACCTACAGATGCTGAAAGACGCTCTCGTAAGAACGGGATATGACGCTCGACTTGTCGATCGACAGTTCCGACGGGCCACAGCGAAGAACCGCATAGACCTCCTCAGAAGACAAACACGGGACGCAAC
Source organism: Heptranchias perlo (assembly GCF_035084215.1). Classification (NCBI taxonomy): domain Eukaryota; kingdom Metazoa; phylum Chordata; class Chondrichthyes; order Hexanchiformes; family Hexanchidae; genus Heptranchias; species Heptranchias perlo. Next base: position 58,427,742 of record NC_090336.1, on the reverse strand, counting down.
CAACAGAGTACCCTTCGTCGTCCAGTACTTCCCCGGAGCGGAGAAACTACACCATGTTCTCCGCAGCCTTCAACATGTCATCGATGACGACGAACACCTCGCTAAGGCCATCCCCACACCTCCACTACTCGCCTTTAAACAGCCACCCAACCTCAAACAGACCATAGTTCGCAGCAAGTTACCCAGTTTTCAGGAGAACAGCGTCCACCACACCACACAACCCTGCCACGGCAACCTCTGCAAGACATGCCAGATCATCGACACGGATACCACCATCACACGAGAGGACACCACCCACCAGGTACATGGTTCATACTCCTGTGACTCGGCCAACGTTGTCTACCTCATACGTTGCAGGAAAGGATGCCCCGGAGCATGGTACATTGGCGAGACCATGCTGACACTGCGACAACGGATGAACGGACACCGCGCAACAATCGCCAGACAGGAGTGTTCCCTCCCAGTCGGGGAACACTTTAGCAGTCAAGGACATTCAGCCACCGATCTTCGGGTAAGCGTTCTCCAAGGCAGCCTTCGAGACACAGGACAACGCAAAATCGTCGAGCAGAAGTTGATAGCCAAGTTCCGCACCCATGAGGACGGCCTCAACCGGGATCTTGGGTTCATGTCACGCTACACGTAACCCCACCAGCAAAAAGGGATAAAAATTTATGTTTTTAATATTCTCTCTCTCTCTCTCTCTCTCTCTCTCTCTGCCTGCCATTGGGGTTTCTTTCTGTCTGTCTGTGTAATTGACACAATGTATATCCAGTGTACTGGGACGTGCTGTTCTCCGTGACTGGCCTGTTTGAACAACAACGACACCTTTTGATTGGTTTGATGCTGTCCCAGCCTAGTATAAGATATGCGATTTGAGAACCTTTTCACTCATTCACCTGACGAAGGGAATAATCTCCGAAAGCTTGTGATTTTAAAATAAATTTGTTGGACTATAACCTGGTGTTGTAAGATTCCTTACATTTGTCCACCCCAGTCCATCACCGGCATCTCCACATCATTGATGAATAGGGCAAGTGATTTGTTGCAGTGTGGCGTTCCACGACAAATCCTGCAATTTTCACACAACAGTGTGACTTTCCTTTTCTCCTCTTACTGGTGCTTTAATTTTAATAAGCAGAATTTTTTCTTAAAAGTGCCTGCATTCTATCTCTCTGCCTACCAGAGTGTGAAGATGGTTTCTGGCTGGTTACTCTAATGGCAGCTCATACACGCGGACATTTGGTTCCACACGGCTCACTGGCCCTTAATTCAAACTCTCCAATGCATTTTAAATAGTTCTGGTGAGCTGATGGCTTTCCAAATGTTACAGTAACTAGCTGGAAAGTTTCTTCACTCTTAGATGGACTGAGAGTAGCAGAACAACCAGCAGTTTAAAATGTACCTGAGGAAGGAGGAAGTCTCCGAAAGCTTGTGAATTTAAAATAAAATTGCTGGACTATAACTTGGTGTTGTAAAATTGTTTACAATTGTCAACCCCAGTCCATCACCGGCATCTCCACATCATGATTAAAATTAAAGCGCTGGTGAAGTGAAATACTAACTGACTACCAGGAAAGTATCCTCTACAACTGTCCACAACTTCAGCCATTTCTTTCAGAACTGCCCATTGATTTTTGCGAGTTTTTGCTGTGCCAAATCACTTGCCCTAATGATCTGTTTCAAAATGTGCTCGATCCCGGCTTGGTGGACATCTCTCCTTTTAACATGCAGGTACAGCAAGCAATTAGGAAGGCATATGGTATGTTGGCCTTTATTGCAAGGGGGTTGGAGTACAAGAGTATGGAAGCCTTGCTGCAATTGTACTGGGGTTTGGTGAGACCATACCTGGAGTACTGTGTGCAGTTTTGGTCTCCTTGCCTAAGGAAGGATATACTTGCCTTAGAAGTGGTGCAATGAAGGTTCACTAGATTGATTCCTGGGATGAGAGGGTTGTCCTATGAGGAAAGATTGAGTAGATTGGGCCTATGCTCTCGTTCAGAAGAATGAGAGGTGATCTCATTGAAACATATAAGATTCTGAGAGGGCTTGACAGGGTAGTTGCTGAGCAGATGTTTCCTCTGGCTGGAGAGTCTAGAACTAGGGGACATGGTCTCAGGATAAGGGGTTGGCCATTTAGGACTGAGATGAGGAGGAATTTCTTCGCTCAGAGGGTCGAGAATATTTGGAATTCTCTATCCCAGAGGGCTGTGGATGCTCAGTATAATCAAAACTGAGAAATAGATTTTTGGACACTAAGGGAATCGTGGGATATGGGGATAGGGCGGAAAAGTGGAGTTGAGGTTGAAGATTAGCCATGATCTTATTGAATGGTGGAGCAGGCTCTAGGGTCCATATGGCCTACTCCTGCTCCTATTTCTTATGTTCCCTCATACTGCAGTAGGCAGCATATAAAACAAGTCAGCTCTCTGTCCCCATGGCTTCCTGAAAAGATGTCAAAGAACACCATAAAGTGATGGATTAGAGTGGGTTCATGCACAGATGTTTAAATTTACTTCCCACTGGAACTGATAAAATGTATAGTACCCAGTTGCTACATATTCTTAAGTTTTTGCTTAAAATTTAGAAATTAATATGTCGGGGAAATAAGTTGTTAACATTACACTTTACACCAGTGCTGCGGCTACACTACTGGTCCAAAACCGGAAACTGCAGAATGTAAAAATGTATAAGCATCTTGCCAGCCTTTGCAAATGAGCCATATCTGTCATGAAGTACACTTTTTTTCAACAATTTTACGGAAGGCATGCACATGATGTTGGAAACTTGGCTTATCAAGGAATCATTTCGAGCAGAGTTTGACTCTGTAAGCATGATAATCATGATCCTGCATATCAGACTATTGTATTGAAATACAAGAGCCCAGTTAGCGTGGACCCTGAATCTGTTGGCAGGATGAAAGTGGCATGAGAGGAGATAACTGAACGTTTGTACAAACCACACCCCTTTTAGTTTTTTTTTAAAAGTTCCCAAAAGTGTTCTACTTTCAGCTAATAATCTTACTCATTCACACGAGTTGTTGTACTGTGGGTAGATTTGAATACAAACCAGATAACTTTCAAGAGATTGTCTTGTGACACTATAAAGATTTGTTGGCTTACAGTGTAACTGCCAGTCGGCATCTCTAAATTGTAATGCAGTCCCACAGAAATAATTTTGGCAAGCCAATATATGAGCTATTTTGAAAATGTAAACCCACCAAGATGATAGCAGTTAGAGATAGAAGATTGAGAGAAATAATAGCAAGAAGAAAAAGGAGCTAAGAAAAGGTGTGAGACAGGCAATTACAATAAACTTCAAAAGTGAGAAGAGGACAATGGATGAACTTGTGTTTATGCAGTGCCTATTAGGACATCCCAAAGTGCTTCACACCTAATTAAATTATTTTGAGGTGTAGCCAATGTTACGTAGGCAAGCATGGCACCAAGGTCCTACAAGCAATGAGGTAAATAACCAGTTAATCTGTTTTGGTGGTGGTTGTTGAAGGGTAAATGTTGGCTAGGACACTGGGAGAACGGCCCTGCTGACCTTTAACGGTGCCATGAGATCTTTTATGTCCACCTAAACAAGAAGACAGGATTTTGGCTTTAAAGTATCATCCAAAAGATGGCACTTCCGTTTCTGCACCGAAATGTCATCCTAGATTATATGCTCGTCCTGGAGTGGTGCTTGAACCTGTACCTTTCTGACTAATGTAAAGGTGATACCAAGTGAGCCAAGCTGATGATGGAGATGATTTTAGGAATTTTTAAAATTCAACAATATCTAGGTTCTTTTCCAATCATCCCATGTACAGACAAGCTGTATTTACATTTGCCTTTGCAATCCTGACCAATGGCTAATGCTGCTATATGGAGTGATCACCATTGTATTCTGGCTACTGAATTACACCTGTACCATAGTGTGGCAACCAAATTGTTGCTGCATAGGGATGGAATGATTGAGTGGGAGATAGAGGCTGAGGAGGCAGGCCACATAGGAGAAATTTGGGGCTGGAGAGTGTCGAGGTTGGCCACAATCAGGTGGGAATCGGGGCTGGAGGAGTTGCAGGGTGAACCACATGTACAAGGGGGTAGGCCAGAATTTGGTAGAAATTGGCAGTAAGCCACAAATTTGCAGAAGTCTGAGGTTGGACAGGTAGTTCAGATTCAAGAGGGAGTGGCCTCAATTGGGCAGGAATGGTCCGAGTGAAAAGGCATCATTCTTAAAAAATCCACGCTGCACTCCCTCCAAGGCCAGTATATCCTTCCGAAGGTGCAGTGCCCAGAACTGAACACAGTCCTCCAGGTGTGGTCTAACCAGGGCTTTGTATAGCCGTAGCATAACTTCTACCCCCTTGTATTCTAGTCCTCTAAATATAAAGGCCAGCATTCCATTAGCCTTTTTGATTATTTTCTGTACCTGCCCATTATATTTTAATCTATGTACATGGACCCCCTGAGTCTCTCTGGACCCCCACTGTTTCAAGCTTTTCACCATTTAGAAAGTACTCTGATCTATCTTTTTAGGTCCAAAGTGGATGACCTCACACTTATCTACATGGAATCCGTTTGCCACAGTTTTGCCCATTCACTTAATCTATTAATATCTCTGTAATTTTATGCTTCCATCTACTTGCATTTATATAGTGTTTTTCACGATCTCAGGACGTCCTAAAGCGCTTTACAGCCAATGAAGTACTTTTGAAGTGTAGTCAGTGTTGTAATGTAGGAAACGTGGCAGCCAATGGCTTTGAGGGTCCTGAATATAGTTGCCATCTGTGAGTAACAACCAGTTTGGCTTGCCTCAATTGATGGCAGAAGGACAGATTTCACTCAAGTTCTAATCTCAAGAAAGATGCACAATATTGCAGGGCTCAGAAGAAAATAATAAATTAATACATGAAGCCTGAGTCAGAGGAATGAAGAGTTTGGCTGGAGGAGGTTAGAGATATAGGGAGGGGTGAGACCATGGAGGGATTTGAACATAGGGTTGAGAATTTTAAATTTGAGGTATTTGGGGGTACCAGGAGTCGATGTAGGTTAGTGAGGATGGAGGTGATGGTGAGCGTGACTTTGTGGGAGATAGTACATTGATGGCTGTGTTTTGGATGAGGTAAAGTTTATAGAGGACAGGAAGCCGTAGAGCATTGGAGTAATCATGTCTGGAGAGAACAAAGTTACATCTGAGGGTATAAGAACCAGCAACCACTGCAAAGCAGACCAATCAAATTACTCTTTTACAAAGCTCCCATTTACAAACCAGGAAGTATCACAAAACCAACTAATCAAATCATTCAAAAGATTTAGTTCCAAATTTCTTTTAGTAATTATATTGCTTTTTGAGCCCTGACTGTATACCAGCTGCTGATTATATATGTTTTAAAAAAAAATAAAAGCCCAACATAATCAACCCATTTTATCTTAGAAATGCCTGCAACAACTTTCTCTGGAGTTCGAGTTCCCAGTGCTAGCTGTGTTTAAGCCTTCCTGCCAATGCTCCATTTCACTTTGTAGCCTGTGACAATTGGGTTGCTGCCATTTTCATGTCTGGAAAAATGTTACTGCTGGCAAAAATCTTTCTCTCCACTGCTGCAATAGATTTTCAGTTATCCAAACCTCATTTCTAAAACGTCTATTGCAAAAAAAAATCAAGCTGGGCTGACAAGTGTATCAGGAAGCAGTGTTTAGCGTGTTTACATGGGTCCTATTTTTGAGGGAGTTCTGCATGGTATCTAATCAATTTGTTGGAATTGGGTGTTTAACAGCAACATTGTTTTTACTGCCTTGATGGGTTATGAGTTTATTTTAAAAATGGTCACCAAAAACAAAACTAGTGTGCACAAACATGGAACTTTATTTCAGTGCAAACATCTCTACTTTATGGCTTCTATCCCATACTCCTAGCTTCTCAGCCCTTGAATGCACTCAGACATGGCCCCTCTCAGACAGTAATAAGTAATGATGTGGAGATGCCGGTGATGGACTGGGGTTGACAATTGTAAACAATTTCACAACACCAAGTTATAGTCCAACAAATTTATTTTAAATTCCACAAGCTTTTGGAGGCTCCCTCCTTCCTCAGGTGAATGGTGTGGAAATGAAAATTTCGAATCCTTCGCATTTGAAAATCACAGAACAACGCCTGGTGATTACTGCCCGTTGCCAAGGCAATCACAGTGAGCAGACAGAGAGGTGTCACCTAAAAGGCCACCGAATATACAAACCCCCCCAAAAAAAGAGAGAGAGAGAAGGAAGACAGTCAATGGCCCGTTATATTAAAAACAGATAACATTTGTTCGCTGGTGGGGTTACGTGTAGTGTGACATGAACCCAAGATCCCGGTTGAGGCCGTCCTCATGGGTGCGGAACTTGGCTATCAATTTCTGTTCGATTTTGCGTTGTCGTGTGCCTCGAAGGCCGCCTTGGAGTATGCTTACCCGAAGGTCGGTGGCTGAATGTCCATGACTGCTGAAGTGTTCCCCGACAGGGAGAGAACCCTCCTGTTGGGCGATTGTTGCGCGGTGTCCGTTCATCCGTTGTTGCAGCGTCTGCATGATCTCGCCAATGTACCATGCTCTGGGGCATCCTTTCCTGCAACGTATGAGGTAGACAACATTGGCCGAGTCACAGGAGTATGAACCGTGCACCTGGTGGGTGGTGTCCTCTCGTGTGATGGTGGTATCTGTGTCGATGATCTGGCATGTCTTGCAGAGGTTACCGTGGCAGGGTTGTGTGGTGCCGTGGACGCTGTTCTCCTGAAAGCTGGGTAATTTGCTGCGAACGATGGTTTGTTTGAGGTTGGGTGGCTGTTTAAAGGCGAGTAGTGGAGGTGTGGGGATGGCCATAGCGAGGTGTTCGTCATCATTGATGACATGTTGAAGGCTGCGGAGAACATGGTGTAGTTTCTCCGCTCCAGGGAAGTACTGGACGACGAAGGGTACTCTGTTGGTTGCGTCCCGTGTTAGTCTCCTGAGGAGGTCTACGCGATTTTTCGCTGTGGCCCGTCGGAACTGTCGATCGATGAGTCGAGCATCATATCCCGTTCTTACTAGGGTGTCTTTCAGCGTCTGTAGGTGTCCATCGCGTTCCTCCTCGTCTGAGCAGACCCTGTGTATTCGCAGGGCCTGTCCATAGGCGATGGCCTCTTTGACGTGGTTAGGGTGGAAGCTGGAAAAGTGGAGCATCGTGAGGTTGTCCGTGGGCTTGCGGTAGAGTGAGGTGCTGAAGTGCCCGTCTTTGATGGAGATTCGTGTGTCCAAGAAAGAAACTGATTCTGAGGAGTTGTCCATGGTGAGTTTGATGGTGGGATGGAACTTGTTGATGTTATCGTGTAGTCTCTTTAGTGATTCCTCACCGTGGGTCCATAGAAAGAAAATGTCGTCGATGTATCTGGTGTATAGCGTTGGTTGGAGGTCCTGTGCAGTGAAGAAGTCCAGCTCGAACTTGTGCATGAAAATGTTGGCGTATTGGGGTGCGAATTTGGTCCCCATGGCTGTTCCGTGTGTTTGGGTAAAGAACTGGTTATTGAAGGTGAAGACATTGTGATCCAGGATGAAGCGGATGAGTTGTAGGATGGCGTCTGGAGATTGGCTGTTGTTGGTGTTGAGTATTGATGCTGTCGCAGCGATGCCGTCATCGTGGGGGATACTGGTGTAGAGTGCCGAGACGTCCATCGTGGTGAGAAGTGTTCCTGGTTCAACAGGTCCGTGGGTACTGAGTTTTTGTAGAAAGTCTGTAGTGTCGCGACAGAAGCTGGGGGTTCCCTGCACGATGGGTTTCAGGATGCCCTCGATGTATCCAGGGAGGTTCTCACACAGGGTTCCGTTGCCTGATACGATAGGACGTCCGGGTGTGTTGGCTTTGTGTATCTTTGGGAGGCAGTAGAAGTCTCCCACGCGGGGAGTACGTGGGATGAGAGTGCGTAGGATGTTCTGAAGGTCTGGATCGAAGGTCTTGATCAGTTTGTTGAGCTGATGGGTGTGTTCTTTGGTCGGGTCTGTGGGTAACCGTCTAGTGTTCCTGGTTGTCCAGTTGTCGGTATGCTTCTTTGCAATAGTCCGTTCTGTTCTGTATGATGATGGCTCCTCCTTTGTCCGCTGGTTTGATGACGATGTTGCGGTTGGACTTGAGAGCTTTGATGGCATTGCGTTGTGCTCGAGTGACATTCTGGACTGTCTTCCGAGTGCGGCTGATGAATCTGGCATAGACGCATTTCCGGACAGCTTGAGCATACATGTCAAGCTGAGGGCAGCGACCCTCTGGAGGAGTCCAGTGAGACTCTTTCCTCTTCGGTTGCTGTACCCCGGATCCCTCTGTCTGCTGTTCCGGATCGTTGATTGTCTCATTGGGTTCGCTGCTGAAATCTTGGGGTTTGTGGTAGAATTCCCGGAGCCTCATTCTCCTGATGAATTCCTCTGTGTCTGCCGCGAGACTAGTGGGGTCCATTTTGGTAGTGGGGCAGAAATTGAGCCCTCGGCTGAGAACTTCGATTTCGTCTGGTTGAAGGGTGTGGTCGGACAAATTGACGATAGACTTCCCTGTGGTTGCAACCGTGGTACCAGGGGAAGCTTGGTCGATGCTGGTGGTGATGCCGAGTTTCTCAAGCTTCCTGCTCTTGGTTTTCATGTAGGCAGCGTAGTTCCGTTGCCTCGTCTGTTTGGCGGTATATCGTAGCTGGTCTGCTGTGTCCTGAGTACAGGTTGAGAGTATGGACTCTATCTTAGTTTCGAGGTTGCGGCGTCTGCTGTAGAGTTGGTGTACGAGATGGTTGCGGAGTGTGCGAGAGGTACGACGGCAGAGTCTCTCAGCGTAATCCGAGTTGTATGTGGACTTGAGTGGGTTCGTGATCTGTAGTCCTTTCGGGATCTTGTCTGCTTTCTTGCAGCTCTGTAAAAACTTGATGATCCAAGAAGATCGCGCATTTAGACACAGACATCAAGTTTTTACAGAGCTGCAGTTTTGGTCTCCTTATCTGAGGAAGGATGTCCTTGCCATGGAGGGAGTGCAACAAAGGTTTACCAGACTGATTCCTAGGATGGCAGGACTGACGTCTGAGGAGAGATTGGGTCGACTAGGCCTATATTCACTAGAGTTTAGAAGAATGAGAGGTGATCTCATCGAAACATAAAATTCTAACAGGACTGGACAGACTAGATGCAGGGAGGATGTTCTCGATGGATGGGGAATCCATAACCAGGGGTCACAGTCTCAGGATACAGGGTATGCCATTTAGAACAGAGATGAGAAATTTCTTCGCTGAGGGTGGTGAACCAGTGGAATTCTCTATCACAGAAGGCAGTGGAGGCCAAGTCATTAAATATATTCAAGAAGGAGATAGATATATTTCTTAATGCTAAAGGGATCAAGGAATATGGGTAAAAGCAGGAGCAGGGTACTGAGTTAGATGATCAGCCATGATCATTTTGAATGGCGGAGCAGGCCCAAAGAGCCGAATGGCCTACTCTTGCTCCTATTTTCTATGATTCTGTGATTACTCATCAAATAGTCAATTGGATATTTGTGAAGTAATCAAAAATAATGATAAGGAATAAGTAATCGGCAGTAAATTGAACAATTAAATCCCTCAATTTAAAAAAAATTACCATTCACAAAACCAACCTATCAAATAGTTTGTTTTTGGCTGCTCTTTTCCTCCTTCATTCAGGTTGTATGTAAGGCTAGAAATAACACTTTTATAACCAAACAAGCAACCAAACCATTACATAACTGAAGGTATAAATAAACTTGCCCATAAAGTTGGTTATTTAATGTTAAAATGCCTGCAAGAAGTTTTTCTCCTTTCCTTCCCTCCTTGTTTTGTCTAGAGCATGAGTTGAAAATTTTAACTGTGAGGTGTGGGTGGCAGAAAAAAACAATCAAAACACATTCTGGGGGAACTGATGTCTGCACTTCGGCCAGAAGGGGATATTTATGAGGTGCTTTGATGGTGACTTCAAACATTGTGGGCAGAGTCGGCCATGCCAGAAAATGTGTGGGTGTGGATGTCTGGTAAGTTCAGGATTGAGTTCAATGGTGATGTTCCTATACCCTCTGTGGTTGAACATTTACTTTCTAGGTTCTTGGATGAAGTACTGAAGGTGTCCATGAAATCATACCCCAGCAAAGAGGCAATACCTTCACGAGAGGAAAAAAATTAATAGGAAAAATGCATATATTTAAAAAGCCTATTTCAGTTCTACAGAAGTGGAAAGGTTTTGCATTTCTTTGAATGCTCTCTTGTACTTGTATGTGGATTGCTTATTTCCATTCTATAGTAACACTTCTGAAAATGTTGCCTTGTAACAGTACACTTTTATAATAAACTATAGAGAAGAGAATGTAAAACATGAAAACTCTATGGTGTGTGAAATATGGGTAGGCTAATGCATCTCATTCTATATTGTGCTGGACATACTATGATATGCGTTGTATCAAGTTTTTTATTATATATTTTTCTACTTTATATTTTAAGTTGACGAATTAGATTTTAAATTGCAAGTGTTGTGAAGTAAGGGAATATTTGTTTAGGTTTTGATGTAATTTGAAATGTAATTCTCTTTTAAAGCTCCAACTGTTTTTCCTCAGATTATGGCTTAGTGTGTTGTGGAAAACAGAATTGATGGGCCGCTAACTCAGTGCTTTGGTGGTGGGACAATTCTTCACGTGGAAGTTTTCTTGATTTTGGGTGTCAAGTAGAATAGTCAAACAGATGAATAGTAAAAGGGAAGTAGGGGGAAGGGAAAAAGATATAGCACATAATTAACTCGGGTTGCTCTTCTGCGATTTCTAATGGAGGATTAAGTTGGACTCTTCCATTGTTCAACATTTGATTTTTTTTCTGTCGCTTGCGTCTCTCTCTCTCTCTCTCTCTTTTTCTCTCTCTCTTTCTCCTCCCCCACCCACCCCTATATAACTGAAATACTTTTTACAAACTAATCTCCATGATTACAGTTTAAAAAGTGCAGTGGGAGACCTGAACACAGATATAGCTGAGGAAAAAACTGATGTGGGGAAGGACTTAGGCGGTAATTACTTGTATTAGTTTTTATATTGCGTAATGTCTTCTGAATGGTTACATTAACTACATTTATTTTATTTATGATTTATACTAAGAACTAAAGCAACCATTGTTTATATAAACAGTAGTAAGTTCTGGCAGGCTGTACTATTCAAGTTTAGAGGAATAAAAGTCACTCATATCAATCTTGTTGAAGTAGAACCTTAAGGTAAAACTGATTGAGTTATCTGATAAAGAATGAAAGATATCATTTAGTTTAATCTTCTTAACCTTTGCTTTAAAACCCCACACCTAAAACAGATGAATAGTAAAAGTGGAATTGCTCACCCACAGTACGTTGAGGTTTATTTACTTATTGTAAGTATGGTATGTGATGTGTACCTATTTAACTATTTATAACCTGCAGTTATAAATACTGTGGGGGTCATTTTAACCTAACCCACTGGGCGGGTAATGGGTGGATTCAGGTCGATCTCTCATTTTGCACCCCACCCTATTTTTCTCTATTGAAGTCCATGGCCAGTAAAATTGGGCAGGGTGTAAAATGGATATCCAGCCCAAACCCGCTTGCTTCCTGTCTGACTGGTTAGGTTAAAATGATCCCCTATGTATTCTCCAGCAAGCAATCAAAAATCACTTTATCATCTCTTAGGAGATCTCTTACAACCTCTTTCCAAATCATTTCACTGGCGATGTATCCTTCTCTGCCCAGCATTCCCTCTTTGTAATGGGGTAATCTCTGACTCATCGCGAGTAAAGATTGTGTCTAGCATGGGCCTATTGTATTTCAAAGTGTTGCACGTCAAAGTATTACACAGCCACCTGATTTCTGAATATAAAATATGATGCAACCTACAATATAGGGAACAAAATCTACCGAGCATTGCTAGTGGCTTGTGAAAACCACCAAAGTCAACACTTAATCAATGAAATAATGAGACCCAAAGGCAATGAAATCACAAAGTACATTTTGAAAATCTTCAGCTTCTATCCTGTTCTCACTAAGCAGAGAAATTAATACCTAGACATAAAATTACTAAACTTACGAGATGTTGCTAATAACATTTTGTAGCAGGCTTCTCTGTCTTTGAGAAACCTGTGTACTTGGAACTTGCCAGAGCTATCATACTATCAGCTGAATGAAAACGCTCAACCAAGCAGCAGACTACCACTCTCCAAAGGATCAATGAAATTCCGTGAAAGCAAACTGTGTACTAAAATTCCCAGCATACAGTTTAAGGTTGGCTCCCTTGTGAATCTAATGAACACCACATTTTGCAGAAGAGGTGCAGGGCACGTAGCACATCAGGATTTTTTTCAGGACTGACAGCAAGACTGGTCATTCACAAATTTACAAAGTGCAGGGCATGCTGCTTTGTAAGCTTTGCCTCTTGCTGTACGGCCGCCCCCCCCCCCCCCCCCCCCGCAAAAAGAAGTCAGACAGTACTAGAACTTCATTGGATGTCAATGTTAGTAGCAGTGAATAATTGAAGGGAACTGATTTTTTTCATAGAAACAAAAAAACATGAATTTATCTCCATCTAAAGTAACTGACAGGAAAGACAATAGTAAATACAAAGGCTAAAAACAGGCTGAAATTGAAAATAAAATAGTTCTGATAATGAAAACATGCTAATTGTTGTGTAAAACTGTCCTTGCCACTCTCATGCGCCTTGACCGCAAGAAGGCCTAGGATTTTGCCACTCCCAGATACCAGATAACAGAAAATAGTACTTCTGTGCACTGCTCTGGCCCCATGTCCAGCTGTTCCCAGCTACTGTATTCCCTTGCTTCATGTTGCTTTGCCCACTTGACTGTTTGTTTTTCTCTGCCTCTGTGCTCTACTCCATCTGATTACTCCATTCCCTGGTCTGCATAGTGGACTAACTGCAAGCAGCGTCACTGATTTGACATGGAGAAAATAAGCAAAATAGATAAAAGGAATAAAGGAATGGATGACAAGTCATGGTAGGAAAGTAGGAGACGTTACTGAAACTATTGTAAGATAACTTCTCAAAGTTTTATTTTTCAAAAACTGCAGACTTTTGTGAAATGCAGCTGTAATTAGTCCACACGTTTGCGTGTTCTCCTGGGAGGAGGGGGAAAACAGAGAGGAGTCTTTTATTAATATATTGTCTTTTAAAAACGTAAATGATTATATAATACAAATGTATGAAAATGACAGACCGGAAAAGGTCGGCTAATCCATCGGGCCTGCCCCATACGGTCATGGTGCAACTGGGCACCATGATCCTCAATGTTCCTCACCTAACAACAGTCACTTAATCTCCTGGGAGTGGCAAAAAAAAATGAGATTAAAAAACCCTAGACCAATTCAGGGGAAATAAAATATGGGAAATTCCTCTGACCCCTGAAGGTGATCAAAATGAGAACCAGGAGGCACATCACCCAATAGCCCACTTAACTTTTGTAGTGTGATATTGGCCATAGCCAGGAATTCATTTGGCTACCCTTTGAATTCTTAGAGAATCTGCACGAGCTGACAACTTGTTCCAAAGATCAATGACCCCCTGCAAAAAGAAAAACCGACTGACATCTCATCTAGTTCTATGCTTAAATAACTTAACATGCATGTCCCCTAATGTGCTGAGGCAGGGGTACAGATGGATTATGTTAGGGAGGTGGAATTGTAAAAAGACTGAGTATTTTTACCAAGTATATTATTACTGGTTTGAACAGATTCCAAACTGTTGAGTTGTAGAACTTAGTACAAATATGACCAAGAACCTAATTAAATCTTGTGTAGAACAAACATTCATAATGTATGTAAATGCACACTAAAATATACTGTGGCCATATAACTTTTCCCAGTTAAAAACTGTTGTGAAATAGTAATTTACTTAAATATAATAAAAGTACAAAATAGTGATGCAGATAAGATGGAAAGGATTGTGCATGTATTAATAATCAATAATCTTACTCTGATCTAGAATTGCCATCGTCACTACAGTGCAGAGTCTTCACACTTAATGAGCAGGCTGTTATGGAAAAAGTAATTTTAAAGACTAAATGATATACTTAATCTGTTAAAATACTATTTCCATAAGTGAGTGAGAAGGTTGGTGTTAATAAAACAGAGACCACTGAAGTGTCTGCTTGTTTCAGTTGGTATTATTCCTTGCTCTGAATCAAAGTCATGGGTTCCTGTCGAGGGTAGAGCACGTATTCTTGGTTGACACTCCAGTCTAACTCTGAGGGAGTGCTATATTGTTGGAGCTGCTGTCCTTTGGATGCAATGTTAAACCAAGGTCCCATAGTGAAGACCCTATCATTGAAGTAAAGTAGCCCATGAGAGTTTAATGCAAAGTTTTACATCACATCCTCCAACTCTTTGGAGTGCAGTTTTGTTAATTTCAATGCTGAGCCAGTTTTGTGCCCAAGCACCCAGACTCTCAGACCTGGCTTAGCATATTTTTTTTTATTCGTTCATGGGATGTGGGTGTCGCAGGGGAGGCCAGCATTTATTACCCATCCATAATTGCCCTTGAGAAGGTGGTGGTGAGCCGCCTTCTTGAACCGCTGCAGTCCATATGGGGAAGGTTCTCCCACAGTGCTGTTAGGAAGGGAGTACCAGGATTTTGACCCAGCAACGATGAAGGAACGTGGATATATTTCCAAGTCAGGATGGTGTGTGACTTGGAGGGGAACGTGCAGGTGGTGTTCCTATGTGCCTGCTGCCCTTGTCCTTCTAGGTGGTAGAGGTCGCGGGTTTGGGAGGTGCTGTCGAAGAAGCCTTGGCGAGTTGCTGCAGTGCATCCTGTGGATGGTACACACTGCAGCCACAGTGCGATGGTGGTGAGGGGAGTGAATGTTTAGGGTGGTGGATGGGGTGCCAATCAAGCGGGCTGCTTTGTCCTGGATGGTGTGGAGCTTCTTGAGTGTTGTTGGAGCTGCACTCATCCAGGCAAATGGAGAGTATTCCATCACGCTCCTAACTTGTGTCTTTTAGATGGTGGAAAGGCTTTGGGGAGTCAGGAGGTGAGTCACTCGCCGCAGAATACACAGCCTCTGACCTGCTCTTGTAGCCACAGTATTTATGTGGCTGGTTCAGTTAAGTTTCTGGTCAATGGTGACCCCCAGGTTGTTGATTGTGGGGGATTCGGCAATGATGATGCCGTTGAATGTCAAAGGGAGGTGGTTAGACTCTCTTGTTGAACTTGGTCATTGTCTGGCGCGATTGTTACTTGCTACTGATCAGCCCAAGCCTAGATATTGTCCAGGTCTTGCTGCATGCGGGCACAGACTGCTTCATTATCTGAGGGGTTGCGAATGGAACTGAACACCGTGCAATCAATTTTACTTCAATTTTACCAGGGCTCCTTGGTGCCACACTCAAACACTGCCTTGATGTCAAGGGCAGTCACTCTCGCCTCACCTCTGGAATTCAGCTCTTTTGTCCACGTTTGGAGCAAGGCTTTTAGGTCTGGAGCCGAGTGGTCCTGGCGGAACCCAAACGGAGCATCGGTGAGCAGATTATTGGTGAACAAGTGCCGCTTGATAGCACTGACGACGACAACTTCCATCGCTTTGCTGATGATTGAGAGTAGGCTGATGTGGCGGTAATTGGCTGGATTGGATTTGTCCTGATTTTTGTGGACAGGACATACCTGCGCAATTTTCCACATTGTCTGATAGATGCCAGTGTTGTAGCTGTACTGGTACAGTTTGGCTAGAGGCGCAGCTAGTTCTGGAACACAAGTCTTCAGCACTACAGCCGGGATGTTGTCGGGGCCCACAGCCTTTGCTGTATCCAGTGCACTCAGCCGTTTCTTGATATCACGTGGAGTGAATCGAATTGGCTGAAGACTGGCTTCTTTGTTGGTGGGGATATATGGAGGAGGCAGAGATGGATCATCCACTCAGCACTTCTGGCTGAAGATGGTTGCAAACGCTTCAGCCTTGTCTTGTGCACTCATGTGCTGGACTCTGCCATAATTGTGGATGGGGATGTTTACAGAGCCGCCTCCTCCCGCTAGTTGTTTAATTGTCCACCACCATTCATGACTGGATGTGGCAGGATTGCAGAGCTTTGATCTGATCCGTTGGTTGTGGAACTGCTTAGCTCTGTCTATAGCATGTTGCTTCCGCTGTTTAGCATGCATGTAGTCCTGTGTTGTAGCTTCACCAGGTTGATACCTCATTTTTAGGTACGCCTGGTGCTGCACCTGGCATGCTCTTCTACACTCCTCACTGAACCAGGGTTGATCCCCTGGCTTGTTGGTAATGGTAGAGTGAGGAATATGCCGGGCTTTGAGGTTACAGATTGTGCTGGAATATAATTCTGTTGCTGCTGATGGCCCACAGCGCCTCATGGATGCCCAGTTTTGAGCTGCTAGATCTGTCCTGAATCTATCCCATTTAGCACGGTGATAGTGCCACACAACACGTTGGATGGTGTCCTCAGTGCGAAGACGGGACTTCATCTCCACGAAGACTGTGCGGTGGTCACCTCTGCCAATACTGTCATGGACAGATGCATCTGCGACAGGTAGATTGGTGAGGACGAGGTCAAGTAGGTCTTTCCCTTGTGTTGGTTCACTCACCACCTGCCGCAGGCCCAGTCTGGCAGCTATGTCCTTCAGGACTCGGCCAGCTCGGTCAGTAGTGGTGCTACCGAGCCACTCTTGGTGATGGACATTGAAGTTCCCCACCCAGAGTGTATTCTGTGCCCATGCTACCCTCAGTGCTTTCTCCAAGTGGTGCTCAACATGGAGGAGGACTGATTCATCAGCTGAGGGAGGACGGTAGGTGGTAATCAGCAGGAGGTTTCCTTGCCCATGTTTGACCTGATGCCATGAGATTTCATGGGGTCCAGAGTCAATTCAAGGACTCCCAGGGCCACTCCCTCCTGACTGTATATCACTACCGCCACCTCTAGTTGGTCTGTCCTGCCGGTGGGACAGGACATACTCTGGGATGGTGACGGAAGAGTCTGGGACGTTGGCTGAAAGGTATGATTCTGTGAGTATGGCCATGTCAGGCTGTTGATTGACTAATCTGTGGGACAGCTCTCCCAATTTTGGCACAAGTCCCCAGATGTTCGTGAGGAGCACTTTGCAGGGTCGGCTGGGCTTAGTTTGCTTTTGTCATGTCCAATGCCGGGTGGTCAGTCCTGTTTTAGGTGATGGCGGATTGCTCCACCTGTGACAATGTGGGTGTATATTGTGAATGGGAATTGGGTCACTTATATTTGTGAATGCTGTCAACGGTAGGAGTGCAGTGGTTTTGTTGTCAATGACACTCTTAAGATAAAAGTGTCTGTACACTTCATAGGGTATAGTTTTCACCTTTTGTGAACTTTTCAGCCTAAAAGAGCACATACAAATCCAATTGTATTGCAATTTGATAGCTCAGCTTTGGAACAATGCTAATGGTTCTTGAACTAGAAACACCCACACAAAGTAATTTTAAAAGCCAAGATGTGATTTAAGAAAATCTTGAAGTTACTTATATATAAATGACCTGGTCTTTGGGTATAGGGAGTACAATTTCAAAGTTTGCGGATGATACAAAACTTGGCAACATAGTAAATAGTGAGGAGGATAGTAGCAGACTTCAGGAGGACGTAGACAGACTGGTAAAATGGGCAGATGCAATTTAATGTGGGTAAGTGTGAAATGATGCACTCTGGGAGGAACAACGTGGAGAGGTAGTATAATGTAAATGGTAGTATTTTGAGGGGGGTGCAAGAGCAGAGGGACATTTTTATATCTTTGAAGGTGGCAGGACAAGTTGATAAGACAGTTAAGAAGCCTTGTGGGTTACTTGGCTTTGTAAATAGGGGCATTGAATACAAAAACAAGGAAGTCATGCTAAATCTTTACAAATCACTGGTTAGGCCTCATCTGGAGTATTGTGTACAGTTCTGGGCACCACACTTTAGGAAGGATGTCAAGGTCTTGGAGAGGGACTTCGGTTATGTGGAGAGATTGAACATATTCTGGGTGGGGGACATCAATGTCCATCACCAAGAGTGGCTCAATAGCACCACGACTGACTGAGCTGGCCGAGTCCTGAAGGACATAGCTGCCAGACTGGGCCTGCGGCAGGTGGTGAGCGAACCAACACGAGGGAAAAACCTACTTGACCGCATCCTCACCAGTCTACCTGTTGCAGATGCATCTGTCCATGACGCTATTGGTAGGAGTGACCACCGCATAGCCCTCGTGGAGATGAAGTCCCGTCTTCGAACTGAAGACACCATCCAACGGGTTGTGTGGCACTACCATCATGCTAAATGGAATAGATTCAGAACAGATCTAGCAGCTCAAAACTGGGCATCCATGAGGCGCTGTGGGCCATCAGCAACAACAGAATTATATTCCAGCACAATCTGTAACCTCATGGCCCGCCATTTTTTTTTCTCTTTTTCCTCACTCTACCATTACCAACAAGCCAGGGGATCAACCCTGGTTCAATGAGGAGTGTAGAAGACCATGCCAGGAGCAGCACCAGGCATATCTAAAAATGAGGTGCCAACCTGGTGAAGCTACAACACAGGACTACATGCATGCTAAACAGCGGAAGCAACATGCTATAGACAGAGCTAAGCGATTCCACAACCAACGGATCAGATCAAAGCTCTACAATCCTGCCACATCCAGTTGTGAATGGTGAACAATTAAACAACTAACGGGAGGAGGAGGCTCTGTAAACATCCCCATCCTCAATGATGGTAGAGTCCAGCATGTGAGTGCAAAAGCGTTTGCAACCATCTCCAGCCAGAAGTGTCAAGTAGATGATCCATCTCTGCCTCCTCCCGATATCCCCACCATCACAGAAGCCAGTGTTCAGCCAATTCGATTCACTCCATGTGATATCAAGAAATGGCTGAGTGCACTGGATACAGCAAAGGCTGTGGGCCCCGACAACATCCCGGCTGTCGTGCTGAAGACTTATGTTCTAAAACTAGCCGTGCGTCTAGCCAAACTGTTCAGTACAGCTACAACGCTGGCATCTACCCGACAATGTGGAAAATTGCGCAGGTATGTCCTGTCCACAAAAATCAGGACAAATCCAATCCAGCCAATTACCGCCACATCAGCCTACTCTCAATCATCAGTAAAATGGTGGACGGTGTTGTCGACAGTGCTATCAAGCGGCACTTACTCACCAATAACCTGCTCACCGATGCTCAGTTTGGGTTCTGGCAGGACCATTCGGCTCCAGACCTCATTACAGCCTTGGTCCAAACATAGACAAAAGAGCTGAATTCCAGAGGTGAGGTGAGAGTAAATGCCGTTGACATCAAGGCAGCATTTGATAGAGTGTGGCACCAAGGAGCCCTAGTAAAATTGAAGTCAGTGGGAATCGGGGAAAACTCTCCAGTGGCTGGAGTCATACCTAACACAAAGGAAGATGGTAGTGGTTGTTGGAGGCCAATCATCTCAGCCCTAGGACATTGCTGCAGGAGTTCCTCAGGGCAGTTTCTTAAGCCCAACCATCTTCAGCTGCTTCATCAATGACCTTCCCTCCATCATAAGGTCAGAAATGGGGATGTTTGCTGATGATTGCACAGTGTTCAGTTCTATTCACAATCTCTCAGATAATGAAGCAGTCCGTGCCCGCAATGACCATCTCCGTCAAGAGAGAATCTAACCACCTCCCCTTGACATTCAACGGCATTACCATCACCGAATCCCCCACCACCAACGTCCTTTGGGGTCACCATTGACCTGAAACTTAACTGGACCAGCCACATAAATACTGTGGCTACAAGACCAGGCCAGAGGCTGGGTATTCTGTGGCAAGTGACTCACCTCCTGACTCCCCAAAGCCTTTCTACCATTTACAAGGCACAAGTCAGGAGTGTGATGGAATACTTCCCACTTGCCTGGATGAGTGCAGTTCCAACAACACTCAAGAAGCTCGACACCATCCAGGACAAAGCAGCTCGCTTGATTGGCACCCCATCCACCACCCTAAACATTCACTCCCTTCACCACTGGCGCACAGTGGCCGCAGTGTATACCAGCCACAGGATGCACTGCAGCAACTCGCCAAGGCTTCTTCGATAGCACCTCCCAAGCCCATGACCTCTATCACCTAGAAGGACAAGAGCAGCAGGCACATGGGAACAACATCACGTTCCCCTCCAAGTCACACACCATCCCAACTTGGAAACATATCGCCATTCCTTCGTTGTCTCTGGATCAAAATCCAGGAACTCCCTTCCTAACAGCACTGTGGGAGAACCTTCACCACATGGACTGCAGCGGTTCAAGAAGGCAGCTCACCACTACCTTCTCAAGGGTAATTATGGATGGGCAATAAATGCTGGCCTTGCCAGTGATGTCCACATCCCATGAATGAATAAAAAAAAGATTGGAGAAGCTGGGATTGTTTTTCTTCAAGCATAGAAGGTTAAGGGGAGACCTGATACAGGTATTCAAAATAATGAGGGGTTTTGATAGAGCAAATAGGGAGAAACTGTTTCTTCTGGCAAGTGGGTCGGGAACCAGAGGTCATAGATTTAAATAATTGGCAAAAGAACTGGAGGGGAAATGAGAAGTGTTTTTGAACAGAGGTTTGTTAAGATCTGGAACGCACTACCTGAAAGAGTGGTGGAAGCAGATTCCGTCGGAACTTTCAAAGGGCAATTGGACATTGAAGCTGACTAATTTGCAGGGTTATGGGGAAAAGGCTGGGGTGATTCGACAGCTCTTTCAAAGTGCTGGCACAGGCACGACAGGCCGTATGGCGGCCTCCTTTGCTGTAAGATTCTATGATTCTATATGACATTTCCAATAGCATGTAAAATGGTCCCAGAGGATTAATGCTTGGGCTCGTGACCTCCTCGTGCCACACTTCCGAATTTACCTTTTTTGGACTGCTATTCCAACTTGACGGTGGATGCCAGTAATTCCCATAGGGACTGCTTGTTTTAACTAAAGATCCAAAGGTAGCTCGCAAGACTCATGAAAATGTGGGTCTTTAAATCTCTTGAGCTACTGGAAGTTAGACTGGTGTTGGTGGCATGCGCATTTGTCATCAATGGCATTCTATCAATATAAAACCACCTTTACAGAGCCTGTTTAATAAAAAAAGCAGTAGGAGGTGGAAGACAACCAAATGTTAAGTGTCAGCTAATTTATTGTGTAATGACTCAATCTGCCCTTGGTTCAGAGAATGACCCATCAAGCCTAGAAAAACTGCATTTAAGTTTTAAAAAAAAATCTATATAGATGTTTTAGCTTTTCTTACTGTAATGCCGTTCCAATACAATAATTGAGGTAGTCAAGTGAACTCAAAAAAAAGCTATCTATTGTCCATGTATTGCAGTTATAATCAGCTATTATTTTTGATTTTCTTCCAAATAAAAGGCATATTGTATTTACCGTAAATATTATGCTTTACAAAGGCCCTGTAGTTTCAGTTGTGTGCTTTTAAAAACACCAGTCTTATCCAACGGATAAAAACATATTCAACTGTGTGAAAGCATTTTGCTTAGTTGCATTTAACTTTTTTTGAAAAAAAAGCTGCATCATTATAATAGAAAAATGCCGACACATGCCTGCAATACAATAATTTAAATTACTTTTGTGAATAAATTTTTGCTTGCGATATGCTTGGATTCTCATACCCAAGTTCTAAAATCAATTTTTACTGAAAGTGGGTCAAGGAAATTTCATGCAGCTAGCCTTAATATTCTGTGTAATACTGAGCTGAATTTCAAATCCTCATCTAGTCCATTGTCAGGATGGCGAATTCACTTCTGAAACATCGCATGCTCATGCCTTGGGCTGCCAGTGTCCTATCCGTGATTCTGATGGTATGCAATGATGGTACAGTGTGGAATGATAAGTATGTTGATTTTTAAAATCAAATTTCCCATTTCCTTACACCGGGAAGTTTGAATTCAACCTGTGTGCTGACCGTTCCATGTGCTGATACTGTTGCACACCAACAAAAGGTGAGTGGGACTTGAAGACTTGCTAACTGTAAAATTAATTTTTATGTACGTGCTTCTCTGATCTCAATGAAATCAGCAATCAAGTGGCTGTACTATAGTAGAAGAATCCAATCAAATAGAACAGCTTTAAAACTATAACTATACATACTTTGCAAATGTAACAGTGATCCCTGTCTTTAGAGCATAGATTATACTGATAGGTTATCTCAAGTCATGAACATATCACTCTTTTGTATCGAAGTGTATATACAGTAATCAAGATAATTGTGGTTCCTGAAGAATCTTGGTATTAACATTAAATTTTAGATAATTCCTTTTTCCATACCCATAGATTTGCTGGTCATGTTAGAAGTAGAACAGCAGCTTCCTGTGCTTGTATCAAGTGTAAATAGAACAATTGAATTCTGCCTACATAATTTTTAATTTAAAAAATCTAACAACATCGCTTATGAAGATGTTCAAGTTTTCACAACAGGGTCAGTTTTTATTTATGTGCTTGTGTTCCTTCTGCCTACGATCTAGCTCTACAATTGCCAAGGACCCTGAAGTAGAGTGGAAATCAGTATAGCTGCAATGTAAAAAAATATAAATATCTGCACAATGCAGGTCATTAGCTAGAAAAATAAAACATTTTAGTGAGTAAAAGTTCTAGCTTATTTTGCTCAAATCTCAAAACATTTGCTCAGTACCTCCTTTCAGATTTTTGTAAATTGACTTTTGCATTTATATAGCACTTTGTTACATTTTGCAAGAAGACACAAAGTGCTTCACATCCAGTGCAGTCACTCTTCTGTGAGTAAACATGGCTACCAGTTAGTACATATTAAGGTACCACAGATAGCAAATGAGATGAATGATCGGTTAATCTGTTTTGATGTTGGTTGAGAAAGGAATACTCCAGGACACTTGGCTTAATCCCTGCTCTTCAAATCATGCCGTAGGATTTTTAACATCTATTTGCGCAATTATAACAGGTGGACAGAATCTTGGTTTAAAGTCTCATCTGAATTGTGGCACCACTGAGAACGTAGCACTCCAGATGCTTCAAAGAGGCATAAGGGTAAATGGATAACAAGCCAAACAAGGAAAGATTTGGAGAGGTGACTGATAGCTTGGCTAAAGAAGAGGATTTTAAGGTGGGTCAGAGGGAAGTTGAGGGGTTTAAGGAGTGCATTACATAGCGTGGGACCTAGTTGCTGAAGCATGGTTGCCAGTGATGAGATGAAAGGCTGAGAAGATGCATAAAAGGCTGGAGTCAAAGGAATGGAGAGTTGGGAGGGGGAGTTCGGGCTGGAGGAGGTTATAGGGATTGGTGAGGCCATGAAGGCCACAAGGTTGAGTTTTTTTAAATTTATTCGTTCACTGGATGTGGGCGTCGCTGGCAAGGCCGGCATTTATTGCCCATCCCTAGTTGCCCTCGAGAAGGTGGTGGTGAGCCGCCTTCTTGAACCGCTGCAGTCCGTGTGGTGACGGTTCTCCCACAGTGCTGTTAGGAAGGGAGTTCCAGGATTTTGACCCAGCGACAATGAAGGAACGGCGATATATTTCCAAGTCGGGATGGTGTGTGACTTGGAGGGGAACGTGCAGGTGGTGTTGTTCCCATGCGCCTGCTGCCCTTGTGTGTTTTATTTGAGGTGTTATGGGACCAAGGGGCAAGTACAAAACCTGGTTCGGAAAAGGATATTGGCAACCATTTTGGATGAACTGAAGTTTAGAGTGTGGAGGATGGGAGTCCGACCAGGAGAGCACTGGACTAATTGAGTCTGGAAGTGGTGAAGATGTGAATGAGGATTGAGGTAGGGCAAAGGCAGGCGATAGAGGTGGAACAAGCATAGTTAATAGCTTGCTTATAAACGACCAGGACTATTAATAGCACTATACATTGTAGGCCACAGTTCTCTTCTATTAGAAAAAGTCTAACTGCAACTTCAAACTTTGTTGCCTTTTTTTTGCATGTTTTAAAGCATGGCGCCACTATGTATTCCATGATTTGGGCAGGAATGTTAACATTTTAATGTCTTCAATTTAGTTGAACATTCTAATCCAATTTCACATTAAATATTTATCCAGCCCTGACCATTGTTCATGTATTAAATTAAATATTTGGATTCTTAATGAAAATAAACCAAAATGGTTGTCCATGTTACAGAACTATTCATTATTTTACATATTGCACACAATTGTAGAAAATCTTGTGCAAATAGTGATGAATAAAATGTCAAATGCGCATGAAAAGTTTTAAAAATGAAAAACCTATTACTCATTTTCACAAAAATATACCAAGCTAACATCACATAATCAATTTCATATGTCCAAACTATACATTCTGTAATTATGGATGAAATTTATTTTGGGTGCGCTCACCTACACAGAACCCATTGCTAATAAAACTGGTAATTGTGTCCCATTTAAGAACAAGCTGCCATTAGAGCAATGTTACCACTTTGAAATGCCTTCATGTTAGTACGGTTAGATTCTTTTTAATGTAAGATAACAGTGGTCTACTATGTGTAGTGCTATTAATAGTCCTGTTTGTTTATTAGCAAACTATTAAATATGCTTGTTCTGCGAGTAGTAGCTTATAGAATCTGTTGTAACTTTATAGATCAGCATGCTAAACTTTGCTTTAAAATGTTAAAACTCTGTGTGACTTCCGTTTATGTAAAATTGATATATAAACTATTTTGGTAAAAGGAAGTTAGCTGTGTCAGTTACACAATAACAACTTGCATTTATGTAGTGCCTTTAAGGTAGTAACACGTCCGAAGGCACTTCAGGAGCGTTATCAAACAAAGTTTGACATATGTTGACATTTCTGCCCAAATCATGGAATACATAGTGGTTCCATGCTTTAAAACATGCCAAAAAAGGGAACACAGTTTGAAGTTGTGTTTAGATTCTTTTTAATATGAGAGCTGTGGCCTACAATGTATAGTGCTATTAATAGTCCTGGTTGTTTATAAGCAATCTATTAACTATGCTTGTTCCACCTCTAACATCGCCAGCCTTTGCCCTACCTCATTCCTTATTCATGTCTTTGTCACCTCCAGACTCAATTAGTCCAGTGCTCTCCTGGCCAGATTTTGATCCTCCACCCTCTGTAAACTTCAGTTCATCCAAAATGGTTGCTGATACCTTTTTCCAAAAGCTTGGTCAAAGAGGTCGGTTTTAAGGAGCGTCTTAAATGAAGAGAGAGGTAAAGAGACAGAGACAGAGATTTAGGGAGGGAATTCCAGAGCTAGGGCCTAAGCAGCCAAAGGCATGGCTGCCAATGGTGGGTCAGTGAAAATCGGGGATGCAAAAGAGGCCAGAATTGGAGGAGTCCAGAGATCTCGGAGGATTGTAAGGCTGGAGGAAGTTACAGAGATAGAGAGAGGTGAAGCAATGGAGGGATTTGAAAACAAGGATGAGAATTTTAAAATCGAGTCATTGCCACACCAGGAGCCAATCTAGGTCTGTGAGCGCGGGGGTGATGGGTGAACGGGACTTGGTTCAGGGTTAATGTCAAACTAACTTAGCCCATGGCAGGTTTCAACTTGTTGCTTGGACTTGACCAATCCAAGTTTTGGGTGCTTGAATTATTTAAATGTTTGTCTTCCTCCATTTTCTGCCAGTTTACTCTGTTCCCCATCTGCTCTCCTGAGGGATTTCACTCTTTGCTAGTTCCATGGTAATTGGTTGCTTTCCCGTTTTCAGTAGCCTGCCCAAGTGGTCTGTCTTGTGTAATCCTAGGGAGAGTAGGCAATCTATTTTACTATAGGGGACATCACAGCCAAGCCCAATAGTGATCTCTTCATGACATCCATACATGCGCATGCACAGATTTCCAGTGGAGGGGCAGGAATCCTGACCTTTTGATTTTTTTCACTTGTTCCTTATTGCTCACCCGGGATGCAACACCCCCACCGCAAGCCCAACTAAGATCAGCTGACTTAGCACGAACCAAGTATTGAACTTACCTAGTCCATGGCAGGTTTTTATGACTCGGGTCTTTATGATTCAGCTACTCATTGCCTTAGTTAATTACAAAGAAAGCATTTATATAGCGCCTTTCACAACCTCAGGACGTCCCAAAGTGCTTTGCAGCCAATGAAGTACTTTTGAAATGTAAGCTATTGAAGGAGGACTATTTTAATTTTAGTTCTTAAAAAAAAAAAATTGCCGCCTTGTCTTGTCCCCTTTTGTGCCTGCCAAAGTCTAAGCAACAACTTTATTAAATTCCCACACTCTTGGCTCTTTTATTGTACCCAGATTCACACTGCAACAAGAATTCCAGTAAATTTGTAGAGCTACATGATGTTAGAATGGAATTATGTTGACAGTTTCATATTTGAGTTCTTGATCTTTACTATTCTGTTTTCGTTACGTGCTAAGTGAAGGTCAGGTGGTTTGTTGGAGATCCAGTTGCCCTAGGTTACCCCCGTGCATATTTTGGCAGCCAACTAGCTTTAAGGCTTTTTTATATGATAGGAATGCAGCCGACATGAAATGCATAGATCTTCTGCCAGCTGCAGTCAAAAGTATAGAGACCCCCATGTTCAGGGAGCTAATGGCATTGTAGAAATGTGGGTCAACAATTGTGCCATTGATTAAGGGAGACTGTTTGTGAAGTCAAAACATGGAACCAGTAACCTGCATTTCCTCTGATAAAGCAACTGGATCTCCACATTTTGCAGCAGAGCTCAACATGAGCAGCACTTGATTTAAGAGTAAAAATGGGTTGCCCTCAATAGGAGGGAAGCAGCTAGGCAACATAAAACGTCTGTAGAGTATCATGGGCAACGAGTAGCTACTAGCCTGACAGAAGAATGTATATGGTGCTGGGGAGACTTTAGAAAAATAACATTCAAAAACTTTGTTACAGACTAGCTTCTTTTCCTTGTTTTAAATTTCGTAGGTTGTCCAGTTTAAAATTACATTTTCAACTTTATTTTGCCAAATATTTCCCATTTGCTCCACTACTTCTGTCTGAACGTGTTGACTGTTGCTGGCATACGATTCTTCAACATACCATTCAGTACTATATTGAGATACCACTCTTTGCGTAGGCTTAGACAATCGGTGAGTGGGAAAGTGTCATGGTTTGTTCCTGTTCTCACTTAATGTAGAAATTTACAGCACAGAAGGATACCATACGCCCCATCGTGTCTGTGCCAGCCATTTGCTAGAGCAATCCAAAACTAATCCCCCTGCCTTGCTCTCTTCTCAGAGCTTCAGTGATTACTCTTCCTTTTAAAGAGGCAATGGTCTCTGCCTCAGTCACTCCCTGCATTCCATACTCCAACTCTTGTGTAAAGTAATTTCTTCAATTCTCTCCACTTACTGTGTCAATTTTAAATTGTAAACAATTTTACAACACCAAGTTATAGTCCAGCAATTTTATTTTAAATTCACAAGCTTTCGGAGGCTTCCTCCTTCCTCAGGTGAACGTTGTTGATCACCCCTTGTTGCCAACACCCCAACCAAAGAAAATAGTCTTTTCCTATACACCCCATCATAAGTTTAAAACGTCTATTAAATCTTCTCTTAGCTTTCTTGCTTCCATGGAAATCATTTGTCACTTCAGCCTCTCCTCATAACTATATAAGTTCTCTTCCTTGTCTACATGTGCTCTTTCCATAGGGGATCACTGAATAGCGAGCAGGAGCATTGGCTAATTTTCCTCTTCCTAGCTCAAAGGTGCTAGGACAATTGTAGCATATTTGTTACCCCACTCTAGATCAGCTAACTTATTACAGGCTGGTTAACAAATGTTTGTTCTGTATGCTCAATTACATGCTGACTTTACCAACTAAGTCATTGGTTAGAGCCTGCCCCACCCACTTAAAACTGTAGCATAAAATGTTACAGTACAGCAACAGGCCATTTGGTCCATCAGGCATGTGGCAGTCTTTTTATTTAAATGCACCATCTAGTCTAATCCCACTCTTCAGCTTGCTTCCATACCATTTGGTTCTTTTTCAAGCAACAGTCTAATTCCTTTTAAAATTTATGGACTAGGCTTTAACAATGATTTGTATCAGGGAATTTTGTATTATGACTACCTTCTGGGCAAATAATTATTTTTTAACCTTTTTAATTCTTTTGAGATTTATCTTAGTGGTCTCTCATTACCATCTCATTGACCAGCAGGAACAATCTATCACTGTTTACCTAATCATAACTCTTCATAATCTAATGTAAACGCTTGGACTTCTCAATTCTGTTGTTATAGCTGTAACCCTTTTATTCTTGATATTCTAGTGAATCTACCCTGTCCCTTTCCTGTTGCTTTTAAATCCTTCCTATAATGGGGCACCCAAAACTGCACACAGTACTCCAATTGAATCCTAACTAGGATCGTGTACAAGTTCAGTATTACTTCCTTGGTGAAATCATTGATTGTAAAATTCTGGTTTGTGCCGTAGCTCTTTATAAACTTATTTTTTGCATTATTTTCTTTTTATTTGACCTTCTAAGGTGTATAGGATTGGTCACTGAAGCTACCATGGGGCCTAAACATCATAGCTATTTTTCTCTTTATATGCTTGTCCTAAAAAGAACAGTACAATATTTTCCAGAGATTCCTGCTTTGTGCCAATCTTAAGCATTTTGCAAACCTAAAAAAAACACAAAAATGTGGACAGGGTAAATTAAACAACATAAAATGTAATGTTCTAATGCCTCAAACACTCCTTGCCAAGCTGCGACAGACACTGGGTTGTATCATAGCCAAGTCCAATACGGACATTGACACACTTATACTTTACAGCAGTTTGGAGTTGGTCCCCTGGCTGTTCCCTCTCTGATGGAGGAATCATAAGGCTAACCGTAATGTCTGTAACTCCGCCATGGCTGAGATCAAGGCTTTTTAAAAAATTGTTTAATGTCATAAGGACAAATCAGGCTCATAGCATTTACTGATTCATAGTGTAAGGGAGCTGAACAAAATTAATTTTAACCTAGGATGTTTCAGCTGCAGATGGCTGTGTGCATTTATGGCGATCACTCATACCATAGCTAACTCTTCCAAGTCATTTTTTAAAAAAGCAATGTCAAAGCTGGTTGAATTTTAAAAGGAGACAATGTTGACGCACATTTTAAGAAGAAATAAAATTGGGTTTGTTCAACTACATGCAATATGTAAATTTCCATCTTTTTAAGTAGAAAGACATGGGATTTACAAGACCTGTTTTACCTTGAACCCCAAATTTAACCAAGCAGTTATTTTTTAACAAAGCTAACAACAATCCCATGATAAAGGATAAATGGTTAGCATAGCAGCAGAATATTTAGAACACTGATGTGTTCCACCGTTTACCACCATGTGCAATATAAGATCAAGCTCATTCATGTAGCTGCAGGATATGTCAAAGACAGCCAAGGGGGAAAAAGAACTTCAGTTAAGAGTTTCTGGATTTATAAAAAGACAGTGCAGTGGCACACTCAGACATCACACTGTTAGAAATGCAGAACAATCAACATGCTTGGTGCTTTTGAGCTGCAACCTGAAACTGACAAGCAAATTCCATGGCATAGTAATGCTTCCAAAATGGCGCATTATCCAATTTACTGTGAGCAGCCCTGCAGGAGGTCCAGTGGTATTTATTGTACATACATACTCCAATTTATATGGAGTTTCAGAAAGCAATAAGGAGGAATCACATAAGAGGCTTGTAGCACAGATAAAAGGTACATAGAATAAGGGGAATGTGGCTGCATTGCTACAGAGACAGTTGGTAGGCAGGAAGCAAAGGACGGCTGAAAGGAAGTTTCTCAAATTTGAAAAATATAGTGAGTGATGTTATACAGGGGTCTGTATTGGAGCTATTATTTATTACATATATAAATAATCTAGACTTAAGAATTGAGGGAACAATGTTGAAATTTGCTAATGACACCAAATTGGGGGGTATGGTAAATTGTGACACTGGCTATGAAAGACTACAAGAGGACATAAGTAGCCTAGTAGGGAGGGTAGACAGTGGCAATTGCAGTTCATTGTAGAAAAATGTGAAGTAATACATTTTGTAAGTAAGAATAGGGAAAGCAAATACACTATAAATAGTAAGAGTTTAAATGGAGTGGAGGAGCAGAGGGCCTTTGGTGTGCAGGTGCACAGATCATTAAAGTAGATTAAGCAATAAAGAAGGCAAATTGAGTCCTTAGTTTTATATCAAAAGGCATAGGATACTCGAGATGGGGCTGTAGTCATATGTTGCATTCTTTGGCATGCGATACGTAGCCTGCATCAAAACAAGCTAAGTGCCCATGGTTGGGTCAGCATGTCAGCCAATATATACCAAAGGCTTTAAATATTGTGTAAAATGTAACAATATATACGCACTCATTGAAGCTCACAATTGTATAAAATGCTTATTGCCTAAACAACATACCACAACTGGCCAAATTTGCCTCCGGCTTGAGAAGTACACCTGTGAGGAATGACTGCACAATGTTTCCTGCATTGTTCACAATAAGACATCCTATTCAAAGAAATCCAGTCATGGTCAGTTAGGTATCGTTGAACAAACACTGGCACCACAGGATGCAGAGGGATAAACGACTTCGCTTGGATCAAGAAATTGTTGTTTCGCAGTTTCATCCACCACAGCACAAGTCAGAATTA
This sequence comes from Heptranchias perlo, assembly GCF_035084215.1. NCBI lineage: Eukaryota > Metazoa > Chordata > Chondrichthyes > Hexanchiformes > Hexanchidae > Heptranchias > Heptranchias perlo. The sequence goes on along the minus strand of NC_090336.1, from coordinate 58,397,185 downwards.
GAATGTTTTCACTGTGTAGATGCTTGTAGAACCTTAAATAGTTAAATGTCACACACAGCAATTTAAAAACCTCAGCAGAAATATGTTTACTATGGTAGAAGTATCCAGGGCAAACAGGTGACTAAGCAACAGAAAGTCATAGTAGGAATGCATCCTACATTGCTATTATGGAAGAAAAGGAGCCCAGGGGACAAGTGAATGATCATTCCTCCTGTTCCACTGGTTCCAGTTGGTAGTATATGCAAGACTGCCACGTTGCAAGATCCTCAGACGTTTGCTGAACATTATTATCTGGACTCGAATGCAGCACTCAACAACGCAGTTGGTGGTTCATTACTAACAGCTGATGTTATGGCTGCACTGGGACTTCCCTATTCCTAAACCTGTGCTAATGTGTGTGAGGGACGGATGTTGGAAAAGTAGATTTGATTACTGTGCAGGGCCATCATTCTTAGAATAATTTGCAACCTCCAAACCTGTCCCTACAGGTTTTTTTTATGGGGGTGGGGAGAGAGTTTGTGTTGGGTGGTTTGTTACTTCTAGTTTAGCGTCAGATCACTGGTGTAATGGCACAGGTACCAAGTCTTAATATGACATTGGAGTAGAAGACCATATGCAGGATCATATGTCTTGACATTTTCATGTGTGCGCTCAATACAAAATTTTCCCCATGCTATGCTAAGTATCTATGGTATGTGCATATTGCTTGAAGAACAAAGCAAAACCTATGCATATTTTTGCTTGAGAGATTTACATGTGGCTGGAAGATCATTCTAGGCCAGAACTAGATGAAGACTTTAGATTCCAGAGATGAAAAGACCATCTTCTAATTCACCTTTTACTTTGCATTTCTGTATTTCTGATTTGTTACTGCTTGGTTCAAATTTCATTGATAAATCAGCTACAAGAATGACAAACTTTTAAGTGATACTGTAAAATGTGCCAGTGCTGGACACGACTTAAAATAGCAGATCTGTGGTATTTCTCGTGATGAGTCAGAGGATATGCTTTTTATAACTCTAGTCGAGTTATGACATGTAATACATCATATATCGGGGCCATCAATTTACAGTCAGTATAGTAAGTCAGTTTTTTTTTGTTACTTGGCATTCTGGGATTTTTACCAGTGGCTTGGGGATCGAATTCCACGACTAACCATTTTATTGTGAAAACTGCAAATAAGCAACCTTGATTAATATATGTTCCTTTACTGTGTACTTAATTTTTTATCTCTCAACCTTTTTTAATGCCCAGGATACGCAGTGAGATGATAGGCAAGATGTATTGGATTGGAGGTAGGTACCTGGTATTTACCACACTGGGGAAAGGGAAGGTTGTGGAGTTTGGCAGCAGTTGGTGGGAGTCCTGAAGTTTACCAAAACTGGGGTAGTTGTCCTGAGGTTTAGCAATACAAGGGGTTCTGAGGTTTGGCAGCACTGGAGGATGAAATACGGGTTTTGGCTTACTGAGGGATTCTTGGGCATGTCAGCACTGGATGTCAGCACCAGGCAGCACTGATTTGTAAGATCTACCTAGAAACATTCAATTAGTTGCTTTTTGATTGGTATCTGGGAAATATATAAATAAATACGACAGCTGCATAAATAAATATAAAGATTCCACTGTGTGTCGCCCCCCCCCCCCCCCTCCCTTGTGCCTCTGCGGAATAGTAAATAAATAAATGCATGGATACTTTTAAGAAACGCATTTTTTTGCTTTCAACCACCAGCGAAATTGTGTCAGCAGTAAATATAAACAATAGACGGGACAGGTGCTCAATGTGTATGTTTCTTTTTTACTTAGCTTGATTCGCTTTCAAATGAAGAAAATGTTAACAGCTTTTATGTAAAACTTTAGCTCTAAATCTTATTAAATTCATACTCCAGTTTATACTCATAATTTTCAAAACGCAAACTGAAATACTGTTGTTTATAACACAATTTGCCTTGTCTACTGAGAAAAATAAATGAGATTGTTTTGGAATTTGTGGATAAATAAAAGCAAGCACAGCTGTGCAGTCAGTATTGTTTGTCATGTTTGAAATGGTCTCTGTTCTTTTTATGTCACTTGTTTGTTTTTTCTCCTTTCTCTGTGTGGGCGACTTAATAGCTTTACCTGAATAAAGCATTTGAAATTCTCTAGTTTACACAGAGACTGATCTCCCTTCAGCTGACCAAGTCATAGTTTGGGATGTGAGGGAGATAAATATAGAGTCCAAAGCCCAGGCTTTTGAGAAACGCTGAGACCTTCAAGTAAAAACATTAATTTAAGTACTCAAAATTCACATTTTACTGTTACATTTATTGGGTTATATGTAATTTTTAACTATTTTAAGCCTTTAGTTCGGAAGCTTGGGCGGGAATGATGGACAAACATTTTTAAAAAAGCGTTTTGAGTAATTTGATTTATTTGCACTTTCCTTGGTAAGAAATGTGCATATAACTGAATTATAATTAATACATTTGGCCCAAAATTAATAAATTTGTGCACCGACCAATCGAGTAGAAAAAAATTAAATCAAGGCGGAACAAATTTGGCAAGAGAGTTGTAAACATTTGCATTAGGTAGTGCCTTGTGTTTGAAGTGTGACAGTTATTTGAAATGTGATAGTCATGAAGTGCAAGCATACTTAAGCTATTAGATACCAGTAGATCTATTATGACGTTGCTCACAGTGCTCAGAGGATGCACCATCTTACCATCTATTGTTTTCATGTTGATCCTTCTCTCTCCTCCCTCTTCTGCTTCTCTACCTTCCTGCCCTCTGCCCTCTCTTCCCCCTCACCTCCTTTTCTTTGTGCGTGTGTGCCTGTCTCTCGCTCTCTTTATCTTCTGTCCATTTGGACAGCACGTAGTGTGGTGGTGTAGGGAAATTCTAAGGGCTACGGGCTGCATTTTCTTGCAGGTGTCGGACTTTTCAGGACAGAGGCTGCATGTTGGAGTAGTATGAAAGCCCTGTGAATGTATCTCTGTTTCTCACTGCTTTGCTTAGGGCACTATATGTTCGAATGTCATGATAAAGCCAGTATCCCGGCTATTTCTCTCTGCCCCCATTAAGAACCAAGCGATCTTGTTTTTATGGTCTCCATTTAATATAACACCTACACACTCTCATTTATTAAGAATGAAACAGAAAATGAGAACTGCCATGATAAAAATGTCTTAACTATGAGTGGCTTAATTCCCATTTAATGACTACACAATAGTTTTAATTCATTGCAAAATCATTGAATACTTCTGTGAATTATAAGACTGTAATCCAATCAAGGAACTTCAAACAACTTCTAAAACTACAAGATTGATTGCTCAGATGGTTTGGCTTAACCAGACCGTGATGTGTAACTACTGCTTTTTCACTAAGAAGGGGTATTGGGCCCAGTGCGCATATATTGGGAGTTTGTTATATTTTCACACACTTGAGCAGCTGGTCTATGACCTTGAGAAAGATCTGTTTTATGGTATAACTTACCTGATTATGAAGTTATATTGGTAATGAATTACAGAAAAATTAACAAATATATGTTACAGTTTGGGCTTTTTCCCACCACCTATTTCCATGTTTATGACTTGACAGTTTCCATAAGCAGATCAAATCTCTTATGAACTGAAACCAGCACTGCTGTATTCTGCCGTGTGAATTAGCGTAGCCCAGGTCTGTTATTCCCAAATTGCATTGAATCATTTATTGGAAAATACATGGTGCCCACCACGTTCTCCTGTCATCTCAGAAGATGGAAAACACTGCACTGTTAGACCATTGCATACAGGTTAATATTACGATCATGATTTATTTACAGATAAATAATACATAGAACTGGAAAGATTGGTAAAATGCCATACAGTATAGAAATCAAACTTATACAACGTACAGACTTGGTTAGCTGCTTAGCAAAATAAAATCTGAGGTTCTTTCAGCTTCTCTCAACAAGTTCTTAGAAAGGTGGTATACAAACAAGCTGTTTTTTTAGTGGAACTCTAGCTCCTTTGAAGGATAGAGGTATGATTGATAGAAAACTGAAGACCACAAGGAAGTCTCCAAATTATAAGGATGTTTTTGTTTTGAAGTTGAAGTCCTTTCCTTGAAGATTATATCAGTTGTCATTTTTGATTGCGTTAGGCTCAGAATGTTGTCAAGTCAGTGTTTTACCCTGTGACTGATATCATTTTGAAAACAAACTTTATATTGACGTATATTTTTGCTCAGCATTAATGGAATACAGAGCCATTTACCTCCAGTAGTTGTGTCATTGGAACACCATTAAAATTAGATCTCTGTCTGAATCATAGAATCATAGAAAATTTACGGCACAGAAGGAGGCCATTCAGCCCATCGTGTCCGCGCCGGCTGAGAAACGAGCCATCCAGCCTAATCCCACTTTCCCGCATTTGGTCCGTAGCCCTGTAGGTTACGGCTCTTCAGGTGCACATCCAGGTATTTTTTAAATGAGTTGAGGGTTTCTGCCTCTACCACCCTTTCAGGCAGTGAGTTCCAGACCCCCACCACCCTCTGGGTGAAAATTTTTTTTCCTAATTTCTGCACTTTAAATCTATGCCCCCTCGTTATTGACCCCTCCGCTAAGGGAAATAGGTCCTCCCTATCCACTCTATCTAGGCCCCTCATAATTTTGTTCACCTCAATCAAATCGCCCCTCAGCCTCCTGTTCCAAGGAAAACAACCCCAGCCTGTCCAATCTGTCATCATAGCTAAAGTTCTCCAGTCCTGGCAACATCCTCAGAAATCTCCTCTGCACCCTCTCTAGTGCAATTACATCCTTCCCATACTGTGGTGACCAGAACTGTACACAGTACTCAAGCTGTGGCCTAACTAGTGTTTTATACAGTTCCAGTATAACATCCCTGCTTTTATATTCTATGCCTCGGCTAATAAAGGAAAGCATTCTATATGCCTTCTTAACCATCTTATCTACCTGTCCTGCTACCTTCAGGGATCTGTGGACATGCACTCCAAGGTCCCTCACTTCCTCTACACCTCTCAGTATCCTCACATTTATTGTGTGTTCCTTTGCATTGTTTGCTCTCCCCAAATGCATTACCTCACACTTCTCCGGATTGAACTCCATTTGCCACTTTTCTGCCCATCTGACCAGTCCATTGATATCTTCCTGCAGTCTGCAGCTTTCCTCCTCGCTATCAACCACACAGCCTATCTTTGTGTCATCTGCAAATTTTTTAATCATGCCCCCTACATTTAAGTCCAAATCGTTAATGTATACCACAAAAAGCAAAGGACCTAGTACTGAGCCCTGCGGCATCCCACCGGAAACAGCCTTCCAGTTGCAAAAACGCTCATCGACCATTACCCTTTGCTTCCTGCCACTAAGCCAATTTTGGATCCAATTTGCCACATTCCCTTGGATCCCATGAGCCTTTACTTTTTTGACCAATCTGTCATATGGGACCTTGTCTAAAGCCCTGCTAAAATCCATGTAGACTACATCAATTGCACTACCCTCATCGATCCTCCTTGTCACCTCCTCGAAAAATTCAGTCAAGTTAGTCAGACACTACCTCCCCTTAACAAATCCATGCTAACTGTCCTTGATTAGTCCATGCTTTCTAAGTGACAGTTTATCCTGTCCCTCAGAATTGATTCCAATAATTTGCCCACCACCGTGGTTAGGCTGACTGGCCTGTAATTACTCGGTCTATCCTTCGCTCCTTCTTTAAACAATGGTACAACGTTAGCAGTCCACCAGTCCTCCGGCACTACGCCTGTATCCAGTGAAGTTTGGAAAATGATTGTTAAAGCCTCCGCTATTTCCCTCCTGGTTTCTTTTAACAGCCTGGGATACATTTCATCCGGCCCTGGTGATTTATCCACATTCAAAGATGCTAAACCTCTTAATACCTTCTCTCTCACTGTCTATCCCATCCAAAATTTCTCTCACCTCCTCCTTAACTTCAATCCCTGTATCATCCCCCTCCTTTGTAAAGACAGATGCAAAGTATTCATTAAGAACCATACTCACATCTTCCGCCTCCACACATAGTTACCTTTTTGGTCTCTAATAGGCTCTACTCTTTCCTTAGTTATCTGCTTGCTCTTAATGTATTTATAAAATACATTTGGGTTTTCTTTTGATTTTACCTGTTAATATTTTTTCATGCCCTCTCTTTGCTTTCCTAATTTCCTTTTTAACTTCACCCCTGCACTTTGTATACTCCTAAGCTTTCTGTGTATTGAGTTCCCGGTATCTATCATAGGCTTTCTTTTTCTACCGTATCTTACTCTAAATGTTTCTTGACATCCAGGGGGCTCTAGATTTGGCAGTATATTAACACTTTTAGACCTGTTGGCTCAACCAGCAGAAGGCATCTTTTTATCAGATATCTGTTTCTCATAGACTGAGTATCTTTAAACAGAAAGGTCCTTTTTAATCCTAGCTATTTAAAAATCATAAACAAAGACCAAAATAACCCTACCTTTGTTACAATATATAATACAGTAATGTTTGTTTGAGTGCTACTCTAAATAAAGCCTATTTCACTTTTATCTTTGCTTAAGTTGCTCAACTAATGTGACAATAATTGTGCCTTGCTCTATAGCTGTGATTTTCAGTCCAGTATGTTTCAAGTTCTCTGATCTCCTTACCCAAATCCATATGAACCATAGATAGTGAAGAAAGTCTAGCAAATTCATTGCCTTTAAATGTAGATTTGCATTTGCATCTTATTATCCAGTTAGTTTGAGTTGCTGCTGACCAAGTTTATAATCGGCAGTCGTGAGTAGGATTAATCAGCCATGTAAATATAATGGAATCTTTGACAAAAGCACTAACTTCTATCTTGTAAGAACACTGATTAATACCCTGACAGTATTCATTCAGGGCACAAGATGAATCTGTAACACTTAACTTTAACTCCTCATCAAGGATCTGCGATTTATCACCCAGTTTATGCCTAGGAGTTAATGACGTCTAAATTTGGCTCGTTGAACTGTCTTACATCAACCAGTTTGGATAACATTAGTATTTACACTACCAACCTCCCATCAGGATCCGCACAAGCTACTGAGTGAATTAATTAATCCTTTCTTGCCAATTATCAAAGAAGTGAAACTACAAAATCATGAACTAACAATTGTTCATTGACCTTAGAATCATAGTTAACAGCACTTAAACATTAAATATGCAAATAATTAGTAAGGTTAATTGACAAAATAGGTAGCAGAGTTTACAAAAGCAGTTAAGCTATGTCACAGTAATTCAGTAGTAAGAGCTTGCTGATTACCACAGAATCATAGAATGGTTATAGCACCGAAGGAGGCCATTTGGCCAATCGAGCCTGTGCCAACTTTTTGCAAGAGCAATCCAGTTAGTCCCATTCCCCTGCTCATTCCCCATAGCCCTGCAATTTTTTTCCCTTCAAGTATTTATCCAATTCCTTTTTGAAAGTCACAATTGAATCTGCTTCCGCCACCCTTTCAGGTAGCACATTCCAGATCATAACTATTCACTGCGTTAAAAAAAAAAAAAGTTTTTCCTCATGTCGCCTTTGGCTCGTTCTCCAATCTCCTTAAATTTGTGTCCCCTGGCTCCCGACTCTTCCACCAGTGGGAACAGTTTCTCTTTATTTACTTTATCTAAACACTTAATGATTTTGAACACTTCTATCAATTTTTTTTATTTGTTCATGGGATGTGGGTGTCGCTGGCAAGGCGAGCATTTATTGCCTATCCCTAATTGCCCTTGAGAAGGTGGTGGTGAGCCACTGCTGCAGTCCGTGTGGTGAAGGTTCTCCCACAGTGCTGTTAGGAAGGGAGTTCCAGGATTTTGACCCAGCAACGATGAAGTAACGGCGATTATATTTCCAAGTCGGGATCATGTGTGACTTGGAGGGAAACGTGCAGGTGGTGTTGATCCCATGTGCCTGCTGCCCTTGTCCTTCTAGGTGGTAGAGGTCGTGGGTCTGGGAGGTGCTGTCGAAGAAGCCTTGGCGAGTTGCTGCAGTGCATCCTGTAGATGGTACCTACTGCAGCCACAGTGCGCCGGTGGTGAAGAGACTGAATGTTTAGGGTGGTGGATGGGATACCAATCAAGTGGGCTGTTTTGTCTTGGATGGTGTCGAGCTGCTTGAGTGATGTTGGAACTGCATTCATCCAGGCAAGTGGAGAGCATTCCATCACACTCCTGACTTGTGCCTTGTAGATGGTGGAAAGGCTTTGGTGAGTCAGGAGGTGAGTCACTCGCTGCAGAATACCCAGCCTCTGACCTGCTCTTGTAGCCACAGTATTTATGTGGCTGGTCCAGTTAAGTTTTTGGTCAATGGTGACCCCAAGGATGTTGATGGTGGGGGATTTGGCAATGGTAATGCCGTTGAATGTCAAAGGGAGGTGGTCATTGTCTGGCACGAATGTTACTTGCCACTTATCAGCCCAAGCCTGGATGGTGTCCAGGTCTTGCTGCATGCAGGCACGGACTGCTTTATTATCTGAGGGGTTGCGAATGGAACTGAACACTGTGCAATCATCGGCGAACATCCCCATTTCTGATGGAGAGAAGGTCATTGATGAAGCAGTTGAAGATAGTTGGGCCAAGGACACTGCCCTGAGGAACTCCTGCAGCAATGTCCTGGGGCTGAGATGATTGGCCTCTAACAATCACTACCCCCTTCCTTTGTGCTAGGTATGACTCCAGCCACAGGAGAGTTTACCCCCTGATCCCCATTGACTTCAATTTTACTAGGGCTCCTTGGTGTCACACTCGGTCAAATGCTGCCTTAATGTCAAGGGCAGTCACTCTCACCTCACCTCTGGAATTCAGCTCTTTTGTCCAAGTTTGGACCAAGGCTGTAATGAGGTCTGGAGCCGAATGGTCCTGGCGGAACCTAAACCAAGCATCGGTGAGCAGGTTATTGGTGATTAAGTGCCGCTTGATAGCACTGTCGATGACACCTTCCATCACTTTGCTGATGATTGAGAGTAGACTGATGGGGTGGTAATTGGCCGGATTGGATTTGTCCTGCTTTTTGTGGACAGGACATACCTGGGCAATTTTCTACATTGTCGGGTAGATGCCAGTATTGTAGCTGTACTGGAACAGTTTGGCTAGAGGCGTAACTCGTTCTGGAGCACAAGTCTTCAGCACTATAGCCAGGATGTTGTCGGGGCCCATAGCCTTTGTTGTATCCAGTGCACTCAGCCGTTTCTTGATATCCGTGGAGTGAATCGAAATCTCCTCTCAACCTTCTCTGCTCCAAGGAGGACAACCCCAACTTCTCCAGTCTATCCACGTAATTGAAGTCCCTCATCCCTGGAACCATTCTAGTAAGTCTCTTCTACACCCTGTCCTAAAGTGCGCTGCCCAGAATTGGACACACTACTCCAGTTGTGGCTGAACCAGTGTTTTATAAAGGTTCAATATAACTTCCTTGCTTTTGTACTCTATGCCTCTATAAAGCTGAGGATCCCTTACCCTTTTAAACAGCTTTCTCAACCTGTCCTGCCACCTTCAAAGATTTTTGCACATATACCCCCAGGTCTTTCTGTTCCTGCACCCCCTTCCGGATTGAACCATTTAGTTTATATTGCCTCATCTCATTCTTCCTGCCAAAATGTATCACTTCTCACTTCTCTGCGTTAAATTTCATCTGCCATGTGTCAACCTGTTCCACCAGCCTGTCTGTGTCTTCTTCAAGTCTATTACTATCCTCCTCACTGTTTACTACGCTTCCAAGTTTTGTGTCCTCTACAAATTTTGAAATTGTGCCCTGTACACCCAAGTCCAAGTCATTAAAATATATCCAAAAAAGGCAGTGGTCCTAGTACCAACCCCTGGGGAACCCCTGTATACCTCCTAGTCCGAAAAACAACCATTCACCACTACTGTTTCCTGTCACTTAGCCAATTTTGTGTCCATGCTGCTACTGCCCCTTTTATTCCATGGGCTTCAATTTTCCTGACACCTATTATGTGGCACTTTATCAAACAACCTTTGAAAGTCCATATACACAACATCAAGCACATTGCCCTCATCAAAAAACTCAATCAAGTTAGTTAAACATGATTTGCCTTTTAACAAATCTATGCTGGCTTTCCTTTATCAATCCACACTTGTCCAGGTGACTTAATTTTGTCCTGGATTATAGTTTCTAGAAGCTTCCCCACCACCGAGGTTAAACTGATTGGCCTGTAGTTGCCGGGTTTATCCATGTACCCTTTTTTTGAACAAGGGTGTAACATTTGCAATTCTCCAGTCCTCTGGCACCACCCCCATATCTAAGGAGGATTGGAAGATTATGGCCAGCACCTCTGCAATTTCCACCCTTACTTTCCCTCAGCAACCTAGGATGTATTCCATCCGGACCGGGTGATTTATCTACTTTAAGTACAGCCAGCCTTTCTAGTACCTCAATCAATTTTTAGCCCATCCAATGTCTCAACTACCTTCTCTTTTACTGTGACTTCGGCAGCATCTTCCTTGGTAAAATGAAGCAATGGCACCCAGTCATGCCAGGTCGCATGTTTACTCCCTTGCTTCTTGGGTCTTTGCTAACAATGGATTGCACAAAAGTCCAGTTTTAGGCAGGGCATCTTTATATCCCTCTTAGTGAGTTGTCCTTGGCTCAGTTTTCTGCTCCTCTGCTGGGAAGTTTTCACTGTATGCTGAGCTAGCTCCGTTCTGTTTCTGTCTGCTTCTAAACTGCTCTGTATTCTGCTCAACTGCCGTTTTCCACCTGCTCCCCATTGTCATTGACTCCATTCAGCCCTGATATACTGGACCCTTGATGTGCGCTATTAATCACCGAGACCACTACTCACCTCTGCTGGACTCCTGGATCAACCCATGTCGACTCATGGTCGATTCTCCACATCTCCTTTGCTCTCCATTTTCCACGGAAAACTCCAAAACTCTTGCAGTTTGCTCACTGATACTCTACCCTTTACTATTCCTCTACCTTTTTACTCCCCTGCCCCCGTCCTAGGCTTGACTCCCTCTTGGATAGGCCCACAGCTTCCCTCTGTGCCCCTCTCGGCATTCTCTATAGGACCCATCGAGGCTATCGTCGCTGTCTCCTTCAGAGCAGCAACCCCAACTGCCCCATCCCGCTCTCTTGCTGACCTTCCCACTGGGGGCTAATCTTGCCAACCTCTTTTCTGTCCCAGTCACCGCTCTCATCGCTGACCCCGTGGACTCAGTCAGCAAATCAACATTCACCACCCCTCTCCGCACTACCCTCTTGAATGACCTTTCGCTTGTAGTGGATGACTGTATTGACATTATTGGCTTGACTGAAACTTGGTGACAGGTGATGACACCTTTCCCCCTTACTGAAACCTCCCTGCCTTGCTATGCCTTCGACCACCTGCCCCGCTCAAACAGTGTATCCTTTATCATCAGATCTCACCGTGTTATTCCCCCTGCTCCTCTGAGCCGTCTAGGCCTTAAGCTCTGGAATTTCCCTTCCGTCTCTCCTCCTTTAAGGCGCTGCTTAAAACCTACCTCTTCAACCAAGCTCTTTGTCACCTGATGTAGTATCTCCTCCTTTGGCTTGGTGTCAGTTTTTGTCCGATTATACTCCTGTGAAGCGCCTTGAGACGTTTTACTACGTTAAAGGTGTTAAATGCAAGTTGTTATTGGTAGCATTCTCACCTGAATCAGAAGGTTGTGGGTTCGCGTCCAGAGAATTGAGCACATAATCTAGGCTGACACTTCAGTGCAGTACTGAGGGAGTGCTACACTCTCGGAGGTGCCGTCTATTGGATTAGACGTTAAACAGAGGTCCTGTCTGCTCTCTTAGGTAGACATAAAAGATTCCATAGCACTATTTGAAGAGGAGAAGGGGAATTCTCCCCGGTGTCCTGGCCAATATTTATCTCCCAACCAACATAACTGAAAAAAAACATTATCTGGTCTTTATCTCAGTGCTGTTTCTGGAACCTTGCTGTTTGTAAATTCCCTACATTACAACAGTGACTACACTTTGAAAGTACTTAATTGGCTGTAAAGTGCTTTGAGACCTCCTTGAGTTGTGAAAGGTGCTATATAAATGCAAGTTCGTTCTTTCTTTCTAGCTCTGGGAAGCTATTCTGCAGATCACACCTCTCTGCTTTCTGGGTTTTGTGTCTGGTGAGAAAGGGAAATACCAATAATTGGAAAGTACCTGTCTATGCAACTTCTGCTCTGACCACTTACTCATAGCTATTATACACAGTTACCCAGCCAGGAGCTTAATAAAGATGCATATACAGCAGATCAATATCCTAGCAACAGCACAGAGTTGGTTAATGCATAGTCGTTCACTGACAGTGGTACAGAAACACTAAATCAGAAATGAGAAACCATCAATTAGCTGGGCGCAGGGAAATAGTTGGAGTGGAGTGGAGGGGTGGGGAGGGGGAGACTGTCTGTTCAATCCTTAAAAGCCATTATTTTATAATCAAAAAGTAACTAGTCCCCTTAAAAACCCAAAACTTGATGGGGGATGTTATCATCAGACTTTTGAAAGGAAAAACTCTTGCATATATAATCCCCACCACTTAAAACGTTCACGTTTAAAACAGGCAGTCACTTATATCGGTCAAAAAGTGATAACCATTTCCATTTGCATTAGCTTCAGATTCGAAGTTGCCAGTTATAGCATCGTAAGTGCACCGTTCACACCTCGTTAAGATAAACTGAATCTTAAAATAAAATTACATCACGTAGGCTGGGATTATCAAGAATGCTTCAGTTTTAATCCCAAACAGGATTTTTAAAAAATTGATATGTATGTATTTCACAACCAGGCAATAATCAGCCCACTAGAATGGCACTAGCCACTATTATCGCATTGGATCAAACTGGAACAGGAGTGTTAGTTGTTCAGGGATTGTTTTATTTACTAAAGCGGTGGAGCTACATACACAGGCAAAATAAACTACGTGACTTTTCATAAAGGCTCTGTATTTCATGCATATTAAGATTCCAACTGTTCTGAGAGATCAAAGATTAACATGGTACAAGACCAATCGCCAAATGAGCTAATGAAGTTGAAGTGTTTATTTTAATTGTTTTCACCTTTTGGTCAGACAGCTACTCCTACAGAAATGTTTTACATTATTTTGCAATTTCTCATTTTGTTGTAAATATATCAGTGTTTTAATTTCACGGTTATTCAGTATGTGACTTTAATGCTTACCATAAAATATTTATATTATTATTTCCCACAAAGACTTCATTAGATATTAACCAAATTTATAAATGACTTGCTTTCATCAGATCCTGGATTTGTTTTTTCCCCTCAAATCAAACTGTTGGAAACAGACTATTTATGCGAGGTGCTAAATTTGCACAAAATCATAAAATGCCCAAACATCTATCACTGGTCCAGAGGGATTGATACTAATGGTGCACACGCAATAGAAGAAAAGACAGAAAAGGTTACAAAAAAATAAACAAGGGAGTTTGCAGGTGTATGTAGCTTCTTGTTACAAGACTTTTAACTGCATTTTGCATGCAGACAATTCTATATGTGTCTGAGGAAGGGAGGGAGGAACTTTTTGTCGTTGATCATGGTTGTAGTTGGTAACTGAACTCCTTTTACTTTACAAAGAACTCTATCCTAGTTTTTCTCTCAGGCCTTTTTGGTTTTATGTTCAGTTAAGAGCACTGTAACAATTTTAAAAAAAAATCTTCCTGTTTCATTGCAGTGGACTGACCTGTGTGTGTTTTTATTTTCACCACTGCATCAAATCCTGATGAGACTATGAAGATTGCTGTGCAAATGAGTCTCTAGAGAAAGACAGCATGTTGAAACAGAAAATTCTAGACCATCCCACAATGTAGTAGTTTGCAATGCAATCCATTGCTATGCAGTCAAATCTTTGTGATGGGCCTTGTGCCAACTTGCCCAGTGGATTGGAAAAAATTACTGAAACAGCATACAATTTATGCGAATACAATAATTAGGGCATTTTGTTCACCTATTGTTAGTATTTAACTACTAATGAACTTTGCCATAAAATCAGGCAATATTCAATGAGAAAGACTGAAAAAGAAGTGTTTTACAATCCCATGATTGCATTTTAGTTGCATATTTAGAATTTGCGCAGTCTGGGTTAAAAAGTAATTTTATGTTTGCAAATACTTCTTCATTAGGACTGTTTACTGCGGTGTGTATTCTAGCATGTGTCAGTCATGCTCCAGAATTCTCACACCAGATTTTTTTTTATTCGTTCATGGGATGTGGCCGTCGCTGGCAAGGTCAGCATTTTTTGCCCATCCCTAATTGCCCTTGAGAAGGTGATGGCGAGCCGCCTTCTTGAACCGCTGCAGTCCGTGTGCTGAAGGTTCTCCCACAGTGCTGTTAGGTAGGGAGTTCCAGGATTTTGACCCAGCGACGATGAGGGAACGGCGATACATTTCCAAGTCGAGATGGTGTGTGACTTGGAGGGGAACGTGCAGGTGGAGTTGTTCCCATGTGCCTGATGCCCTTGTCCTTCTAGGTGGTAGAGGTCACAGGTTTGGGAGGTGCTGTTGAAGAAGCCTTGGCGAGTTGCTGCAGTGCATCCTGTGGATGGTACACAATGCAGCCACGGTGTGCCAGTGGTGAAAGGAGTGAATGTTTAGGGTGGTGGAAGGGGTGTCAATCAAGCGGGCTGCTTTGTCCTGGATGGTGTCGAGCTTCTTGAGTGTTGTTGGAGCTGCACTCATCCAGGCAAGTGGAGAGTATTCCATCACACTCCTGACTTGTGCCTTTATAGATGGCTTTGGGGAGCCAGGAGGTGAGTCACTCACTGCAGAATACCCAGCCTATGACCTGCTCTTGTAGCCACAGTATTTATGTGGCTGGTCCAGTTAAGTTTCTGGTCAATGGTGACCCCCCAGGATGTTGATGGTAGGGGATTCGGCTATGGTAATTCCGTTGAATGTCAAGGGGAGTTGGTTAGAGATGGTCATTGCCTGGCATTTGTCTGGCACGAATGTTACTTGCCACTTATCAGCCCAAGCCTGGATGTTGTCCAGATCTTGCTGCATGCGGGCATGGACTGCTTCATTATTTGAGGGGTTGGGAATGGAACTGAACACTGTGCAATCATCAGCGAACATCCCCATTTCTCACCCTATGATGGAGGGAAGGTCATTGATGAAGCAGCTGAAGATGGTTGGGCCTAGGATGCTGTCCTGAGGAACTCCTGCAGCAATGTCCTGGGGCTGAGATTATTAATATCACACTTTTGTTACAGATGCAAAACCATACCTTAAGAGAAAGAAGCATTGACCAGTAGCCTGTAATTTACAAGTAGTTACAACTGTCCCCTGACCTCAATTATCTGGATTTGCCTATCTAGAGGAACAGGCCAACTTTGTAGCTAAACATCACAACTGTTCCCTAACCATGACTACCACGGTGTAGATCATGGGAAACTGCTGTTATCTATATAATATAATTAAAATGGTGCGTTAGTGCACATTTAGTTGCATTTTCTTGTATGCAAATTTCTAGGAGATAATTGGGTTAAATTTCATATTTATAAAATAGCTTCAAATCATAACTGAAAAGGTAGGCACCGTACAAGCATTATAATCAGTGAGCAGGAACTGCCAATCGTGAAGTTTCAAAAAACTACATATTAAATGGACAGTGAACAACAGCTACCAATAAATGAAAGGGAAAACTAATCAAATTGCTCCAAATATATTTTTTGCTTTTTTCGCTTCAGCCAGTTTTCTTTAAAAATAGTCCTTTGCAGCCTGACCTAGCCCTAACCCCTAACTGCCATGCCAGTTCCAGTCTACCCACACCCAAATCCATTCATAGCCTATTTGGCTAAGAGTGGGAGTGGTGAGCCTGTCAGGCCCATGCCCAAGCTGTTGCCAGACAGTTTGGCCCACCACCAAGCTGGTTTTCAACTATATGTGCTTTTGTACTGTATTTGCCAAATGTAGTCACAGCAAATTGACTTCAGGGACTGTATTGAGGCAGAGCAATCTGTTTTGGAATTGATTGGGATGGGAATGTCAATGATCCTCAGTCCTCCTCCTTACAATGCAGCCAGATTCTGAGTCCCAACTTGACTGCTCAAAGGACTTGGAAGTGGGAGGAAGGGAATTCTATTATTTTGACTCGTTCTTTTTAGGGTGGTTGTCCATTATTCATTGGCTACATTTTACTGTACAGAAAAAGAGAGATAGTGAGAAAATATTTCTCCAGATATTTTTTGTAAATAGGAGGTTATAGCCAATCAATCTACTTTATCCCTGAAGGCCAAGTCAGAAGTGTTGCCACACCCCACAACTGTGTGTCACATTCAAATAGATGAGATATGCAGTCTGGAGTGAAGGAGATTGCAATGACTAAGGTTGATGACAGGATCATTATTTAGATTGCCATCATATTTAAATATGTAATTGTGGGCATATTAACCAGGCTTACCAGTTTTATAAAAGATTATGGTTACAATAATGGTTTTCATTTCCTATTAGTGCTGTTATTTTCATCTTGGTTTTGGCTTTTTTTTATATTTGACTCTCTTCATTTATCCTTTAAAACTTGAAATTGACAAGAAAAGATTTTGACTGTTTTATCTGTTTTTAAGAATTGTTGTAAGTGTGCTACTTCTCTGCCATTTCAGCAACTTAATTTGGATGCTTTCAATTTCAATTCCATTCTAGTTTTGTCTTTGCTCTCTGCTTTCCTTCTCTTTCCCCCCCCCCCCCCCATTAAAAAATAATCCTTTTTGTTTCTTTTCAGTTTGAGCTATGGAACATCACATCCAGAAACTGACCTCCTTCATAGGCAGGCTTATGCAGCATCTCACCAGCTGCCTGGCTACACCACTACACATCATCCCACAGGTACAAAATAATTTCTATTGTGGTTTTGAGTTTTTAAAAAAATGAAATAGTTGATGTCTGTGCCATTTGTAAAAGCATATGATGTGCATGAAGAAATTAAATAAAAACAGAAAATGCTGGAAATACTGAGCAAGTCAGGCAGCATATGTGGAGAGAGAAACAGTTCAGGTTGATGACCTTTCGTCAGAATTGGAAGAAGTTGAAGATTTAACAGTTTTTGAGCAAGAACAGAGCCAGGTAGGTGAGAGAGGAAGGGGAGGGGAGGAAAGAACAAAAGGGAAGGGCTCTGATAGGGTGGAGGGCAGGAGTGATTAAATGACAAAAGGGATAATGGTGCAAGGCAAGGAGGGTGGTAATAGGACAAGTAAAGAAACAAAAGATGGGTCTAGAGGAGCTGTAAATGGCAACATCAGAACCACTACCAGCACCTGCTGTCCGAAAAAAATGGGAGCGGTGGTTATAATTTGAAATCAGTGAAAAAATTTCAAACATTTTCTGTTTTTATTTCAAATTTCCAGTAGTCACAGTATTTTGCTTTTGATTAAGAACTTCGTTTTTTTTTAAGTCACCTATTCCCCTTTAGATTGATATTTGTTTCAAAATTTCTTTGAAAACTGTATTTTAATGTTGCCGCAATTTTGGGGATCTTATCATTTTTTAACCAACAAATAAATATGAAGTGTACTTGCTGATAGCATGATTTTTCCAGAGTCAGGTGGCTCTGGATTGGCTCCCAACTCAGTCCAAAGTCAGTTAGTTATAAAATAAATCGAGCCACTTCAGAAAGTAGGCAGCACCTTCACCTTGAGGGAATAAGAGCCAACATGGTAGGTCTCTTTTTGGTAGGAAATTATTAATTTTTAAAACAAATGTATTTCTAATATTTTTCATGAACACATTAGGGAAGTACTTGGAACAAAAAGTGCTTCTCTCCTCTCCAACCTGCTGATTTTTTTTTTCTTCCTCAAATTATTGATGACTACATTATCCATAGACATAATATTGTAGAAGGCATATGTACAGGACAATGGTCTATAATTTCAGAACATTACACGTACATTCTCGCAGTCTTTTCCTAGTAGCAACTGGCACCAGAATTTTAACCCATCATTTTTAAAAATTCAGTATTTACTAAAGAAATCAGTTGAACAATTAGGATTTGCTGGAATATAACTACATTGCGCAGTTTGTAGTGCAAGATTGCATTTTAATGATTTAACTAAAAGCTATTAAGATGAAGTTGCATTTTGAGTTCAGTCAGGAAAATCATTGAAGCATTACTTTTAATTAAATTGGTGGCTAGCTGAGGATGCAAGATCAGGACGATGAGTGTTTTGGAATCACAGAATTTTACAGCATGGAAGGGGGTCTTTGGCCCATTGAACCTGCGCCAGCTCTCTGAAAGAGCTATCCACTTAGTCCCATTTTGCTGCCCTTCATGTCCTTTTAAATTTTTCTTTTTCAAATATTTATCCACGATCCATTTAAAAGCTATTGTGGATTCTGCTCTACCATTGTTTCTGGTAGAAAATTCCATGGCCTAATCCCCTATGTATATATAAAAAAAATCTGCTGACCACTCCCTTGTTCTTTCAGTGGTGATCTTAAATGTATGCCCTCTAGTTACCAATTCACCAATCAGTGGAAATAGCTTTTCCCTATTTACCTTACCACCACCCCATAATTTTGAAAAATGTCATCAGATCTATGCTTTCTATTCTAGTGAAAAGAACAGCAGTGCTCGAGTGTTTCCTCAAAACTGAAGTATCCCATCCTGGTATCACTTCCCATTTTGCCACATTAAATTTCATCTGACATTTATCTTTCCAATGGAGTAACCTGTCTGTGTGTTCCTGCAGTTGCTTGCAATCCTCTTTAAATTTAACCATGCTTTCTTTTTGTGCAAATTTTGATGTTGTGTCTCCTAGGCCCTTGTCCAGATCATTTATTTCTATTTTGAGACGAGCAATGGTTCTAATGCTGATCCCAAGCAAACACCACTGTTTACATTCCTCCAGTCTGAGAAACATCCAATAACCATCACGCTTTTGTTTTCTTCTTTAGCCCTGTTTCCTATTCACGTTGCCACATTCCTTTTTAATACCACACACCATAGTTTTATCGATTTTTCAACAGTTCTGTGTGGCACCTTATCAAATGCCTTTTGAAAATCCATGCACTTATCCACTGCATTTTCTTCATCAATACTCTTCTTTGAGAAAATTTTTAAAAAACTCTCTCAAATGACTGTCAGTGGTTTTCCACTTTTCTGTTGGGAGGGGGGGAAATATGGCTAATTTTCTGTGGACCTCTTAAAATCGTGACACAGGCCCCCCCCCAAAAGGTCTGAAAGATAGTGTCCGCTACCCAATGGAAATGTAGGAGACATTTATATTTGGTTGTCCACGACAAAAATACCAATGATACAGAAAAATATGGAATATAGAATTCATGAAACACTGTACTCACAGCCCATGGCTGGCCTGAGACGAACAGAAATCTAACCTGACCAACCCCAGAGATCTCCACGGATCCCTGTACTCTGCATAAATGTGTATTTTTGTGCATGTTGCTTCAGTTGCCACCTTTTTACTGTTAAACTTAAACCAGTACTAGGTCCAAGGATATTGCTTGTCAATTTTCCAGCAACCTGAAATCTTTCTGTTCAGCAATTTTTCTTCCACTCTGTTTCCATTCTCTCTACAGACTGGTCCAATTTTCTAGTGCACACGTCTGTGCTCTCCTTGCCTTATGTGATCAAAGAAAATACATGTAGGGAAGAGCAGTCAAGGAGACAGTAGAAAAATCAAATGGAAATCAGAAAGTTAGTAAGCAAGCATTAGAAGGACCAAAGATTAATTTGATGATAAAGGAACAAATAAAACCAGGAAGAGATTTTTAAAAACTGAACTGACTAGATAAGTAGAAATAAATAATTGTAAACAATTTTACAACACCAAGTTATAGTCCAGCAATTTTATTTTAAATTCACAAGCTTTCGGAGACTTCCTCCTTCCTCAGGCAAATGTTTCAAGAGCCTGAGGAAGGAGGAAGTCTCCGAAAGCTTGTGAATTTAAAATAAAATTGCTGGACTATAACTTGGTGTTGTAAAATTGTTTACAATTGTCAACCCCAGTCCATCACCGGCATCTCCACATCATGACTAGAAATAAATACAGAACAAAGGATAAAATTATTTTTAAAAAGGGTAATGGAAGGAGAGAAAAAATAGTTCAATACCCAATATCTCAGAATTATAAAGTCTTTGCTTCCTTTGAAGAGTCTGGGTTTTAGTAGTGTACATATTGAAGATTCAATTTTTGTTTGTGTATTTTTTGAAGTATAGTTCAAAATGAGCTCTTAGCCCAGTCCAATAGTGCGCCACCTCTAAACCGATCAGATGTGATCCATGTGAAGTTGATTCCTGATGTAATTTGTTCCAGATGTGGTGATGTAAACACCACAAACTTTTTTATATTTCATGAAAATGATGAAGAACAGATGATGCTAAAAAAACTTTCACACACCGTATTGCCAGAACCAGTCTGCAATCCATGCACCAGCATTATTCATTGTTGAAATTCATATCTAACTTTTAAGTGCTTGCCTAATGTGTAATGCAAATAGAATGCATGATGTGGAGCTATGGGTACAATGTGCATCCTTCTCGAGGGCCTTGTTAAAATTTTGTTGTTAACTAGTTATCAGACTGGCCTACTTATGGGTTATAAGTGATATGTTACGGCAGTTTATCGTATATTCTTTATATTCCCTTTAAATGAAGCAGATAGTTTTATTGTAGCTAAGATAGCTTCGGATATTCTGCTGGCCACATTTTAGCGGTATTGTATGTAGTGAAGGTCAATCAATGTGTTTCAGTTCAAATCCAGAACTTAAAATGTGTTTGTTCATTGAAATTTGTCTCAGAATCATAGAAATTTACGGCACCAAAGGAGACCATTCGACCCATCATGTCTGTGCCGACCGAAAGAGAGCTATCCAGCTTAATCCCACTTTCCAGCTCTGGGTCTGTAGCCTTGTAGGTTACAACACTTCAAGTGCATTTCCAAGTACTTATTAAATGCGATGAGGGTTTCTGCCTCTACCACCCTTTCAGGCAGTGAGTTCCAGACCCCCACCACCCTCTGGGTGAAAAAATTTATCCTTAACTCCCCTCTAATCCTTCTACCAATTACTTTAAATCTATGCCCCTTAGTTATTGACCTCTCTGCTAAGGGAAATAGGTCCTCCCTATCCACTCTATCTAGGCCTCTCATAATTTATTACACCTCCAATTAAATCTCCCCTCAGCCTCCTCTGTTCCAAAGAAAACAACTCCAGCATATCCAATCTTTCCTCATAGTTAAGATTCCCCAGTCCTGGCAGCATCCTCCTAAATCTCCTCTGTACCCTCTCTAGTGCAATCACACCTTTCCTGAAATGTGACCAGAACTGTATGCAGTACTCAAGCTGTGGCCTAAGTGTTTTATACAGCTCCAGCATAACCTCCCTGCTCTTACATTCTATGCCTCAGCTAATAAAGGAAAGTATCCCATATGCCTTCTGAACCATCTTATCTACCTGTCCTGTTACCTTCAGGGATCTGTGGATATGCACTCAAAGGTCCTCTATTCCTCTACACTTCTCAGTATCCTACCATTTGTTTATTCTCTTGCCTTGTTTGCCCTCCCCAAATGCATTACCTCACACTTCTTTGGATTGAATTCCATTTGCCACTTTTCTGCCCACCTAACCAGTTGATTGATATCTTCCTGCAGTCTGCAGCTTTCTTCCTCACTATCAACTGCACGGCCAATTTTTTTTATCATTTGCAAAGTTCTTAATCATGCCCCCTACATTTAAGTCTAAATCATTTGATATATACTACAAAAAGCAAGGGACCTAGTACTGAGCCATGCGGCACCCCACTGAAAACATCCGTCGCCCATTACCCTTTGCTTTTTTTTATTCGTTCATTGGCAAGGCCAGCATTTATTGCCCTTGAGAAGGTGATGATGAGCCGCCTTCTTGAACCGCTGCAGTCCGTGTGGTGAAGATTCACCACAGTGCTGTTAGGTCGGGAGTTCCAGGATTTTGACCCAACGACGATGAAGGAATGTAGTTATATTTCCAAGTCGGGATGGTGTGTGACTTGCAGGGGAATGTGCAGTTGGTGTTCCCATTTGCCTGCTGCCCTTGTCCTTCTAGGTGGTGGACTTCGTGGGTTTGGGAGGTGTTGTCGAAGAAGCCTTGGGGCATTGCTGCAGTGCATCCTGTAGACGGTACACATTGCAGCCACGGTGCGCTGGTGGTGAAAGGAGTGAATGTTTAGGGTGGTAGATGGGGTACCAATCAAGCGGGCTGCTTTGTCCTGGATGGTGTCGAGCTTCTTGAGTGTTGTTGGAGCTGCACTCATCCAGACAAGTGGAGAGTATTCCATCACACTCCTGACTTGTGCCTTGTAGATGTTGGAAAGGCTTTGGGGAGTCGAGGTGAGTCACTCGCCGCAGAATACCCAGCCTCTGACCTGCTCTTGTAGCCACAGTATTTATGTGGCTGGCCCATGGTGACCCCCCCCCAGGATGTTGATTGTGGGGGATTCAGCAATGGTAATGCCATTGAATGTCATGGGGAGGTGGTTAGACTCTCTTTTTGGGGATGGCCATTGCCTGGCACTTGTCTGGCGCGAATGTTACTTGCCACTTGGGAAGTAAGCCTGGATATTGTCCAGGTTTTGCTGCATGCGGGCATGGACTGCTTCATTATCTGAGGATAATTGTTTCAGTGGCTTCCTGCCATTGAGCCAATTTTGGATCCAACTTGCCACTTTTCCTTGGATCCCATGGGATTTTATTTTTCTGACCAGTCTGTCATGTGGGTCCTTGTCAAATGCTTTGCCAAAATCCATGTAGTCTACATCAACTGCTCAACCCTCATCGACCCTCCTTGTTACCGCCTCAAAAAATTTAATCATTAGTCATACATGACCGGCCCTTAACAAATCCATGCTGACTGTCCTTGATTAATCAGTGCCTTTCTAAATGACGATTAATGCTGTCCCTCAGAATTTTTTCCAATAATTTTCCCACCACTGAGGTTAGGCTGACTGGCCTGTAATTACTCGGTCTATCCCTTTCTCCCTTTTTAAACAGGACAAGGTTAGCAGTCCTCCGGCACCACACCTGTAGCCAGAGAGGATTGGAAAATGATGGTCCGAGCCTCTGCTATTTCCTCCCTTGCTTTTTTTAACAGCCTGGGGATACATTTCATCTGGGCCTGGCAATTTACCTACTTTGAAAGATGCTAAACTCCTTAATATTTCTTCTCTCACTATGTTTATCCCATCCTATATTTCACACTCCTCCTCCTTAACTACAATGGTCTGTATCGTCCCCCTCTTTTGTGAAAACAGACGCAAAGTATTCATTAAGAACCATACCCACATCTTCTGCTTCCACACGTTATCTTTTTGGTCTCTAATAGGCCCTACTCTTTCCTTAGTTATCTTCTTGCTCTTTATGTATTGTCATGAAATGTCTGAGATCGGTTTTGATATTAAAAATTTGCTTCTAACTTTAGCGTGAGATTTTAACCAAAAATGATTCCAACTTCAAATCCACTTTAAACATTTTAAGGGAGAATCTTGGCAAGAGTGCAAGAAACTAACTTTTATGTACAGTGTAGACTAGTTACCTCCTTATTAAAGTGGCCTCCTACAAGCTCAATTTCCTCTTGTGCCAAACACTTTTTACCTTCAACATTGTACAAAATCCAAATCTGTCAAAGGCTCAAGTACTGTTGCCACATCGGAGAAGCTCTTCTGTCACCTCTCTGGATAGGATAGGTTATCCATCTCTCTGCTGTAGCTTCCAATCAATCTTGCACTCAGGCTTGTGTGCACTCTTCTCTTGCACACTCTTACTACTGCTGTAGTCATTTATTCCTCTGAACTTCCCTGTCTTGTTGCTCCTAAAATGCAAAATCGGCCGTCCTGTGCACTTTTCCTTCTTCCACCATCCCTTTGTTGAAATTAAGGCTCATTGCATCGCCTCCTACTTTAATTCTTTCTCAGGACCTAAAAGCAGTGGAACTGTGGGTTGGCCATAGGAGTTTCTGCCTTTATTTCATATGGCTTTTTGAAAATTAGCTAGAGTTTAAAAAATATAGCTGCTTTCTATTCGCTAAGTTTCAGAATGGAAAACAGGAGGTGGTCTGTGTGCTAGTAATGACAGAGTCTTGTGTTTGGAAGATAGTTACTTTAGTAGCTGTGATGGCTTATTTGAAATGTGAATGCCATGCAGTTTAATATGTTGATATGAGCAGTTTGACAAACTCAGTTGTAATTTTTAGCCATGATTTGGTGTTGAGCCCAATCTGGGGAAAATACAATAAATAGCCTTACATAACAGAAGTTCCATGGATGAAATCACAGTTCTGATTGCTAAATTTTAGTTTGAGCAAAAACCTTTTAGCCTCCATGAGATGCGCAACTTGCCTTTGCTAAGTGTGACAATCCCATGATGGAACCATTTCTTGCCATCGACTACAGGTAGTAGATGCTAAAAGAAGGGTATATTAACCTGTTGTAGGCTGGTTTCAATTATTTCTACTTATGTATATTTTATTGATAAATTAATCTGTTTGCCTATATCCAGTGGTCTAGCAGTGTGGTATTTTTTTGCCTGCTGAAGTGATGGAAGAATATGGCAGGCATTCCATGTATTCTCCAGTAAGCAATTTACCTTAATTCTGGGATATTTGTTGGACCCAAGCTACATTAGCCCCTCCACACAGACTAATCCAAAGTGTGCCTATGCCTGGTAAATCGAAAGGCTATTTTCTGTTGAGAAACCTCAGTGAAAGGCTAAGTGCAGACCACCCGAAGTTGAAAAAGCATTGGAGAGAAGATGAGATCAATCATCTAGAGTGACTAACGCAGCATACATTTTGTAGATTGCAGGAATAAGAAAAACAGAGCAAAGCAAGGTGCGTTACAATTGGAACTTTTCCCCCCACTACCTTTTATCTTATTTACTGCACTTCAGAAGTACTTCATTGGCTGTAAAGCCCTTTGGGACGTTCTGAAGTTGTGAAAGGCACCGTATAATTTATAAGTCCTTTCCTTTTTCCTTTAACCAATTTGAGTGTTGGCTTCTGTTACTATGTGAGTTGATTTCATCACAGGATAGTGGATATGTGGAACAAACTCCCAGAGAAGGTAGGTGAATCAAGTAAATTGACAACTTTTAAAAAGAAGCTGGATTGATATTTGTTGAGAAGGGGGTCTGATGGCTGTGCACTTTTTCCAGAGAAGGCATTTGATGGAAATTTCCTAAACTGAGGATCAAACCGATTCTAGCTGGAATAGTTTTATGGACCAAAACGGCCTTTTCTCATTCTGGATTTTCTTGTATTTATTGTGGTTGTCTTCCCAAGGTTACCATAGCCATACACACAACCTTATTAAAGTTTTAATTTATAAGTTACTTCAATTAAACTTTTAGATGTCAAATATTAAGAAGTTTGAAGACATTTCAATGGTACCTTTTAGGATTTTGGCCCCATTGGTTGCTATAGTGGGCTTTCCTCACAATGCAGTAATGTATGCATGCACACACCAGATTATTGGTATGACGTACCTCCTGAAAAGGCATTACTTCATATGGTAAGTTTCTACAGATCTTAGGATTTCAAAGAGATTTGGCACAAGTAGCCAGTCCTAGGTTTGATGCGTTGATACACTAGCTTACTTGCTGTTTCGGCTAGTAGACATCAGTTGATAGTTATGGCTGACCTTTAACTAAGTGTGAAATTCTAATGAAAGTGGCTGATTATACATGACAGATTACATCCTACTCTGACATCGGCATTGCCTAAGACTGTTTTTGTCTGCATTATTTGTTTTCTCTGCTTGTGCAGGGCTATCCAGTTTGTTTGATGCAACCATGCAACATTCTGGCAGTGGTACATCTGAGTCTTCGGTTATGAACTTCCTTTCAGCTATTGAATCACGCAATCCTCAGGCTGGACCCGCTGCGGCCTCCCTGCTACCCCAGTTCAGAGCTCCTTCGTGGCAGACAGGTAAGATTAAATTATGAAGCTGGGAGACTTGTACTGCTTTTGTGAACTTGTATTGCACATGGGGGTTTCCCAATCTCAAGAGTGGCATCATTGGAAAGCACAGAGCAGACACCACTGTAAGTGAAGATAATCTGGCACACTTTCTAACAACTATTTACAGCGTGTAACTGGTGGAAGCCTGGAATGTGTGGAGGTAGAAGGGGAGAAAATGCAAAATAATTTTTTCTTGTGCCCCCACCCATCCAAAAGAAATTCCGGTATAATTTAAGTTTTTTGTTACAATATTTTTATTGATGACTTGAAAGTATGGTTAAAAAATCCTTTTACCAAAACTTAAGATAAAAAGCATGCTTACAAAGCAGTATGCAGTTGTGTATATTAGTGGATTATTGCATGTATTAGAAGAAGCCCATCAGCCAGGCTGCTATTTCAAACATCTCTTCCTTTCTTTCCCCTCCGTCTCCCCAAAGCACTCACACCATGCACCATTTCTGAGCTGATAGTGGCAGGAGCCAGCATTCGAGGGCTTTCCCTCTTCTGTTTCCTCTGCCTACTATGAAATGTATAATCTCTTGGAGCCTTAACCTTGAATGAACTATTAGCATGCCTCTGATGTGTTTAACAGCTTCATCCAACAACCTATCTTGTTTTGACATGGAACAATGTGTAAGATTGATATGGTTGCATCCTCTGACTTCCATTAAATCAAAGAAAAATATAGTTTTTTTAGCCAGTTTTTAAAAAAAAGCCATTTTTGCCTCCGAAATGAAACATTGGAGTGGGGAAAAAGCAATGAATGTTTAAAAGTGTGTTTTGATAGAGAAATAAGATAGGGAAAGGGTTAAATTAAATTGAGTAGGAAAATTTTTTTTAAAAGACATTGGGAGTGTGTGTATGGGGAGGAATGAGACAATAAGGTGAACAAAATTGGTGGTTAATTTTTTAAAATTAAAATTGCTAATTTATTTTGTAACTCCAGATTAAAATTACAATAATAAAGCTATTCCTGACCTCCAGGTAGCTTTTACTGACTGGTTGAATGCCACATTGGGCCAGAAATTGCACAGAGTGATGTGGCAATGCTCACCTGCAAATTAAATTAACGAAAATACTTACTGCGGGCTCTATCGTGTCGAATTGCTTGATTTTGAATTTTAAAAAAGTCATGCGCTATCAACCCAGCCTCTGAGCAGCCTGAGTTGATGTCCGTGGAACAGTCTGAGAGAACAGAAGATACGCCCACAAAATCTGTCAGGAAGAGAAGTCCCGCCCACAGATTCAGGCTGCATTGCTCAAGCAGGCAAGCAGACTTCATCCATTTAGTATTCTGGATGTCATTGTAGATTTTTAAAAAAATTTAAGTTTTTAATTTTGTTTTTAATGACCAAAAGCTATCAAAATAAGGAGTAATATGAGACTCCACATTTTTAAATTTTAATTTTTAGTTGTTTGGCAGTCATTAAGACTCACAGCAGGCAAACCCTGAGAATGACCAGAAGAATAGCTTTGTGTATGGCTAATAGAAGACAGATTCTGTGGTTGACCAGAATAGTTATCAGTGTTTGGTTTTGTAATTAGTTACTTTCCAGCTGGGCAGATTAGCAAGTTTGCATTTTTCAATGATTTCTCTGATTGCAGCGCTCAATGGCCCTTTAATTCGAAGATGTTAAATCGCTGGCGAACCAATAGGAGCAAGTTCACGATTTCCGTGTTTTAGTGCACATGTGCAAACGCGGGAATTTGCTCCTTCAATTCACCATTAAAAACGGAGAGCACTGTTGAGCTCCCTCGTTATTTGGGGAGCAATTTCTGGCCCAAAGAGTGTCTCAATGACTGAGCACTTAAAACCCAGTCAGCCTTGGGAGATGTTCATTTCTCAGGATCTATCTACAATGTAAAAAGTTGTATGTGAAAGTGTTAGTGAGATTGAGGTCCAAATTATGGAGTAATATATGAATCAGGACATAAGCTGAAAATCAAGCTAAAAATTTACTTTTATATAAGTTGTCAGTGTTTTGGTATGTGAAGAGAATTTTGGGTGGTTTATGCGAGTCAGCAGATGCCTATTTGATATTAGTATGTTTGAACAGTGCCTTTTTTTAAATTGTCTAGGTATGCACTCTTCAACACCTACAGAGCTGTTCGTCACTGGAGCACTGCAAGCTTCAGGAACATTCCCACCATCAGCTCTCACAGCGTATCAGCATCCTTCTTCCTTTAGTAGTCGTAGTTTTGCTGGTGCACAATCTCTGACTCTACAAGATGCAGCTTTCAGCCCTACAACAAATGGGCTTCTTTCTCCACATGATCCTTTGCTTCAAATCAAGTCTTCTCAAACAGCTTCCCCATTGACTTTTGACAGGATTGGTAGTACTGTTTTAAGTACGAGCATACCCCAGTCTTCAACATATCGTTCTGCTCAAGAATCTGCGCCTCATCACTTACAACCACAATTTAGTTTGTTGCCTTCAGCACTTGGGCCAGCTCAACAAGCCTCTCAAGCATATGGCACATCAGTCTTTTCTAGTTCAACTGCCTCCATTGAAAGGGCACTTCAAAGAGAATGTAGTGTTATTAAGCATCACCAGCGGCCTTCCAGCTCACACTCAGTGCAGGCACAATTACCAAGCAATCACCATTCCTTGCAAGGTTATCTTACCAGTGGGAGTGGAGTCGATTTTCAGGAAACATCAAGGCATGCAGGTTTGGTATGTAGCCCACTTGGAGACCAGTCTCAGGTGAGCAATGGAGGAACGCAGCAGAAGAACTCTGCAGTAACAGTTGAGCAGTCGCAGAGTTATTCATCCACAGTTCAGTCTCCTGATTATTCTTCAAAAGCTAAGAATTGTTCGTCAAGATCAGCTCAGCGTTCTACAAAAACTGCCAAATCCCAAAGTGCGACAGCTACTGTGCAAACACAGAGTTATTCAACACCCACACAAAAGCAAAGTTCAGTAATAGCAAGCCAGTCGCAAGTGTACTCTTCGGGACCGGCAACAAATCTGATAATAACAATTAGTCAGTCCCAGAACTATGTTTCATCACAGTCTCAAAACATGTCAGCTGTCAGTCACTCAGAGGTGTTCTCTTCCAGTCAGCCTGAGAAGCTCACTACTTTAAGCAAGTCACCAGCTTCTTATTCTGGCCAGTCACAAAACCTAACGCCTGTTAGCCAAACGCTCAGTTACTCTTCTGACCAGTCACAGGTATTGCCTTCAGTTAGTCACACTGATAACTATTCTGGTCAACCACAGAATCTGTCTTCTATTAGCCATACACAAAGCTATTCTTCTGGTCATTCTCAGGGTTTGCCTGCTGTGAGTCAGCCGCAAAACAGCTATTCTGCACAGACACAGGGCTTGTCACAAAGTTATGCTTCCGGACAATCTCTCACTTTGACATCACATACCCAATCATTACCATTTTCTTCATCGACTCGTGCACAGAATTTGTCTGCATCAAGTCCTACTCAGAACTTTATGTCTATGCATTCTTCACCAACCAGTCAGTCACAAAGCGTTCCTTCACCCCAGTCTCAGAAGTTCTTGTCAGGAGTACATTCACCTACTTTCACTTCATCGTCTCATTCACAGAACATGCAGAACACTCAATCATCCACAGACAGAAAGCAGTCTTATATTAAAAGGAAGTCCGATTCAAATTTGTTTGTTCCATCTAAGGAAGGTGATGAAGGTTTTCCTATTCAAGATCTGTTACAGCAGCAGGCTTCTCTTGATGCATCCACTCCAGGTTTAACAGAAAGTGGAATCGGGGAAGAAAGTGCTGTTTATGCTATCTCAAGAGCAGATGACCGGTATCTATCTCAGAGTGTCATCAGGAGTAATTCTCGCCTAGAAGACCAGGTTGTAGGTCTCACTCTTCAGGGATCAAAAATAGACGAAAGAAAACATGAACATGTAAAGCAGTTTGATGTGACACGATCCATAGAAGCAATGGTGACTCATCATGGTCAGCCAGTTGGTAGTAACAACAACATGAACACACATGACATGAAAAAGGTAGCTAATCCATCACAGTCATCGCATATAATTATGGGTGCTGAAGAATTGAAGCAGCCACATTCTCTTTTACATAAGGCACAAGAGCCTAGACCACAAGCTCATCAGGCACATGTAATTAATGCGCCACAACAGTTGCAGACTCATACTGTACGCCAGACTCCACGGTTACAGCTGCCTGGTGCACAGGTACTCCTCGATTCATCCCGTGAAATGCCATTGTCTTTAATACAGCAGTCAGTAGCACAGCAGCCCAGGTTACTACAGTCAGGCCTAGGTCAATCCCAAGCATCAACACAGTCGCAGCAAATACAAGCTCAGTCTCAGGCATCACATCATCAGTCACAGTTTCTTCAACTTGAGAGGCACATTGCCCAAGCCAATGCAGCACAATCTCAACAACAGCTTCTGCAACAGAACTCTGAGGCAATGAAGCTGGATGGTACTGAATCTTCAAAACCACTACAGTTAACAACAAAAGATCATTTTGATCAATCAGACAGACAAGATTCAAAGTCTCAGTTTGTTGGCCTTAGTTCTGTCTGTTTTTCAGAATCTATGTTGCTTGGTGTGGAGAGAAATCTTTTCTCTGGTGTTGAAGATGTATTTTCTGCCAACGAGGAACAGTTTGCCAAATCTGCCTGCGGTGAATCTAGCATTCAATCAGTCGAATGTGCTGATGGTTCAAAATCCACATTTCAAACTGTGGCTGTAAGGCATGTTTCGCCAAATTTTCACAGCTCACAAACTGTGCTACCAGATCAACAGAATATGCATAACCTGACATTAAGCAATAGTCAAATTAATTTGGATCTAGAGGCAGTACCATTAGATAGTTCAGCTCAGTCTAAAACTTCAAGCCTTGATCAGCATACCCTGGGAACTTCAGACCAGCACATCCAGCCTGGGCTAACCTCTCCAAATTTGAACTCCATCCAAGATGCCAATGGTCAGGGTATTGAAGGCCTTAAGAAACAGTTAAGTGCTAATCCAGAATCTGAAGAAGAGGATAATGATGACATTCCTGATGATGGTGCCATAAATAATGCAAAGGATCCAGACTTCATTCCTAGTGGTAGAAGTAACACCGACGAGAGTGCTGTGTCTGATATTGATTACAGCCTGGGTGATGAGATTACTGCAGGATCTGGTAACAAAAGGAAATTAAAGAGACCAGTAAAGCCTAAATTAAAACTGGGCGTACCTGTAGATGGGTGGCCTCACAGTTTGCCTGAAGAAGAAGGAAATCTAGACTTGTCGCTAGATGGCAATCAGAAGAAACGAAGAGTAAAAGTGCGACCTAAAGAAACTTTAGAGGATGACATTTGTAGCCAGAAACCAGTAAAACGAAGTGGGCAGGGTAAACGCCTGAATTCCAAAGATGCAAATTCATCTCATACATCTAATGACAGTTACTATGAGAGTTACCACCAGCAAGAAAGAATAAATCAAAAAATTAGAGAAGTTGAGGAAAATCAACCAGAAGTTAAAAGTGGTTTCATTGCATCCTTTTTAGACTTTCTTAAATCAGGACCTAAGCAGCAGTTTCCAGCACCTTCTGTGCGCATGGCGCATCGCAGTAGGCGTCCATCTACCAATACTATTCATACTCCCCAGCTTCTGCCAGTTCCAACACATCAGTCAGCGTCCACTGCCTTAATATCTACTGTAAGTGGATCTACCAGTCCTTGCAAAAGGTTGGATGATGACCTGAAGAAAAACCTGGAAACGTTACCTGCATTTTCCTCTGATGAGGAAGATTCTGTTGGGAAGAACCAGGATCTTCAAAAGAGTATTTCCTCAGCACTTTCTGTTTTGGATGATCCTTCTAATAAAAAAGAAAAATGGATCAAAACAGGTAAGGAAGATTACAGTATGGGCATACTTAAAATAAGTAATAGGCCCCATGTGTAGTTGTGAATATATTGCTGTAGGAAGGCATCTGCTCACTGTCGAATATAAAATTTGGTATTGTGATTCATAGTGTGTTTCGTGGTCACGTGGGTGCAGTCTTGCTGTTCCTTCAGGATAGAATATATGTTTTGTCTCACTAAAGGAAGTTGTAGAAATGAAGCTTCAGAAAGTTACCTTTAAAAAGAAAGAATTAGTATGATTAAATATCGGACAGACTGATCTGCAATTTATTTGATGATTTGTAGCAAAACTTTGAAGGGCTGTATATGACAGGATTCCTTTTTATTAATAAACAGATGATACCAGCATTTGAACATGAAGTTGTCATTAATTTTCTTAGTTGCTGAGACCTTAAAATCTAGTTCTACATTTCCAGAGGGCACATGCACAAAATATTTGTGCAGAGTTTAGTAAATCGAAGGCCTGGGGTGAACATCATGTAAGGAAATTAAAAGCATACTGTGATGATGTGTTATAAATTCCAATCTAATGCATGTTAGATTTCATTTTCTTCTACTTTAATGGAATAGAATCAGAGCATTTTACACCATAGGTGTAAAATTCACCCCCATCAAGTCCTGCGCCAGCTCTCAAGCCATAGTCCAGGTTCACTGCACTTTCCCATACCTTTTTTAATTCTAAAGGAAGACACTGGAAACAGTTTTTCCTTATTTACTGTGTGAAAGCCGTTCATGATTTTGAACACCTATTTCAAATCTCCTCTTAACCTTCTCTGCTATAAGGAGAAGAACCCCAGCTTCTCCAGTCTCTCCACATAACTCCAGTCCCTCATCTGTGGTAACTCGGGTCGCTAAGTTCAGAAATCAGCTTCATGGTAGTAAACTTGTATTTTTTTTAAAGAGTTGGGGGGGTGGGTGGGAGGAAAGGGAAGTAAAAATAAGTTAAATGGTTATGCTTTAGTGGCAAAAAAATTATTTCCAATTTTAATTGCTATATTGTATAATAAGTTTTCTCTAATTCCATTCATCCTGCTGAGAAGTTTTGCTGGTAAATCTAAATAATGTGTTTTAAATTTGTTGTATAAATTAATGATGAATTATAGCACCATATTTATTTGTTATAGTCAGATTTATATGACAAAGTTGAATACAACCAAAATATTATTTACTTGATAAAACTACTAGATATTTGGCAGAATACCTTCAAGAGGTATAAATGTACTTAGTTTTTACTTTATCCACATTCAGTATATAATTTTCTTTACTAGAGTCCGCTACTAATGGAGAAAAGGATTCCAACTCTTCTGTTTCTGCTGTCATACAGCAAGAAAAAGTTGCAAATCCTTCTCCTCCTTTAAAAGAGGAAGCACATGAGCCAACAGAAGCTCTAGAAACCCCAATGCAAAATGAACAAGATGACCTGAATCCTGCAGAGCAAGCTGCAAAGCAAGAATTACTTGCTGTGGAAGGTTCAACAGATGAAGATGATATAGAAAGTGGAGGGGAGGGCATGTACAGGGAACGAGATGAATTTGTTGTAAAGATGGAAGACATTAAAGCTCTTAAGGTAATGCAACATGATTTTGCTTTTATTCTATATTTTCCATCAGGTTTGAATGGAAATGATTAAATGTTTAATGCTAAGGTTGATCACATTCTGTGCATTGAATAGTGGTGCTTCCAAAGTCAAATTTACCTGGAAAGTGACCATTCTGCACACCTCACTCACCATATAAGACCATTAGTTGCTGAAGTGAAGTGTCTATCCTGGTCTGACAACACCTATCAACACAAGCTGCATCTTTTCTAAAAAAAATATATATTCATGTAACTATTGAGGCACTGTCACTGTACGAAGTGGCAACTTTTTCCTTTTGCTAATTTTCTCACTTTTCTCTCCTACTCACACTATGGAGGAAGCTGTTAACCTCTAAGGTTACATGAGCACCAGTCACTTTTCAGTACCTCACCAAAGTGGTTATTCATTTCTGAGCCTTAACCATGAGTTGTTGGCAGGAAAATTGTATTGAGGTGCATCACAGCTGAGCTGTATCCTGTCTTCACCTGATGTCCAAACACATGTGCTTCCAGCAGCAGTTAAAACATAAGAAATAGGAGCAGGAATAGGACATACGGCCCCTCGAGGCTGCTCCACTATTCAGTCAGATCATGGCTGATCTTTGACCTCAACTCCACTTTCCTGTCTGATCCCCATATCCCTTGATTCCCCTAGAGTCCAAAAATCTATCTATCTCAGCCTTGAATATACTCAACGACTCAGCATCCACAGCCCTCTGGGGTAGAGAATTCCAAAGATCCACAACCCTCTGAGTGAAGAAATTCCTCCTCATCTCAGTCTTGAATGGCTGACCCTTTATCCTGTGACTATGCCCCCTAGTTCTAGAATCTCTAGCCAGGGGAAATAACCTCTCAGTATCTACCCTGTCAAGCCCCCTCAGAATCTTATGTTTTAATGAGATCACCTCTCATTCCTCTAAACTGCAGAGACTATAGGCCCATTCTACTCAACCTCTCTTCATAGGACAACCCTCTCTTCCCAGGAATTAATCTAGTGAACCTTCGATGCACC
The DNA here is from genome assembly GCF_035084215.1 of Heptranchias perlo. NCBI lineage: Eukaryota > Metazoa > Chordata > Chondrichthyes > Hexanchiformes > Hexanchidae > Heptranchias > Heptranchias perlo. The sequence goes on along the minus strand of NC_090336.1, from coordinate 58,362,823 downwards.
GTCTCTAAGGCAAGTATATCCTTCCTTAGATATGGAGACCAAAACTGTATGCAGTACTCCAGGTGAGGTCTCACTAAAGCCATGTACAACGGTAGTAAGACTTCCCTACTCTTGTACTCCAGCCCCCTTGCAATAAAGGCCAACATGCCATTTACTTTCCTAATTGCCTGCTGCACCTCCATACTAACTTCTTGTGTTTCTTGTATGAGGACACCCAAGTCTCTCTGAAGACTAACATTTAATAGTTTCTCACCATTTAAAAAATATTCTATTTTTTTGTTCTTCCTACCAAATTGAATAACCTCACATTTCCCCACATTATACTCCATCTGCCACCTTTTTGGCCACTCACTTAACCTGTCTATATCCCTTTGCAAACTCTGTGTCCTCCTCACAGCTTACTTTCTCACCTAGCTTTATATCGCCAGCAAACTTGGATTCATTACACTCGGTCCCTTCATCTAAGCCATTAACATAGATTGTGAATAGCTGAGGTCCAAGCACCGATCCTTGCGGTACCCATTAGTTACAGCCTGCCAACCTGACTCGTTTATCCTTACTCTCTTTTCTGTCCTTTAACCAATCCTCTATCCATGCTAATATATTACCCCCAACCCCATGAGCCCTTACCTTATGTAACATCTTTTTATATGACACCTTATCAAATGCCTTTTGAAAATCCAAATATACTACATCCACTGGTTCCCCTTTATCTACCCTTCTAGTTACATCCTCAAAAAACTCATAGATTTGTCAAACATGATTTCTCTTTCATAAAACCATGTTGACTCTGCCTAATCATATTATGATTTTCTAAGTGCCCTGTTACCACTTCCTTTGTAATGGATTCCAGCATTTTCCCAACGACGGATGTCAGGCTAACTGGCCTGTAGTTCCCTGTTTTCTCTCTCTCCCTTCTTGAATAGCGGGGTAACATTTGTTACCTTCCAATCCACTGGGACCGTTCCAGAATCGAGAATTTTGGAAGACCATAACCAATGCATCCACTATCTCTGCAGCCACCTCTTTTAGAACCCTAGGATGTAGGCCATCAGGTCCAGGGGATTTGTTGGCTTTTAGTCCCATTAGTTTGTCCATACTTTTTCTCTAGTGATATTAATTGTTTTAAGTTCCTCACTCTCATTAGCCCCTTGGTTCCCCACTATTTTTGGTATACTTCTTGCGTTTTCTACTGTGAAGACAGATACAAAATATTTGTTTAACGCATCTGCCATTTCCTGATTTCCATATTATAATTTCTCCTGTTTTTGCCTCTAAAGGACCAACGTTTACTTTTGCTACTTTCTTCCTTTTTACAAATGCCATCTCTCAGTCCATTGACTTAACCTGAGATGGTCAAGGATAGATCCTTGTTGGAGTCCAGCGATAACAGTGTGGGGGTGGGAAGAAAAGCCATTGCTAGAGATACTCTGACTGCAACCGCAGTTGCTGAACTGCGATCAGGAGTGTGAACCCTGGGTAACACGACCCTCCCTAGCCCAGGGCCACTGAGGGTAGCTGTAATGCTGCTACTGCCACACTGCCTAAGAGCAATCAAATCTGTTCCATAGTTCTATCACCGTTAGTAAAAAATGTATGTTGCTCAGTTTATTTTTCCTTTGACACCCTTAACTTTAAATTGGGCCACCTAGCCCTCAAAAGAGCTGAATTCGAGAGGTGAGGTGAGAGTGACTGCCCTTAACATCGAGGCAGCATTTGACAGAGTGTGGCACCAAGGAGGTCAATGGGAATCAGGGGGAAAACTCTTCAGTGGCTGGAGTCATACCGAGCAAAAAGGAAGATGGTAGTGGTTGTTGGAGGCCAATCGTTTCAGCTCCAGGGCATTGCTGCAGGAGTTCCTCAGGGCAGTGTCCTCGGCCCAACCATCTTCAGCTGCTTCATCAATGACCTTCCCTCCATCATAAGGTCAGAAATGGGGATGTTCGCTGATGATTGCACAGTGTTCAGTTCCATTCGCAACCCCTCAGATAATGAAGCAGTCTGAGCCCGCATGCAGTAAGACCTGGACAACATCCAGGCTTGGGCTGATAAGTGGCAAGCAACATTCGTGCCAGGCAATGACCATCTCCAACAAGAGAGAATCTAACCACCACCCCTTGACATTCAACAGCATTACCATTGCCGAATCCCCCACAATCAACATCCTGGGGGTCACCATTGACCAGAAACTTAACTGGACCAGCCACATAAATACTGTGGCTGCAAGAGCAGGTCAGAGGCTGGGTATTCCACGGCAAGTGACTCACCTCCTGACTCCCCAAAGCCTTTCCACCATCTACAAGGCATGAGTCATGAGTGTGATGGAATACTCTCCACTTGCCTGGATGAGCGCAGCTCCAACAACACTCAAGAAGCTCGACACCATCCAGGACAAAGCAGCCCGCTTGATTGGCACCCCATCCACCACCCTAAACATTCACTCCCTTCACCGGCGCACCGTGGCTGCAGTGTGTACCATCCACAGGATGCACTGCAGCAACTCTCCAAGGCTTCTTCGACAGCACCTCCCAAACCTGTGACCTCTACCACCTAGAAGGACAAGGGCAGCAGGCACATGGGAACAACACCACCTGCACGTTCCCCTCCAAGTCACACACCATCCCGACTTGGAAATATATCGCCGTTCCTTCATCGTTGCTGGGTCAAAATCCTGGAACTCCCTTCCTAACAGCACTGTGGGAGAACCTTCACCACACTGACTGTAGCGGTTCAAGAAGGCGGCTCACCACCACCTTCTCGAGGGCAATTATGGATGGGCAATAAATGCTGGCCGTGCAAGCGACGCCCACATCCCACGAACGAATAAAAAAAAATCCTGCACCCGACAGAAGAACTTTCCTGGATCCAAATTCTCCATTCCTATGAAAATCTTTTAGACCACTGTTGGGTTTCTCATTATCCTCTTCTCTAGTGAATAAAGTCCCAGGGTTGACCATTTTTGCTGATAACTCGGCTCTCTAAGTTCAGAAAGCAGCTTCATATCCCTCCTCTGAGATCCCTCCAGAGAGAAAAGCTGAACCAAATACTCCAGATCTGGTCTCACCAAAGCCAAATAAAACTTGAACATCATCAACTTTGAATTTTACAGCACATCCCTAGCTATATGCTCTAACACTTTATTTGCTTTCTTGGTACTTGTGAATATTGAACCCCCAAATCTCTTTCCTACTGTATGACCTCAAGAATGTTGTTATTTAACGTATACACATTCTCACTAATACCTACTCTCATGACATTGTACTAATTAATTTTGAATTCTGTACGCCATCTCTCTGTCCATTGACTTAACCTGAGATGGATAGATTATGGATAGATCCTTGTGGGACTCCAGCGATAACAGTGTGGGGGTGGGAAGAGAAGCCATTGCTCGAGATACTTTGGCTGCGACTGGATAGGTAAGAGTGGAACCAAGCGCGTAAGTCCCATTCAGCTGGACGTCGGAGAAGAAACGTTGGAGGATGGTGTGATCAGCCATGTCAAAAAGGACAAGCGATGGTGTACCATGGTCACAGTCACAGAGGGTGTCATTTGTGATTGATTAGGATCATTTCTTTGCTGTGACTGGGGTAAAAATATGATTGGAGAGAATCAAACAAGGAGTTAAACAGGGTCACAGATTTGGGACGCCAGAACATGTTCAAAATCTTGGAGAAGAAAGGGAGGTTGGAAATGGGGCGGTAGTTTGCAAGGACAGAGGTGTAGAAGGTAGGTTTTTTGAGGAGGGGTGTTGACTGCAGTTTTGAAAGGAAGGGGGATAGAACCTGAGTAGAGGGAACCGTGGCAGTGTACTTATGCTGGTGTTTATGCTCCACGCGAGCCTCCTCCCACTGTACTTCATCTAACCCTATCAGCGTATCCTTCTATTCCTTTCTCACTCATGTGTTTATCTAGCTTCCCCTTAAATGCATCTGTTATTTGCCTCAAGGACTCCATGTGGTAGAAAGTTAATTGGTAGATTGAGTGGGCAAAACTGTGGAATATGGATTTCAATGCCAGTAAGTGTGAGGTCATCCATTTTTGACCAAAAAGGATAGATCTGAGTATTTTTAATCAATAAAAGGAAAGTGTTTTCATATTCCAGCTTTCTTTGCTGTTAGCAAATGCACAATTGTAAAAATGTTACCTGCTAACTTTTCTAGTAGCAATAGGAGTTATTCACTTTACCCATATAGGATATATACAGAGCTGCAGAACTGTATAAAATGTGAAAATGTGTTTTGAGATTTGGTTTCAGACCTGTTATGTGGCAGAGTACCAGGTTCCTGTTTATCTTTTGAGTTGCACTACTGTGGATGGCAAATGTTCTATATGTAATTATTTTCTTTTAGAAAATTCCGTACATGCTTTTCTTCTGTCTTTTTATGAGTACAATATAAAAGTACATATTGTAAAATTCACAACTAACGAGGGCAAATATTCCTAAAAGATCCAAATATGCCATTCATTTTTCAACATTATTTGCATTTAGATAACAGAGAGCAATTTCTCCTGTATCTTAAACCCCGTTATCTCCGTAACTATGCTACTGATCACCATCACACTTTTCTTTCTCTCTCTCTCTCTCTTTCCCCCCCCCCCTTCAAATAAACAGCCTTGCTTGACGTTCCTGAATGCCTTTTCCCTTCCTACCCCAAATAAATTGAACTGACATGCAGACCTGAATCTTAAAATTAAGTTAGAAGAAAATTTGGCAAATATATTTTTTTACATTCTTTTCAGCATTTGTTTTTGGAAATGTTGTCAAGAAGAAGCTTATGCTGTGTTCAGGTGTGAAATATGGCTTCTATTTCACTTGGATTATAAAATTGCATGATTACAAATAAAGCTGTTTTCGTATACTATCTTGTTTGAAATGGAATTCAGCTTTTTGTTACAAGAAGGAAACCTCACAGTTTGAGGGGAAATCGTGATTTTCAAATATTGCTAGTGTCTATTTGTTGTGAGCATTAAGCATTGATCAGATTTTACTGACGGTCAGTTCTGCTATATTAGCGGATAACTGTTGGCATGGTTTAAAATCCTTGTCTAACTGAAGTGCTGAAAGCCTGGAAAGTTAACAACACTGATATTTAAACTGTGGTTTATGATGTTTGCAAAGTGCACAAGCGTGATTGTGTTAATCCTTTTGAAGAAATCTATTTCTTTTCCTTCCTTCACTCTTGATTTATGTATTTTAAATATTTTATTTACACACTTATTCTTCCTTGTGCTACTTCTGATTTTTTTTTTGTGTGGTTTTTCTCAATACTTTCATTCATCATTCTTTGTCCATCGTTCTTCGCCCCACCTATCTATCTTTCATTCAGGTGGGCATTAAAGATTCCATTGTACTGTTTGAAGAAGAGGATGGAGTTCTCCCAGTGACCTAGCCAATATTCTTCCCACAGCCATAATCAAAAAAAAAAAGGCTGGTGATTCATTTCATTGCTGCTATGGAATCCTGCATGCAAAATGGTTGTTAGATTTGCCTGCAAAAGTTGCTGCACTTTGAAGTAATTCATTAACATGAAGCCTTTGAGACATTGCTGAGAAATGTAATATGATGTATAAATGCAAGTACTTTCTATTTATGAAATCTGCTGTTTTCCAAGTTCTTGTCAGTTTAATGTAAGCTTCAGCTTTTGAACATCTCCAAGCACCGCAACTTCAATTCATAAACAATCAAGAATGGCTTCAGCAAAGGAGAGTTCCCGGCCAAAAAAGTGAAATGATTAGAATTTTTCTGGTAGTATCATATTTTAATACCAGTGTTGCCAGCCCCTGCAAAGAAGAATTCTGTTTTTTTTTATATCTTACATTTTTCTATAAATGACATATAATGTTCCCATATAAATGGTTTTCAGATTCCAGATATCTACATTGCGTGTCAAAAAAATGTGATGGCCAGTCCAGAGTAAATGTCATTAGATAATGAGTCCTACTGTGTTATTTCCCACATATGAGTTTCTGTTCTCAGCTGGGCTGTCTAAAGTAAAGTATAAATGAGCCAATTGCCTAATGGATAGGAGAGAAAAGAGCCTGAGTCAATCTGTATTGCTCTTAGGCACCTGCTTGTGTCTAGTTCAAGAATATTGTTGATGGAAACCTTAGAAAGTGGTCCCCTGCCCAGTCAAAGAATTTTTGGACACTAAGAGAATCAAAGGATATGGGGATAGGGTGGGAAAGTGGAGTTGAGGTCGAAGATCAGCCATGATCTTATTGAATGGCGGAGCAGGCTCGAGGGGCCGTATGGCCTACTCCTGCTCCTATTTCTTATGTTCGTATGTATGAATGCTGTTGTGGGGAGGAAATATCCCAGAGGGAATAAAACAACTTTTTTGATGTCAGTAGAAAGGAGAGAAAAAATGATATGTTTGAGTAAAAATGTTGGCCAAACTATTACTATTAGTGATGTGTATGTTTCTTCATTTATCCAGGAGGGTTGAATTCGTGACAATATGGTAAAAATTGAACTGAAATTAGAAAAATAAATGCATTTTGGTCTGATGCTGGTACCAGCATATCCCTTTGAGCTTAATGCAAATCATTTGACCACATTGTATACAGAAGTTAATTCGTAGCCTATGTTGGCCTTTTTCTCATTACTTCCACAACACAGCTGTTCCACTTTGTGTTCTACAAATCTGTTTCTCTACCTTCCTAGTGTTTTTATTTGTTATGAAATAATGGCAAGAATTTTATGAAGTATGGTTCTGTTTTTCTAAAGTTAAAAGACTAATATTTTATCATGTAGCAAAACAATTATGATTTAACAGGACAAAAACATATTTCAAATTCCATTTAACTTCAGGATTTGTGAAGGGCCTAGTTTTGTAATGAAGCTAATAATGCAAAATTATTAAATCATCATAGCCGTGTATGTATAGCTTTAAGCAAGTGATTGGGTCTAAGGGAACATTTAGAAGAATGAGAAAACATTGAAACATCACAATTTAGTGGTGGTAACACGAGGACTTTGAATAACTCAGTCAGTGAACCAATTTGTAACACATATCTATTTCCTTTAGCAGAATTAATATAGTGGAAATTTTAAAAGCCTTTTAAGAGTAGTGGAGGCATTTGAATGAATTATTGGTGTTTGCATTCTTTGGAAAAAAACATTCTAATTTTACTGGTGCAGAATTTAAAAAGACTGGACTAAGAAACTGAAATGTATCTACTTGTGAGCTTTGTCAGGATAATTGACATTTTCCTTTGAAATGGTTACAAGTGAATTATAGAGCTCAAGATGGAATTGACAGCTGAGACACATATCTGTAGCAATTAACTTAATTATATAATATACAGAAATATGCTCATTGTACAACATCGTGAACAGATTGTAGACCAAATAGTCATAGATGGATATGTGGATACAAATTTATTTTAAGGAATGTGCATACTTTTACCAGATCTTTCTTATCTATAAGATGCATTACTTAAGATGCATTCCCCAGTCACCAAAGGCATTTTGAGAGCTCTGTCAGTAATATACATAACTGAAGAGTGCCATTAACCTAATATTGTATTTTGTTTCAGCAATAAACACTTGAACAGATTACATATATTACAACAGTGATAAGTATGGTGGCGGACTGGGTCAGGGAGATCCCTAGAGAGCCAGCTAGTGTGGTGATTAGTGCAGTTGTTAAATTTTAAAAATAAATCTTAAGCCAACTCTACTCAGTCAGTTTCTGATGTAGTGGGGGATGGATGGCGCTCCTGAAGAAATACACCAAGTAGGGGTTTCCAGTATAGTTCCATTTTGATCTTTCTGTCATACTTTCTGTCTGACCCTCTCAGAAGAGAGAAAGTACTACATTGGGTCAGTGTATATGCTTGAAGCCCACCTATTCAGGAGAGTATTCTTTAAATGTAAGAAGCTGTTTGAAATTGTGAGTGTCATTGATCAAAATCTAGTATTTCATGTTGCTTTATTTGTAGTGCTTCAAATGTGTTATTACCTGGTTGGGTCATAACCATGTAGATAATTTAGTTTTCCTGCAGCTGTCATCTGTTTATCAGAATCTAAAAAACTTTAAAAGTGATACTTCAAACAATTGTGGCCGTACTTGGATTTTCTTTTCATTTGAAAGTTATTTTAGGAGTTTGACAATGACGACTATACTGTAGCAGCAGTGTCTTGGTTCACTTTAGTGTGCTATTTAGGGTGATTGGTCACCCTACAGGGTCAGTTTGATCATGGAGTCTGTTGGCCATAAATTTCCATTACTTTTTAAATTACTGGAAAGATGAAGTTTTGGTCTTGACCACTAGAACTCTTAAATTGTTATTATGAAAATTACTGTAGATGTGACTGCTGCTGTGCTGGCTGACCTTAAATTTACATAGAATTACATAGAATGTATAGCACAGAAGCAGGCCATTCAACCCAGCTGGGGTTTATGCTTCACATGAGCCTCCTTCATCCCTCCCTACTTCATCTAACGCCATCAACATATCGTTCTATTCCTTTCTCCCTCACGTGTTTGTCTAGCTTCCCTTTAGATGCATCTATGCTAGTCGCCCCAACTGCTCCTTGTGGTAGCGAGTTCCACATTCTAACCACTCTCTGGGTAAAGAAGTTTCTCCTGAATTCCCTATTGAATTTATTAGTGCCTATCTTATATTTATGGCCCCAGGTCCTGGTCTCCCCCGCAAGTGGAAACATCTTCTCTATGTCTACCCTGTCTAACCCTTTCATAATCTTAAAAGACCCCAATCAGGTGACCCCTCAGTCTTTTTTCTAGAGAAAAGAGCCCACCAACCTGTTCAATCTTTCCTGATAAGTGTAACCTCTCAGTTCTGGTATCATCCCAGTAAATCATCTTTGCCCCTTCTCCAGTTCCTCTATATCCTTTTTATAATAGGGAGACCAGAACTGTTCACAGTACTCCGTGTGGTCTAACCAAGGTTCTAAAGAAGTTTAGCATAATTTCTCTGCTTTTCAATTCTGTCCCTCTAGAAATGAACCCCAGTGCTTTGTTTGCTTTTTTAATGACCTTATCGCTACTTTTAATGATTTGTGTATCTGTACCTCTGGATCCCTCTGCTCCTCTGCCCCATTTAGACTCCTATTTTCCAAGGAGTATGTGGCCTCCTTATTCTTCCTACCAAAATGTACCACCTCACACTTACCTATATTGAAATTCATTTGCCAATTATACATCCATTCTGCAAGTTTATTAATGTCTTCCTGTATTTTGTCCAGTCCTCCTCAGTATTAACTATACCCCCAATTTGGTGTCATCTGCAAATTTTGAAATTGTACTTCTGATTCCCAAGTCCAAATTGTTTAAGTAAATGGTGAACAACAGTGGTCCTAGCACCGATCCTTGTGGAACACCACTTCCCACCTTTTGCCACTCCGAGTAACTACCTTTAACCCCTACTCTCTGTGTTCTGTTATGTAGCCTTAAACTTGTTAGAGCTTTCCTACTTTAAAACCTTAAAACTCACATCTTTTACCAAGCTTTTAGTCACCCCCTTAATATCTCCTTCTTTGGCTCTGTGTTGATTTTTGTCTGATTACGCTCCTCTGAAGCACCTTGGATGTTTTTCTACATTAAAGGCGCAATATAAATGCAAGTTGTTCACGTCAGAAAGTCTTTTTTAAAAAAAGAGATACCAAGCATTGATAGATTCATTTGATTAATTTATTTTAAATAATGCTCTGGACTATTAAGTGCCTATAAAATCGCACCTGGACATAGTTAAGAGAATCTTAACTGGTTAACAGCATTAATGTATATTCAGCGGTACCCTTGAATATAGTTATATATGTACTGATATATGCAGGCAGGTTATGTGTAATTCCCCAAATTTAAGCAAGACTTTTGGACTTTCAAGTCCCTGCACCCCACCCACAATCAGTTTAGATATTTTGAGTTCCTATGTTCAAAAATCTGAATCTACAGGACAATACCATCCAAGTTGATTTAGTTGCAGTTTGAATATTTTAAATGTGCACTATTTGGATTCTCAAACTGTTTCTGAACTCATCCAGACAGCTGCGGTATTGGTACAAGTCAGGGACTGAAAAGGAAACTGCTTTATTTTTTCTTTCTAATGCTAAGTTGTTTGTTTGTAGGTGGCCTTAAACACAGGTAGAGAACCTCCTGCTATATGGAAGGTACAAAAAGCTTTGTTACAAAAATTTATGCCTGAAGTAAAAGATGGACAGAGACAATTCTCTGCAACCAATAGCGTGAGTGAAATCTCCTTTCAAATAATTATCTGTATAATAGGAAGTATGCTCAATGCTTTGATACGGGGGAACAATATAAACAGTTGTTTACTTAAAAATGTTTTTGTTTTCACATTTTAATAAAGTCTAAGGTAGCGCGTAGTAAATTTTCTAATCTTTTGTCTATTGTCTTGAAGCATGGTCTGATGAAGCTTAAATAGATGTGTTGCTTCTACATAATTACCTTAAAATACTCTACTCTGTTCCAGTAATATGTCTAAAATACATTAGAGAGCTGTACTCTCTCCCCAACTGTGCTTTACTTGTTCTGGTAATGCTTGATACTGGCACTGAGTGTGTAAAACGAAGAGTGTCCCATTTCTTTGTCTGAGCATAGCATTTTGCAAATTTTTTAAAAAGGAGACTGGTTGTGCTTGTAACTTATTTACTTACAAATTTAAAATCTTTACCTACCTCAGCCTTCATGATTTCCCACGTTGCATACCTCTGCTGCTTTAATTTCTACATGTGACCCATTTTAAAATCAGCACAGTTGATGTCACCTGGAGACTGAGAGTAAAACTCTACTATTGCATATGTGCTGGCACTATTATTAAATTCCTTGGACGTCGTGGTTTTCAGACATTCTACACCAGTGACTATAAAAGGAACAGAATTTGTTATACATGTGGAAGTTTTAATTTACCACCATTACCATGCCAAGCATTCCAGTGACTCCTCAAGACCAAGCTGCAAACAATAGGACAGCAGACAACAGTCAGTGGGATCCTGACACCAATTTACTTTGTACATCAAAGTTTTACAAATATTCCTCATTTTTTTTCCTCTTCAGTTGCAGAGTTTCTCATTATTGGTATCAAGTTGCTGAGTTTAAGTTTCCCAAGATAATGCAGTGCCTGAGGTGCTTGTAAATTATAGGACATTCATGTATTATTAAGCAGAGACCAGTATCCTACATTTGTTTAGGCGTGAAGACTATTCTGTAAAGTGTTGAGAGAAAGGAATGGTAAAAATAGAATAGAAATAATACTGCAGTTCTTGCATTTTTTTAAAATATAAGATAGCAGAATGACAACTTTTTAAAATACTTTGGATAAGTGGCTGACAGATGCATAAACATAAAGAAGTTGCTCTAAAACAATGCTCTTTGCAAAATGTTTTTTACATTTCTTAATTTATAGTATCTTGGATACTTTGGAGATGCAAAAACCAAATACAAGCGGGTGTATGTAAAGTTTATCGAAAATATAAACAAGAAGGATTATGTTCGAGTTTGTTCCAAAAAGCCAAGAAACAGACAGTTGCAAACTTTAAGGTATGGAAAATATTTTGATTTTTGTCCATTTTGATGTTAATGAGTTGTTGGTATTCATCTAGCTTGACTCGGCATAATTTCTGAGTGGTTTATTAATTAGAACTTTAAATTCTTTCAGGAACCGTAAGCTTTTGTACAAATTGAATAATACCATTAACAATGCAAGATTGGCTGAATTCACGTTTCAATTTTGTAAGGAAATGACTGTACTCACTTTGAAACAGGAAGGCAAAGAACAGAAGTATAACTTAACGAGCAACCAAGTGTAGATGCTATAGCAGGAGTGAGGAAAAATACATGTGGAATTTTACTACACCAACTATTCTTAATTGTCAACTAAATCTATCAGGAACATATAGTTTCCACCAACCTCATTTTTTCCTTCCCTCTCATTCTTTTTGATCTCTACAAAGTAGAATGTGTACCTTATAACAGGGTAGTAAATTGTTCTGCAATTCAATATCCAAAATGACCTGACAAAATTCTCTTTAAGGTGCTGTGTTATGTGGTAGTACTTTTTATCTTCAATAAAAAAGACAATGTCTAATAAATTTGCTACCATCAAGTGAAAATAAATGGTGTAATTATTTTGTCAAAAATTCAATATCCACTATATGTTATAGCCTATTATCTCTCAGTAAGTAATCCAATTTGGGATTCAGGTAATAAACTATTACTACTCGCAGTCCATTTCTCCTCTGTGAAATGTTATGGGATGTTTTCTTTGTTAAAAGGCACTTTAGAAATGTGAGTTGTTACCCTAAATAGCTTAAGCTGACCTTCCTTCCTCCCTCCTTCAAAAAAAATCCAATCTTTAAGTTAGATTCTAGGATTCCTAAAAGTACTGCTTGATTTAAGGGTATAGGATTAGAACACATAGTTGGTTTATTCTAAGGGATGGGGTCTTTATCTGATGATCATATCTAGAAGGACGTCTAAGATTCTTTTGGAAGAAAACTCGGATATAGATTATAACAGGTTGAATTAGGTAGAAATATTTCAAACTAGATCCAACTATTTATACTTGTCCTTTAAAGTGCCTGTCACTGGACTTATTGACTTGCTATATTAATTGTAAGTTCAGCAATGCAATGGTAACTGTTGATGATAGGAGTGTTTATTCTGAAAGACTAATTTTAATTTGAGGTTCAATTAAAAGTTTATCCATATCATAATTATATAAGTTGAACAATTAGAGCTGTATATTTGTCCAATCTAGAATTAATTTAGAACTGTTCATCAGGCTGTTTTTCTTCATTATATATTTGTCTTCAGGCATAGCCAATCAAAGACGGGTTCTAGTAATAAAGTCTCTGTCAGTAACTCTGCAGCGCCTAAAGTTTCATCAGCAAAATCCAAAGCTAGGCCAGTTAAACAAGTAAAGGTAAAGGCTGAACCACCACCCAAAAAGCGAAAGAAATGGCTGAAGGAGGAGTATTCATCCCACTCAGACTCTTCTCTAGAAACTCAGAGTGATGATGAAGATGGTAAGGCCTTATTACATTTTTTTATTTGTTTTTTAATGGGTTTTGCTATGAACGTAGTCCATCTCTAAGTGATGTCATCCCGGAATAGGAACCAACATAAGCTCTGAATTTTTCTGCATTAATCATTTGGATTATTCCATTAAAACTTTTAATTTGCTAAAACTTTCCCCATAGCTGTTGCAACTTAATTGTATCTTCAAAACCATGCTTAAATGAGTATTTTGCAAGAAACGGACATGTGGAAATCCCAAAGGACTCTTGATGATTCCATACAATCTTTTGTCACATTGAAGTGTGCAATATCTGGATTCACGGTGGGAAGAGGGAGAGGGGATTCAGTCAAGAATCTACATTAGGTTGTCCGCTCATTTGCTAAAATGAAGAACTGGCATGTAGCCTGCACATGTTCAAACAAGTTCGGAACAGTACCAGTCCAGCATGCATAAATACGTTACACTTGGCTGATTTCAAGTCTTATTTGACTCCTGAAAGACGCAGGAACCCTGATCTAAATTATGATTTCTCATTTGCTTTTTTGATCACTGAATACAAGAAATAAAATAACTGCCTCTAAATAGTGTAAGAGTTCTTGTTCTATTAAAAGAAAATTGACTTTTTTCACAAGATGAAGGATACCAGTATTGGGAGTGAAAATTTTTTCCCAATCAGTGTCGGCATCAAGCACTCCCAACTATAACACAGACCATGCAGAGTAAAGCTCCATATACTCTGCTGCAACAGTGTTCCTTATTGACAACCTCAGAAAAGCACTACAACTGTACCAGTATAAAGATATAGCTTCAGAATAGTCAAACTCTTCTCCAATCTGTACAGCTGGCACACTTTCATCTAAACAGTCCGAGATAAAAGAGCAGTTTCCAACACTGAAACCCAATTCCACTTGCTATCAAATTTTGACATAACAGAACTTTTCAAATTTTACAGGTACTTGTTCATATGCTGATAATCACAATTTTGGCCCTTGAAAACCCTGCACTCTCAAAGGCAGCATTTCCCAAAAAAAATCTCTCCTAACCCATTAAGATCTGTGCAAGAATAGTACAGATTATACTTGCTCTCTTTTTTTAAATCTTCATTCTCTTTGTTGGTGTGTGCTTCTCTAGATTGAGATCAGGAACTCTGTGTGGGAAATTAAAGGTTAAAATTGTGTTTAAAATGGAATGGAACTGTTTATGCATAAAGACTAACCTTAACTTAAAAATGATTCAACAAGATTCCCCACCCCGGTCACTCAATTGAAAAAAGAGGTGCTTGGTGATCATGGATCTGTATCCCAGCAAAGTGTTGATATCTTTGGGAGGAGAGGAGAGGAAAGAAAACTTGACAGAACAGAAGAGGGGAAGAAAGAAAAATATTACAGGTCTTTAACAAACCTTTACAAATGCTTTCTTCTTCAGACAATGGATTCCTTTCAAAAGTGACTACACAGGGAAGGATGGCCAAAACCCTTCAGCAAAAATCAGGTTTGTGAATTAAATATATTTTTGCTCCATAATTGTTGTATTAAACATAGAAAATAGGAGGAATCTTACAACACCAGGTTATAGTCCAACAAATTTATTTTAAAATCACAAGCTTTCGGAGATTATCCCCTTCGTCAGGTGAGTGAGTGAAAGGTTCTCAAATCACATATCTTCTATTAGGCTGGGACACCTTCACACCAATCAAAAGGTGTCGTTGGTGTTCAGACAGATTAGCCACGGAGAACAGTACGTCCCAGTACACTGAATATACATTGTGTCAAATTACACAGACAGAGAGAAAGAGACCCAAATGGCAGAGAGAGAGAGAGAATATAAAAACATAACTTTTTTTTACCCCTACTGGTGGTGTAGCGTGTCACAGGAGTATGAACCAGAAGACAAACACGGGACGCAACCAACAGAGTACCCTTCGTCGTCCAGTACTTCCCCGGAGCGGAGAAACTACGCCATGTGCTCTGCAGCCTTCAACATGTCATCGATGACGACGAACACCTCGTTAAGGCCATCCCCACGCCTCCACTACTCGCCTTCAAATAGCCACCTAACCTCAAACAGACCATCGTTCGCAGCAAATTACCCAGCTTTCAGGAGAACAGCGTCCACGACACCACACAACCCTGCCACGGCAACCTCTGCAAGACATGCCAGATCATCGACACGGATACCACCATCACACGAGAGGGCACCACCCACCAGGTACATGGTTCATACTCCTGTGACTCGGCCAACGTTGTCTACCTCATACGTTGCAGGAAAGGATGCCCCGGAGCATGGTACGTTGGCGAGACCATGCAGACACTGCGACAACGGATGAACGGACACCGCGCAACAATCGCCAGACAGGAGGGTTCCCTCCCAGTCGGGGAACACTTTAGCAGTCAAGGACATTCAGCCACCGATCTTCGGGTGAGCGTTCTCCAAGGTGGCCTTCGAGACACATGACAACGCAAAATCGTCGAGCAGAAATTGATAGCCAAGTTCCGCACCCATGAGGACGGCCTCAACCGGGATCTTGGGTTCGTGTCACGCTACACGTAACCCCACCAGCAAGGGGAAAAAAAAAGTTATCTGTTTTTAATATTCTCATTCTCTCTCTCTCTCTCTCTCTCTCTCTCTCTCTCTCTCTCTCTCTCTGCCATTTGGGTCTCTTTCTCTCTGTCTGTGTAATTTGACACAATGTGTATTCAGTGTACTGGGACGTACTGTTCTCCGTGGCTAATCTGTCTGAACACCAACGACACCTTTTGATTGGTGTGATGGTGTCCCAGCCTAATATAAGATATGCAATTTGAGAACCTTTCACTCATTCACCTGACGAAGGGGATAATCACCGAAAGCTTGTGATTTTAAAATAAATTTGTTGGACTATAACCTGGTATTGTAAGATTCCTTACATTTGTCCACCCCAGTCCATCACCGGCATCTCCACATCATAGAAAATAGGAGCGAGAGTAGGCCATTCGACCCTTCGAGCCTGCTCCGCCATTCGATATGATCGTGGCTGATCCTCTATCTCAGTACCGTAGTCCGGCTCTCTCCCCATACCCCTTGATGCCTTTTGTGTCTAGAAATCTATCTAGCTCCTTAAATATATTCAGTGACTTAGCCTCCACAGTCTTCTGTGGTAGAGAATTCCACAGGTTCACCACCCTCTGAGTGAAGAAGTTTCTCCTCATCTCAGTCCTAAATGTCCTACCCCGTATCCTGAGACTGTGACCTCTCGTTCTAGACCCCTCAGCCAGGGGAAACGTCCTCCTTGGATCCAGCCTGTCTAGCCCTGTCAGAATTTTATATGTTTCAATGAGATCCCCTCTCAATCTTCTAAACTCGAGTGAATATAGGCCTAGTCGACCCAATCTCTCCTCATACGACAGTCCTGCCATCCCAGGAATCATTCGAGTGAACCTTCGCTGCACTCCCTCTATGGCAAGCATACCCTTTCTTAGGTAAGGAGACCAAAACTGCACACAATACTCCAGGTGTGGTCTCACCAAGACATTCTTGCTCCTGTACTCACATCCTCTTGCAGTGAAGGCCAACATACCATTTGCCTTCCTAACTGCTTGCTGCACTTGCATGTTTGCTTTCAGTGACTGGTGTACAAGGACACCCAGGTCCCTTTATACATCAACACTTCCCAATTTATCACCATTTAAATAATACTCTGCCTTTCTGTTTTCCTTTTAGAAGTGGATAACTTCACATTTATCCGCGTTATACTGCATCTGCCACGTATTTTCCCACTCACTCAACTTGTCCAAATCGCCTTGAAGCCTCTTCGCATCCTCCTCAAAACTCACAATCCCACCTAGTTTTGTGTCATCAGCAAACTTGGAAATGTTACATTTGGTTCCCTCATCCAAATCATTGATATATATTGTGAATAGCTGGGGCCCAAGCACTGACCCTTGCGGTACCCCACTAGCCACTGCCTACCACCCCGAAAAAGACCCATTTATTCCTACTCTCTGTTTCCTGTCTGTTAACCAATTTTCAATCCATGCCAGTATATTACCCCTAATCCCATGTGCTTTAATTTTGCACACTAACCTCTTATGTGGGTCTTTATCAAAGGCCTTCTGAAAATCCAAATACACCACATCCACTGGTTCTCCCTTACCTGTTCTACCAGTTACATCCTCAAAAAAACTCTAGTAGGTTTGTCAAACACTATTTCCCTTTCATAAATCTATGTTGACTTAGAAAATAACAGGATTAGACAAAGTGTCCTGTTATTGTATTGTTGCCATGGACTATCTTGTAATCTTCCCCCAATAAAATATATTGTATGCAAACAAATCCAATATGGATGAAGAAACTGCCCTGCAATTTCCAGTAGGGCAATTAGGCAGCGGTCAGAAGTGGGAACACTGGCTAATTTTCCCTTCCCATCTCAGTAAAGATCAGCAATCAGATCAAGGACTTTCTGATCCTATGGCTCAGTTGTGTGCTTCCTTGCACACTTAAGCCATTGAGGGAACAATTATAATGTTTTTAAAGCTCGGAGGATTTAGCAATGTGTTAAACTAGAAGGGAAGTTTACCGATTTCTCCACAAACAAAACAACGCCATGATTTTACAATATGTAGTGACACGGTTCTGATGTTTAGAATTGACAGCATACTAGGATCTCTTCCTAGTTGAAATGTTTTTCTTTGATACTGTTGGTGATTACCTGGAAGTTTTGCCAATTATCCTAATCCACAATATTAAACATTAGAATAATCTTGTCCATGCCTTTTTTGCTTATTTATAAAGTGTCAGTCTTGGCTCAGTGGTAGCACTCTTGCCTCTGAGTCAGAAGATTGTGGTTCAAGTCCCACTTCAGAGACATTAGCACATAATCTAGGCTGACATTCTAGTGCACTGGAGTGCTGCACTGTCTGAGGTGCCATCTTTTGGATGAGATGTTAAACAGAGTCTTTCCTCTCAGGTGGATGTAAAAGATCACATGGCACCATTCGAAGAGCAGCAGGGGAGTTATCCCCGGTGTCCTGGCCAACATTTTATCCCTCACAACCAACATCGCCAAAACAGATTATCTGGTCATGATCTCATTTCTGATTGTGGGACCTCAGCTGCTGCATTTCCTGCATTATAACAGTGACTACACAAGTTACTGTAAAGTCTGTAAAGTGCTTTGGGATGTCCTGAGGATGTGACAGGTGCTATATAAATGCAAGTTCTTCTTTCTTAACTAAGTTGAATAAAATATGTTTGGTGTCAAGCTTTGCTTGCTTTAACTGCTGGACTCCTTTGATTCTGTGGCAGAAATAGTAAGGGCAGTTGCACATCAGTATTGGCTGAGATTGCTGCAGATAATTCTCTACATTTGTCATGCTTGAATCTGAAAAGGAAACCTGGAAAAAAGTGTGTGCTGTAGATAGGTGTACGGTGATTTCTATGACAGATGGAAGTTGTTTCCCCAGAGACTGAACAATTCTTAGCTTGTCTGGGTAATCAAAACACCTCACACAAGTTGTGTTGGAAAATTCTTTGATCCTTCTTTGTAAAGACTGAGATGAAAAGAGAGATGCAGGGACACAAGCGGACAGGCTCTTTTTGAAACTTGTAGACTGCAGGTAATCAGGTTTGTTAAAGGGAAAGCTGTGAGATCCTTTGCGGAGATTGAAGAGGTTAGAAATGCTGGAGGATAAATAGAAACCACCATATTTAAGTCATTTGCGTCGATTCATTGATGTGGGGAAGTGTGATGCGTTCTTTACTTTATTATTTTGTTTGAAATAAGTGAATCTGGTCATAACTACTGTTGATGATTCATTTTACTGTAAAATAAAGTAGCTTATTTTGTATCAGGCCTTATCTTACCAAGTGTTTGCGCAATCCGCCTTTGGAGATATTGAAGAAGCGTTCAGGCAAAAGACACTAATATTCGGCCCAGATTGCAAAGAGTTGCTAATATGTGACTGGCTTGTGCTATTGTGCAAGTAGGTATAGGGCAGTGTGGGACAACTCTCATAAAAGTGAGGTGCTCAGATAGCTTATGGGAGTAATTGACATCACTGAACCTGGGAAGGTATCTATGGTATGAATTTGCAATGAGCACCCGAGGATATGTCCCAGTGGATTTGTTAGTCTTCAGTTCCTTTAGTCTAGTAAGTACCTCTGCCACAATGATTTCAAAACCCTCTAATATATTAATTGTGCTCCAAAAATTGGCTAACACTTCAGTATTTTCCTCCTTGGTGAATACTTCTAAGAAACAATTAGTAAAAGGGAAGGAAAGTTTATGGGAAGTACTTTTGTCTTCTTGGCAAGAGTCAGCTTGGCTCAGTAAATAACATCTTGCCTCTAGGTCAGAAGGTTGAGAATTACCATCTAAGACGTCCCACATTACTTTCCAGCACTGTACCAAGGAAGTGTTGCATTGTCGAAGGTGCTGGCCTTTGGATAATACATTCAACCATGGCCCCTTTCTGGTGGCTCAGGAGGACATAGAATCCATGGTACTGTTCAAAGATGAGCAGCGTTCTCTTAGAGCCTTAGCGTTTCTCCCTGAGCTAATATAGAAAAACATTAATTGGTCATCTCATTGTGGGATCTTGCTATGCAAAGGTAGTTGTCACATCTGCGACACTTCAAATTAATTCATGTTATGTGAAACATTTAAAACTAATCAGGTACTAATATAAATGTCTTATTTCTCAGTATTGCTGCTTTTTATAAAGGAAGCTGATAAACGTTTTTTTGAAAATATCAATTTTGTTTCCAACATGGAGAGCCTTGAGTAATGCCTCCTTCTCTGGTAGGCCACTTGGGTGATGCCATGGATTGTTTTGGATTATTTATATTGCAACCAGTGATGGAGTGGAGGGGCTTCAAGCTTCTGCAGGGCCAGTTGATCCCAGCAAATAACAGATTTCCTAACATTTTAGGTGGCTCTTGGATCAGTTTGCAGTGGAGCTGCTCCGGATTGCATTGGCAGCTTCCCATAATTGACGTCATCAGCACTGCCTAAGAGGCACACCCAACTCTGGATTCCCCGTGCTGCCAGCAAACTTGATTTTTTTTTTAAAAGGAAGAATGTAGATTATCATTTCCTTTTAAGTAATTCTACTGCGTTCCTTTCATCAGTTTCTCTACCACTTTTATCCTTTATAATTCAGGCTTCCTTCCTAAACATTTTTATGTAATGTGAAATAAGATTCTATTATTGTTTAAAGTCTTTGGTTTATTCATCTCCAGGGTCCTCTTTCCTCCCCATTTTTTTAATAGTATTTTCCTATACTCTCAATGTTCTCCATCCCCCTTTCTCCCTGTAGACTTTGAATTATTTTTGTTCCTATTTCATTTACTCTACTCACTCGTTTTGGGGACTAGTTTAATGTATATGTACTTTTCTTGTATATTTAAAAAATATCTTTTTTCAACCTAGATATCTTTTAGCAATGCATCTCACTTATTTTAGTTTATCCCTCATTTCCATTGAAGTTCGATTTAAAAAAAAAAATGTATTCTGTCCTGGTCATTGCTGGTTCTGATTGCCACATAATCTTAAATGTAGTCATATTGTGGTTACTTTTCCCCAGAGGTTCTATTACTACTATATTATGGAAACCATGCTTATTATTTGTAAGAACCAGGTCTAGATGCAAGTTCCCCTAACAGGGTCTGTAACATATTGTGATCAATCTTTAAAATGATCATGCTCACAGCAATGATAAATGGATGATTCACAAGAGGATCTCCTTGGCCTAAGATTACCTGCTCCATTATTTAACAGCTGAAATGACAGTGCACAGGGTTCCAGGGAAGGTACCAATAAATGGGAATATTTATAAATAATTTTTTCTGCATTTTTAATTATTAGAAATCAACTGGATTAAGTACTTAATTATACATTAAAGTTCTCCTTTTAGTGCTTTCTGTTTTGAAAGTGTTGGTATCCATTGATTAGTGCTGAGGTTTTCATTGTAAGGAGAATGGGAGTGTTACATTTTATTTAGTTAATCAAATGAATTGAGCCTCTGGGATTTCTGAACAGTTCACAATATCCAAGTTTCACTAGATCCCATTATAACTGATCACATTTTTGCTTTCACTCCTACAATATTTTTATTACTGAATATTAATATTTATTTGGAGGCCTGCCTTTTCAATTCTGGAATCTGTTTAATGGGTCCTAGATAAAATGATTTCAAATCATCAAGCCAGTTACTGGTTGACGTAAGTTCACAGCGTAACTGAACAAATTGACAATCTCACTCGGGTTTTAAGCATGCTCGTTGTGGGAAGTGCAAAATTCATCCTAGTGCAGTAGGGGTGTCAAATCTGAGTTGGAAATAAGGCGTTTTTTTGAAACAAGTGGGGGAAGCATTTCCTGCATCAGGCAAAGTTATATCTTTCCAGAGACTACCTGACGGCAGTACTACCAAAAAGTAGTCCGTTCCTCTGTAGCCCTCACCTCAAGCTCAGAAGTCACCAAAAGTATGTAAACTTAAGCTGAAGAGACTGTTCTCGTATTAATTGAAAAGTAAGTGGGAAAATGTAACAAACAGAAGTATTTAGGGCAATTTAGTATAATGATTCAAGTTCCCTGATTTCCATGGTAAGTATTGACTTGAATAGAGCAGAGAATAAGACATTACATTTATCTTAATTATCTAAAACTGAAGAAATCAGTTATTTTTGATGGGGGTGCTGGGCAGAGAGAGGCTGTAGATATTTCAGGGTTATTATGTCATATATATTTAAAGCGGTATCATTCAGAAGATAAGCTGCTGACTAAATAGCTTGAACATACTTCGTGCTACCTTGATTGCTGAGGTCAGTGAATTTGCTGAGACTTTTTTTTAAGGTGCAGATTTTGATGGGTTAAAAGAGAAGATTGCAGTGTTTTAAATTCTAATGATGTCTATTAAAAAGATGGGGTAGAAATGTAGTCTAAATAATTGAAATGGCTACTGGAATGTTGAGCTTTATATTAGGAGGGCTGGAATACAAAGCTGTACGGAGCTCTGGTTAGATCACATCTGGAGTATTTAGTTCTGGGCACTGCACCTCAGGAAGGATATAATAGCCTTGGAGGGAATGCAGTGCAGAGTCACCAGAATGATACCGGGGCTAAAAGCGTTAAATTATGAGAACAGGTTGCATAGACTAGGCTTGTATTCCCTTGAGTATAGAAGATTAAGGGGTGATCTAATTGAGTTGTTTAAGATGATTAAAGGATTTGATAGGGTAGATAGAAAGAAACTATTTCCTCTGGTGGGGGAGTCCAGAACAAGGGGGCAAAACCTTAAAATTAGAGCTCGGCCATTCGAGGGTGATGTCAGAAAGCACTTCTTTACACAAAGGGTAATGGTGGTACTGGCTCGAGGGGTCGAATTCCTGTTACTATGTTCCTAAGTGTTGTCTGTCATTACAAATGAAGAAGAATTCTAACATGTTTGAAAGCAGGAATTTCTTACTTAGCTAAAAACATTAAAAATCTTCTGACTTAGAGGATGTGACTAGTTCTATGTAGCAGCAATCAAAGCAATTAAAATATGGAACTATATGTCTAAAAGAGTAAATGCTTTTTGAAGGATGTTATTTTAAAACTATACAGTGCTCTGGTCTGACTGCACCTTGAGTATTTTGGGTCATTGAAACAAAATGGTGGCATTCAAGCCCTGGAGATGGTATGGACAAGCCACAAGGCTAATCCCTAACCTGAGTGGACTAAGTTATGAGGAAAGCCTGGAAAAACTAGGCCTATTCAGTATTGAAGGGTCTCAAAGAAGTATTTAAAATAGTAAACAAAATGGAAAGAGGAAATCGGGAACACTACTTTAAGCTAAGCTGTTAGAGTAGGACAAGAGGCACTGTTTCAAACTGATTAGGCAAATTTAGGACTAATGTCAGGAAGTTCTACATACAGTCAGCAAGAGGAATGTACTTCCTGGTACATTAGTGGATGTGAGAATCCTGGAATATTTTCAGAAATGGTACTCTAAGGGCATCCATCATCTTTGTTCCTGTTATGATTGAATTCTAAATCAGAAAAATGCTTATGAGCAGTACATTCTATTATAGTTGTATCTGTTTTAACTTGATAACATTTTGTTTTGAAAAGCACTTGTATTTTTTAATGTGTGTAATTAAACGTGGGTTGTACAATATTCTGTATTTTATAATATCTAGCTGGAGTGGAGCAACTCTTAAAAATCTTCCATATTAGAGTGAACTTGCAGGCTGTAGAATAGGACCAGATTTTGCATCTTCTAATGGAACTGCCTGCTGTAATTTAAAATCAGAAAAATGTACTGGTTTGCTGTGCAGGGCTTCTATTATTATACTTTATTAAAGAAAATGTTTTACTTATTCACTGGTTCTTTTTCTTTTATAAAGAGATCATTTTCATTGGTCTGCCTCCCTAATATTGCCAGCTTCATTATTTTAGAATAATCAGGATGCCAAACACTTGCTATCCTATTGTATATTTAGATTATTAGTATACTAACTTTTAAGTACCCATTACCACATGTGGTAATGAGTACGGCCTTGATTAAGAGTTACCATATTTAAATTGGAAAATAATCAGTAGGTTACTGGAAAATGCTCAGAGGAATCATTTTCATGATTTAAGGCAGGCTCCATTATGGCATATGGTTCCTTTATTATATTTTGTGCATTAAATCACAATTTGCTATTATTCCATTATATAAAATATAATTTACATATATTGGTTTTGCATACCATGCTCTGCATGCATTGCTTAATACATTTGAGCAAACACCAATGTGGTAATGGGTATTTAAATACATGTCTAAAAATGTAGTAATTTAATACATAGATTTTTATTGTGTATTTTAGAACGTCCTCCAACAACTCCATATGTAGCTCGCTTCCTGAATACCAGAACAATGAAGGAGACATTTAAGAACTATGTGGAGCTGCTTGTGAGTACAGCCTTGGATCCTGACATGATTGAGGCATCAGAACAAAGCAATGGTAAATATTGATGCTCATCAGTGATTTTGGTTTTTACTTATTTCATAGCATCAATAGATTCTCTAATCACTACTTTGAGTAATACATAGAATAGGGATAAATTAGCCTGTCACTTTATGGTCATAGCAAATAATTTCTGACATTTTTGTAATTTTCTTCTTACATTTCCTTTTCCCCCACCCCAGTAGATGCACCTTTTATTGTTCTTCAACTCAAGGCGGGCAACCAGGTTTCTCCCAAATCTACTCTTTAGCCAGCTATTAGGTGATTATTGAGAGTGGCCTGGGTTGATTCTCATTTAGATTTATTTCAGGGGAACTGAACTCCTGCACTTGCTGGCCCACCCCAATTTCACAACAAGGTTCAAAAAATAATTTAAAAGGCTAATGGAATGTTGGCCTTTATCTCGAGGGCTGGAATACAAAGGGATGGAAGTGATTCATCAGCTGTACAGAACTCTGGTTCAACTCCATCTGGAGTATTGCATTCAGTTCTGGGCAACTCACCTCAGGAGGGATATATTGGTCTTGGAGGGGGTGCAGTGCAGATTCACCAGAATGATACTGGGGCTAAAAGGGTTAAATTATAAGGACTGGTTGCATAGACAAGGCTTGTATTCCCTTTTAATATAGACAATTAAGGACTGATCTAATTGAGGTGTTTAAGATGATTAAAGGATTTGGTAGGGTAAATAGAGATAAACTATTTCCTCTGGTGGGAGAGTCCAGAACAAGGGGGCATAACCTTAAAATTAGAGCTAGGCAGTTCAGGGGTGATGTTCAGAAAGCACTTATTCACACAAAGGTAGTGGAAATCTGGAATTCCTCCCCTCCTCCCCCCGCCCCCCTCCCCCCCAAAAAAAGCTGTGGCTGGGGGTCAATTGACAATTTCAAAACTGAGATTGATAGATTTTTGTTAGGCAAGGGTATTAAGGGTTACGGAACTGAGGCGGGTAGTTAGAGTTACAATACAGATTAGCCATGATCTAATTGAATGGTGGTACAGGCTTGAGGGACTGAATGGCCAACTCCTGTTCCTATGTTCCTTCCTAAGGTTGGGAATTCCCCATAAGAATCTCCTGGTGCTGGGATGCAGTGCTTTTGTGGACCAGTGCACTGTGCTGCTGAGTGACACTTCTCTAGTATTTAATGTTCCAATGAAGAACTTTACTAATATGAAATTTGCCAATTTCAGTCAGCTCAGTTTTGAATGTCTAAGGTGCTATATGTAATGTAATCTTGTTACAAAAGCAGTTTTCTTGTTTGTGATGTCATTGTGAAAGCAATTTGTTTGATGCACAAGCATAAGAATATTCCTGGTTTCTGCAAGTCTTCTCTGCTGCTTTCTTGTTGCAGTACCTAGTTGTGGTGTCACAATAGCGGTGAGAATATGAGTTCATTCTCTCAGACAGCCCAGCTCAGTTCTTAATCGTAAACATATTTTTGAGGGTAGAGGCTGGAAAAAGACAAAGTTGCTTCCATAGGAAATAAGGGAGAGCTGTTGGAGAGATGCCCCATGGCCAACCTTACAGATTTTTTAATAGCTGGTTCAGACAAGTATTGTCAGAGGCCTTGAAGCAGGTCAACTGTTTACAAAAGCATAGGGAATCCTTGGCTTTATAAATAGAGACAAAGAGTACAGAAGCAAGGAAGTAATGCTAAACCATACAAATCACTGACTAGGCCTCAGCTGGAGTAGTGTGTCCATTCTGGGCACCACACTTTAGGAAGGTTGTCAAGGCAGAAGAGATTTGCCAGAATGATACCAATGATGAGGGACTTCAGTCTAGAGAATCTGGGATAGCTCTCCTTAGAGCAGAGAAGGTTAAGGGGAGATATAATAGAAGTGTTCAAAATTATGGTGGGTTTTGATAGAGTAAATAAGGAGAAACTGTTTCCAATGGCGGGAGGATCAGTAACCAGAGGACACAGATTTAAGATATTTCAGCAAAAGAACCAGAGGGGAGCTGAGATTTTTTAATGCAATGAGTTGTTATGATCTGGAATGTACTGTTCGAAAGGGTGGTGGAAGCAGATTCAATAGTAACTTTGAAAAGTGAATTGGATATATACTTGAAAAGGAGAACTTTGCAGGCCTTATGGGGAAAGATCAGGGGAGTGGAACTAATCTTTCAAAGAGCTGGCACAGGCATGATGGACCGAATGGCCTCCCTCTGTGCTCTGATTCTATGAACTACTAGCTCTCTTGTTGGTTTAAGTCGTGGGACACTGGAAAAGAAAAAATGATGGGAGTTTGCACTAAAGGTGGTTAAGAAGGCATACGAGATACTTTCCTTTATTAGCCAAGGCATAGAATATAAAAGCAGGGAGGTTATGCTGGAACTGTATAAAACACTAGTTAGGCCACAGCTAGAGTCTGTGTACAGTTCTGGTCACCACATTGTAGGAAAGATGTGATTGCACTAGACAGAGTACAGAGGAGATTTACGAGGATGTTGCCAGGACTGGAGAATTCTAGCTATGAGTAAAGATTGGATAGGCTGGAGTTGTTTTCTTTGGTACAGAGGAGGCTGAGTGGAGATTTAATTGAGGTGTATAAAATTATGAGGGGCCTAGATATAGTGGATAGGAAGGATCTAATTTCCGTAGCAGTGAGGTCAATAATCAGGGTCATAGATTTAAAGTAATTGGTAGAAGGATTAGAGGGGAGCTGAGGAGAAATGTTTTCACCTAGAGTGTGGTGAGGGTCTGGAACTAACTGCCTGAAAGGGTGGTGGAGGCAGAAACCCTCATCTCATTTTAACAAATGTAAGGAATCTTACAACACCAGGTTATAGTCCAACAGTTTTATTTGAAAATCACAAGCTTTCGGAGGCTTTCTCCTTCGTCAGGTGTCACCTGACGAAGGAGAAAGCCTCCGAAAGCTTGTGATTTTCAAATAAAACTGTTGGACTATAACCTGGTGTTGTAAAATTCCTTACATTTGTACACCCCAGTCCATCACCGGCATCTCCACATCATTTTAACAAGTACTTGGATATGCACTTGAAGTGCCATAACCTACAAGGCTATGGATCAAGAGTTGGAAAGTGGGAATAGGCTGGCTAGCTGTTTTTCGGCAGGCACAGACACGATGGGCCGAATGGCCTCCTTCTGTGCCGTAGATTTCTATGGTTCTATAAAAATGGAGTTTGTACTAATGTAAACAAAACTGTCATTTCCAATTATCTTTTTCATTGCCTGTGCTTTGCAAGCTTAATTTAAGTTTATCTGCTTTCAGCTCTCAAGCAGCACATCTTTTTTCACCTCTAATGTTCCCTGTTGTGCCTTTACCATGGCCCCTGTCGTCTGGAAAATATCATTTTTAAATAAACCGTATGGAAGGGGAAGAAATTAAAATAGTAAAGGGCAAAATTTTTTAAAAGATTGAACCGAATCATGCAAAAAAATAATTATGAACTGAAGTTTAATAATTCAGAAATTGAATAGAATGACCGAAGATGAGATGCACAAGGATTAGATTGTGAAATGTGGCTTATAGGACTTGATCTTGGTTTCAATCATTCTTTGTGATGTAGGTTAATTACATAAGTTTGTCTGCTTGAGTTTAGGCCGCAAAGCTGCAAATGCTATGAGTAAATGAAGCAATTTTTTTTTGTTATCATCTCCATCTTGAACAATGCTTTCAAATTCACTGGAAATACAGTTTTCATTTGTTTTAATGTTAATTGATAATCATAGAATAGTTACAGCAATGAAGGAGACCATTCGGCCCATCGAGCCTGTGCCGGCTCTTTGTAAGAGCAATCCAGTTAGCCCTACAAATTTTTTCCCTTCCAATATTTATCTAATTGCTTTTTGAAAGCCACGATTGAATCTAACTACTTGCTGTGTAAAAACGTTTTCCCTCATACCACCTTTGGTTCTTTTGCCAATCACCTTAAATCTCTGTCCTCTGGTTCTCAACCCTTCTGCCAATGGGAACATTTTTTCTCTTTATTTGCTTTATCTAAACCCTTCATGATTTTGAACACTTATATCAAATCCCCCCTTAACCGTCTCGGCTCTAAAGAGAACAACCCCAGCTTCTCCAGTCTATTCATGTAACTCAAGTCCCTCATCCATGGAATCATTCCAGTAAACCTTTTCTGCACCCTCTCTAAGGCCTTCACATCCTTCCTAAAGTACGGTGCCTGGAATAGGACACAATACTCCAGTTGTGGCCAGAACCAATGTTTTATAAAGGTTCAATGTAACTTCCTTGCTTTTGTACTCTGTGCTTCTATTTATAAAGCTCAGGATCCCGTATGCTTTTTTAAACCGCTTTTTCAACCTGTCCTGCCACCTTCAAAGATTTATGCAAATATACCCCCAGGTCTCTCTCTTCCGGCACCCCCTTTAGAATTGTACCATTTAGTTTATATTGCCTCTCCTCATTCTTCCTGCCAAAATATATCACTTCGCACTACTCTGCATTAAATTTCATCTTCCATGTGTCCGCCCGTTTCACCAGCCTGTCTGTGTCCTCCTGAAGTCTATTTCTATCCTCCTTACTGTTTACTACACTTCCAAGTTTTGTGTCATCTGCAAATTTTGAAATTGTGCCCTGTACACACCCAAGGGCACAATTTAATTAACTATCGTAATATATTATAACATTAAGGTACTGACTGTAACAATTTTTAATCCATCCATTACAAAGCACCTGGAGTAAGGAGTCCTCTATTTATAACCAGGATATGTCTCTTCTAAATCTCGGTCATGGCAATGTACCTGTAGTTTCTTCTGTGTCCATTCATGTGCACATTTTCGTTGGCGCTCTGAACCCAAGCCCATTAATCCCATCTCACAGTTTTTCTTTGGACCCCTCTTGAGGCTTCTCTCCTGTCTCGTCCCTTACCTGTCACCCAGTCAAGCCACCTTTCATTTCACCCCCAATCCCGAACCTAGCCCATCATTACTGCTCTACCTTCCTACACCTGGGTTGAATCCCCTTGAAAAAGATCATAAGTAGGAGGAACAGGAGTAGGTCCATACGGCCCCTCAAGCCTGCTCTGCCATTTGATAAGATCATGGCTGATCTTCTACCTCAGCCCCACTTTCCCGCCCGATCCCTATATCCCTTGATTCCCCTAGAGTCCAAAAATCAATCTTTCTCAGCCTTGAATGTATTCAATGACTCAGCATCCACAGCCCTCTGGGGTAGAGAATTCCAAAGATTCACAACCCTCTGAGTGAAGAAATTCTTTCTCCTCTCAGTCTTAAACGGCTGACCCCTTATCCTGAGACTAAGCCCCCAAGTTCTATACTCTCCTACCATGGGAAACAACCTCTCAGCATCTTCCCTGTCAAGCCCCCTCAGAATCTTATATGTTTCAATGAGATCACCTCTCATTCTTCTAAACTCCGCCGAGTATAGGCCCATTCTACTCAACCTCACTTCATAGGACAACCCTCTCATCCCTGGAATTAATCTAGTGAACCTTTGTTGCAGTGCCTCCATTG
The DNA here is from genome assembly GCF_035084215.1 of Heptranchias perlo. NCBI lineage: Eukaryota > Metazoa > Chordata > Chondrichthyes > Hexanchiformes > Hexanchidae > Heptranchias > Heptranchias perlo. The sequence continues at coordinate 58,333,388 of NC_090336.1, read as the reverse complement.
CAAGTATATCCTTCCTTAGATAAGGAGACCAAAACTGTACACAGTGCTCCAGGTGAGGTCTCACCAAAGCCCTGTACAACTGTAGCAAGACTTCATTACTGTTGTACTCCAACCCCTTGCAATAAAGGCCAACATACCATTTGCCTTCCTGATTGCTTACTGTACCTGCATGTTAACTCTGTGTTGCTTGTATGAGGACACCCAAATTTCTCTGAACATCAACATTTAATAGTTGCTCACCGTTTTAAAAAAATATTGTTTTTCTGTCCTTCCTACTAAAGTGAATAACCTCACATTTCCCCACATTATGCTCCATCTGCCACCTTCTTGCCCTCTCACTTAACCTGTCTATAATCCCTTTGCAGACTCTGTTTTGTCCTCACAGCTTACTTTCCCATCTAACTTTGTATTTTCAGCAAACTGGATAAATTACACTCGGTCCCTTCTTCTAAGCCATTAATGTAGATTGTAAATAGCTGAGGCCCAAGAAGTGATCCTTGCGACACCCCACTAGTTATAGCCTGCCAACCTGAAAATGACCCGTTTATCCCTACTCTCTGTTTTCTGTCTGTTAAACAATCCTCTATCCATACTAATATATTACCACCAACCCCATGAGCCCTTATCTTGCATAACAGCCTTTTATGTGACACCTTATCGAATGCCTTTTGAAAATCCAAATATACTACATCCACTGGTTCCCCTTTATCTACTCTGCTAGTTACATCCTCAAAAAACTCTAATAGATTTGTCAAACACTATTTGCCTTTCATAAAACCATGTTGACTCTGCCTAATCATATTATGATGTTCTAAGTGCCTTGTTACCACTTCCTTAATGATGGATTCCAGCATTTTCCTGGTGACTGATGTCAGGCTAACTGGCCTTTGGTTCCCTGTTTATTCTTTCTCTTCTTTCTTGAATAGTGGTGTTACATTTACCACTTTCCAATCCTTAGGGACCGTTCTAGGAAGATCACAACCATTGCATCCACTATCTCTGCAGCCACCTCTTTTAGAACCCTATGATGTAGGCCATCAGGTCCATGGGATTTGTCGGTTTTTAGTCCCATTAGTTTCTCTAGTACTTTTTCTTTACTGATATTAATTACTTTAAGTTCCTCACTCTCATTAGCCCCTTGGTTCCCCACTATTTCTGGTATGCATTTTGTGCCTTCTACTATGAAGACCAATACAAAATATTTGTTTAACATCTCTGCCATTTCTTTATTCCCCATTATAATTTCTCCTTTTTCAGCCTCTAAGGGACCCACATTTACTTTTGCTACTCACTTCCTTTTTACATACTTGTAGAAGCTCTTACAGTCTGTTTTCATATTTCTTGCTGGTTTACTCTCATTCTATTTTCTTCCTTTCTTTCAATTTTTTGGGTCATCCTTTGCTGGTTTCTAAAACCCTCCCAATCCTCAGGCTTATTTCTCCTCTTCGCAACATTATAGGCCTCTTCTTTTAATCTAATACTACCCTTAACTTCTTTACTTAACCATGAATGGATCACTTTTTCTGTGGAGTTTTTATTTCTCAATGGAATGTATATTTGTTGAGAATATTGAAATATTTCTTTAAATGTTTGCCATTGCTTATGTACTGTCATACCCTTTAATCTAATTTCCCAATCAACCTTAGTCAACTCGCCCGTCATACCTATATAATTGGCTTTCTTTAAGTTTAAGATTCCAGTTTCGGACTTAGAATTTCACACTGAGTTTGAGAGTTATCATTATGATCACTCTTCCCCAGAGGATCCTTTACTATGAGATTACTAACTTACCTTGTCTCATTATATAAGACAAGACATGGCTACTCTCTGTGCCTCAGCCTTGGTTCAGTGGTAGTACCATTGCCCAAAGGTTGTGGGTTCAAGCCCCACTCCAGAGTCATGAGCTCATAATCTAGGCTGACATTGCGGTGCAGTATTGATGGAGTGCTGCACTGTTAGAGGTGCTGTCTTTCAGATGAGATGTTAAACCAAGATCTCATCAGCCCTGTCAGCTGGATGTAAAAGATCCCATGGCACTATTCAAAGAAGAGGAGGGGAGTGGTCCTGGTGTCTTGGTCAATATTTATCCTTCAATCAACATTACTGGTCAGACTGCTTGTCTGACATCCAGGCTTAATTGAGCTGCAATTTCCTCTAGCTAAACATTGGGAAGGCAGAAGCCATCATCCCCGGCCCCCACTTCAAACTTTGTGCCCTTGCCACCGATTACATCCCCCTCCCCCGATCACTATCTCAAGGCTGAATCAGACTTCTTGCAACCTCTGCGTCCTATTCAAGCTGAGCTTCTGACCCCACACCCTCACTATCATAAAGACGCCTACTTCCACCTCTGTAACATTGCCTTCCTCCATCCATGCCTCAGCCCATTTGCTACTAGTGTCTTCATCCATGCCTTTGTCACCTCCAACCTCAACTATTCTCCTGGCCAGCCAACAATCCTCCACCCTTCATGAACTTCATCTCATCCAAAACTCTGCTGCCCTTGTCCTATCTCACGCCAAGTTCCAATCACCCATCACTCCTGATCTTGCTGATCTACATTGGTTCCCAATCCTTAACACCTCAAATTTCAAGTTGTCATCCTTGTGTTTAAATCCCTCATTGTTTCCATTAACATCCTCCAGCCTTACAATTTCCCCCAGAACTCTCCATTCTTCTGACTATTTGCACCTTGTGCATACCCCTTCCCGTCACACCATTGGAGGCTGTGCCGTCAACTGCTTATGCCCCACGGTCTGGAATTCCCTCCTAAACCCATCTCCTCCCTCTCCTCCTTTAAGACCATCCTTAAATACCACCTCTTCAACCAAGTTTTTAGGCACTCCTAAGATCTCCTTTGGCTTAGTGTTCATTTTTTTTCCTTAAGTCTCTGTAAAGCAGCTTTGGACATTTCTTCTACGTTAAAGGTGCTATATCACTTGCAAGTCATTTTAAATAGTTTGCCTGTTATAAGTATATCACATATTGCTGGTCAAGTAATGGCATTGCCTTTATAGCCTTACTGAGTTTAGAAAATTCAACGAAAATGTCATATTCAGAACAACACTAAAGTTAAAAATGTTACTTATTAGCCTTCCACACATGGAATATTCTGCAGAGTTTTAAATTTATGTAAGCAAAATGCAGAGATTATATAGTGGTATTATACTATGACGCGTGGTGTTCATGGGGTCTCGATCCAGCCACAAACTTCAGCGTTCTGCCCCATTCCCTCAGTGTGGCTCTAGGCTCCTCCCCTCAATGCTGCTGCCAGTTTCTACCACCTCCACCATGTGATTGAATGCAGCTGTAGACTGTGGGCAGAAATTCTCAAGATATCAAGAATTCCTACCCATAGTCTGCAGTAGTATTCAGTTATTTGCAATATGACCAGCAGGAGGTAGGAACCAGCAGCAATGTTGAGTAGACATCAGCTGGGGGTGCAGGGGGAGAAGTGTGATATCATTAATTGGGGGAAAGTGGAGAACAATGCCAGCTTGACTAAAGGGTATGGGAGAAGATTGCTACCTTGAATTTGGGATTGGATATGGGAGAAGAACACCATCTTTAACTGGTAGTACAGGAGAAGAGTGCTACCTTGAACTGGCGGAGAAACATACTATGTTGAACTTGTTTTGGGGCAGGTAGAAAGGGGAGGAAAATGCCAAAGTTTCAAAGGAGTATGAAAAGGAAAAAGAACTGGGCCATCCTGAGCAATTTCCAAATGTGGCAATATGCAAGATTAGTCATAGTGTGCAGATCTTTTCTGCAGCCCGTGGGCTCAATGGTGAGCAGTCAGTGGTCCACAAAGAGACATGGTTTGGGCACCCTTTGTTACCCTGTTGCAACAAAATCAGTACTTTATTCTTAGATACTTATGAGGTCTTGCATGACACCTTGTATCACTTATTTTGGATCACATTTTCCCACATTTATCATTAAAGCAAAATAAATGTGAAGTGTCCAGCACCATTATTTTTTTTTACAAAAAAATTAATTCTGGGTATGTGGCCATCGCTGACAAGGCTGGCATTTATTGTCAATCTGTCGTTGCCCTGAGGTGGCGGTGATGGGCCGCCTTCTGTTTGATACAGCTGAGTTGCTTGAGAGGCCACTTCAGAGGGCAGTTAAGAGTCAGCCGTGTTGGTGTGGGATTGGAGTCACATGTAGGGCAGATCGGGTAAGAACGGAAGGTTTCCTTTCTTAAAGGTCATTAGTGAACCAGTTGCATTTTTACCACAATTGGACAACTTCATGGTCACTTTTACTGATGATAACTTTTTTTTAAAAAAAATTCCAGATTTTTTTAAGCTAAAACTACACAGAAAGCTATTTGCTGGAATATACTGTAGTATAGATTGGAGACGAAATGATGAATTGAACAACCTTTCTAAGGATGGCTATCAACTCACTTCTTCACTATAAAGAACATTGCTGATCTTCCAGTTGCTATTAAATAATTGTAGGATGGATTGTTGTAGCATTTAAGTATTAGTGAAAGAATATAAGAAATGGGAGCAGGAGTAGGCCATATGGCCCCTCGAGCCTGCTTCCTCCGAGTATGCCTTTGAATTTCAATAACTACTCTTTAATATAAGATTAATTTAATCTCTTGTAGATGAGATGTATTTGCCACATATGAGGAAGATTGATGGTATGCTGAATGAGAACAAGAAGCGAATGATTTCCAAGTTCCCACTGGAGCCAGCGCTCAAGGTGAGAACCTTTTTAAAACTGTATTTACCATTCTCTGAAAATAGTGTCTTTTAGCAATATATTTTATAGCTGCTGCGTCCATACAAAGGTATGGTTCTAGTACTTTAAAGAGATATTAGTTACTGCTCCTGATCGGACAGTGTTTAGGGACAGTTGACTATAGTGTGGATACTGGTAGTCCTATGGTTTGTGTATTGGAATCTGGGGGAGAAAATCTGTTTCGAAACTGTTTTGATCAAAGCAGATTTGTTTCTGCATGTTACATTGAGGTGATCATGCAACATTGATTTGACATCCTGTGACAGTCATTAACAAGTCCAGCTTGAAATATTTAAAGTTTTGAGAACTTTAGGTTTATGATTATTGATGCCCTTTATTTGGTTTTGAATCATAGTTAAGACTTGGTGCTTTGTGGTTGAAAACTTAGGCAGTCAACTGCGAGGAATCATTCAGAGGTTGCAAGTACCTGCATATAATCTTCAATCTGTCCCCACACAATCACCTCAGGAGTCTCCTCAGGATTTATTTTAGGTTCCCTACTCATGCTCATTTACATGCTGCCTCTCAGAGACATCATCCACAGGCATGGGGCCGGCTTCCACGTATATGCCAATGACACCCAGCTCTTTCTCAACCCCACAACCATCTCCATGCTCTCAAACTGCTTGTCTGACATCCAGTGTTGGGTCAGTTTCACTTTCCCTCAGCTAAACGTTGGGAAGACTGAAGCCATCATTTTTTGGCCCTGCCATAAACATTCTCCTTCCCCCTCCTCAGCCACTCACTCAGATTGAATCTCATGTGCAAAACCTTAGCATCCTGTTTCACCCTGAGTTGAGCTTCAAACTCCCCATCGTATTCAGTACCAAGATTGTTTGTTTCCATCTTCACAGCATTATGTTCCTCTCTGCCCTTACCTCAGTCCATCTGTTGCTGAAATCCTAGCCCATGTTTTTGTCACCTCTAGACTCTATTTCTCTAATATAGTCCTTGCTGACCTCCCATACTCCACCCTTCATAAACTCCAACAGATCTAAAAAGCTATTGCCCATATCCTGTCCCATATGCCCATCACCTCAGTCCTTGCTAACCTACATTGGCTTCCATTCCCCTAATGCATTAAATACAAAATCCTTGTACTTGTCTTCAAATTCCTTGGTAGCCTGGCCCTCACCCCACCTAGTCTCTGCACCTTGCCCAGCTTTATATTCCCTACTGCGACCTACGGTCCTCTGACCACCTATGCATTTCCCCTCCTGTTGCCCCACCATTGGTGGCAGAACCTTCAGCACCGTGGCCCTATTCACTAGAACGCCCTCCCTAAACTCCTCCACCTCTCCTCCTCTCCACCTTTCAAAAAAACTTCTGAAAACCCATCTTCAATCAAGCTTTTGGTCACCCTGTATCTTTACATAACATGGTTTGTTCTCTTATTTGCTTCTGTTTTTAATCCCCCTTCAGTAACGCGCCATGGGACGTTTTCTACGTTGAAGACGCTATGTAAATGCATATGTCCCTTATGTTCTATGGTCTTTCAGTTCATATGCTCTCCACTTGAGAGCAGATAGTTGCATATACCCCTTCAGCTGTCTGTAAGAGTGGTAAGACTGATTCACCTCTTCTTCCTCATTCTCTGTCATCGTGGGGCGATTCGGCATCTCCCCATGATGACAAATCAGAGATTAATGACAAGATAACAAGGTCTAGGAAGCAACAGGTAAACCCACATTCTTCCATTTTAAAAGCACAATCAATTGGAGTACCTTTATGTTGCCACATTAATTTCCTATTGTATTGGTAAAACTGTTATTTACCTCTTTAAAAGGAACAGGAAATTATTTTATAGATCTATAATCACTTTGTTCTGTTCCTTAACATAATTCTGGGATTTGTCTGTTGGAATACTGCATAATCTGGAGTAGGCAACCCTACCTGCAAAATAAAACATTTACAATGCCATTATTTTGTATTGTTTTGTTCTGTAGACTGCACTGGAGAATTTTCCTGAACTGACAACATGTGCCTCAGGAACAAAGAGTGGCAATGCCAATTTGTCCAAAATTAAAATGAGTGGTAAAAGTTACAACAAGAAAACGCTCCAGTCAGTAAAACAAAATGCTAAGGGCCAAAAGGTAAGGTCTTATGTAAACTTCTACCTTTGGTAAAGGTAATGTACTTTTTCCTCTGAATTGATGGTTATTGATCCATGTGGTCTAGGAACTGTTGAAATCTTTCAAATATTTCCACCACAATGCAGTCATAATTATTCAGATGTAGGGAATAGTATTTACCTATTGGTCCTTCAATCTCTGACTCCTTGTCTACCCTCTTCCTTTCCATCACTCACTCCCTAAAAAAATCTTAAAGTACTGATATATCAAGTGTTCAAAATAATTGCATTGAAATTTAAAAGATGTCTCTTTGAAATACTCCAAGTATGTCACATAAGCAAAATACTTGTGTAATGTTTTTCTAACCTTGAGACCGGCATGATTGGTGAAGGGGAAATGCAATATTAATTTATAAAAAGAGGCCCAAAAAAATTCTAGGAACTACTGGCCAGTTTGTCACCTGTAGAGGGCATCCTGAAGGAGTGAATAGTGAAGCACCTAGAGAAATATGGATTAATAGAGAGTCAACATCAAACATATATTTTCTCTGTGCACTTTCCTCCTGTTCTGCCCCTGAAGTTGCCTTTACTTTCTCCATAATCAAAAATAAAGCTGATCCTATACCTACTAAAACAAAAGAAAAAAAACAAAACTCTTATTTACAGAAAAACTTGCACAAATAACTTTCTATTATTCATGTCTAAATGACCAGGTTTATACCAACCAGCCAGGTTCCACACAGATACTAGCATCAGCCATGCAGTTGAAACAAAGTCTGGGATGGGCACTGTTCTGCTTTTATTATAGAAGTCATTCTGTATTATTCTGTCCTTTGCTGTTATGCTGCATTTATTTCAATAAACTGATTTCCCACATCTTTATACTCCGTTCCCTAGCTACCGATTTCATCCCTCTCGTGGGCCACTGTCTGAGGCTGAACCAGACCGTTCACAACCGTGACGTCCTATTTGACCCTGAGATGAGCTTCCAACCATATATCCGCTCCATCACCAAGACCGCCTACTTCCACCTCCGTAACATCGCCCGTCTCCACCCTTGCCTCAGCTCATCTGCTGCTGAAAGCCTCATTCATGTCTTTGTTACCTCCAGACTGGACTATTCCAGTGGTCTCCTGGCTGACCTCCCATCTTCCACCCTCCATAAACTTGAGCTCTTCCAAAACTCTGCTGCCCGTATCCTAACTTGCACCAAGTCCCGTTCTCCCATCACCTCTTAGCTCGCTGACCTACATTGGCTCCTGGTCCAGGAACGCCTCGATTTTAAAATTGTCATCTTTGTTTTCAAATCCCTCCATGACCTCGCCCCTCCCTATCTCTGTAACCTTCTCCAGCCCTACAACCCTCCGAGATCTTTGCACTTCTCCAATTCTTGCCTCTTGCCCATCCCCGATTTTAATCGCTTTACCATTGGCAGTCGTGCCTTCAGCTGCCTAGGCCCTAAGCTCTAGAATTCCTTCCCTAAACCTCTCCGCCTCTCCTTTAAGTACTCCTTAAAACCTACTTCTTTGACCAAGCTTTTGGTCACCTGTCCTAATACCTCTTTGTGGCTCGGTGTCAAATTTTGTTTGATAATGCTCTTGTGATGCATCGTGGGATGTTTTACTACGTTAAAGGCGCTATATAAATGCAAGTTGTTGTTGTGTAAAGTTGGTCAGAATTCACCTGTGACTACTAGGAAAAATTTAATCATATGGAAGCCTGGGTGTAATTAGGTTTATGTAGAAATATTTTTTCATTTTTGTGATAATTTGGGAAGCCTAGAACTACAATGCGTTTTATTTTGTTTGATATAAATGAGAAAGGGATGTCATTATCAAATGTCATCCCACCTTTTTGAAGCCAAAAAGCTGTGCATGTCATGTAGTTTTTGAAATAAACCTCATCACCATATGAGCTTTATATAAACCCTCAGACTATACTGCAGCCACTCTTAGTGCTCATTCAGGGCAGGATCCCAATATCTGAGGCGCATGTATATTTGTTTTGGAGCGAACGGTAGCAGCAGCATCACCAAAAGGATACATCTGTTATTTTAGGTTATGTACTTGGGAAGAGAATTGGCCATCAGGCCCATACAGGCTGACCTCATTTTATTTTTGCCAGACTCATCCCCATGTACCTACCCTGTTCCTATTTCTTTATGTCCTTACCCTTCTCACCCCACCCTCCCCCCACCACAGCTGATTCAGGAATCCTCTGTCAAAAATTCCTCCCTGTTTAATTCGTTTCCAAAATATGTTCTTCAGCTGAGAATATGGGAAATGCTTTCCAAGGTACATATTATTGGAATAGCTAGATAACTATTCTGTTAACTAATTGATTGTGAAGCTTGGAATCAGTGGTGCATTATTAGATAATACAATGCTGGTGATGGGTAAACAGAAAGTGTGGCAAGGAAGCTGTAACTATTTCAGATTATATTTTCAATTACTTCCCTCATAAGTTGTCCAGGTAATAAACTAAAGAATAAAAGTACATCTAATGTTTGTCATCCCAATACTGTCCTCAGTCATTTGTAAAACAGGAGTTTAACCATCTGATCAAATGTTTATTATATTGTATTATGACCATATCAGTTGGCTGAGTGATATCAATATTTAGAAAATCTTTCTATTCTGAATTTTAAAAAATCATTTTGTTCTGTATTTTAAACTCAGGAGTTTACTGTAGATCAAGAGAAATTGCAGTGCTGTACTTTATATCACCCTCTTCATCACTATAAATATCACACCTACCTGATATGCAAGAAAGAGGTGAGTATTTTATATTCTGTAATGTTGAGCACTTGGTTGGATTCATATTTTTTTTATTAAATTGCAACAAGCTAAAGCAGATCCTGGGGTAATCCTATAAATCCTGGATTTAAAACTTGAGCATTCTACTTCTCTTCCAAAAAAGCACAAATGCAATCCAGCACTTGTTCAGAAATGTGTTCTTGTTAGAATTTGGTGCAACATTTCACAGCACAGTTCTTTCATAATATATGTTTGCTGCAAGTTAGTACTGTAAATTAAATGAAGTACAGAAATCCCACTGAGATATTCCTTTTTGTGGTGGTTGTAAATGTGGTTAACAGTTAATTATTTGTTCTGAAAAAGATTGATAGTGTACAAAATTTGCTAACAACAAATGGTAACAGGGTGCATGCATATTTTGTCTGTCTATAATATTTTGATATTGTTACTTTGAATGGAAGTAAGTTGATCTACAAAAAGGCCAGTTACCAAAAATTTTATACTATTTGTATGTTGATCTGTTGTATGCATTCCTTGAACTTTCTTTCTAATGTTATTTCAACTATTCTTTGGCCAGGCTGCTTCCATTCTCAAACAGAATAAAGATCTCGGCCAAGTTGAAACAATCCAGCAGTGCATGGAAAATGAGAAATGGGTGGAGGACCTCTTTGAAAAATTTGGCGACCTTCTAACACAAGCACAGCAGAAGTGTTTATAATGTACATATGAGATTTTTCAACGGTCTTATCTATGGCACTAATAAAATATCATGGGGACATATCGAAATGAACATTGGCATCCCTAGTGATGCTAGACTAAGCTTGTAATAGTGGCACATGGGCTCTGATGGACCTTGTATTTTGCCCATAGCTAAGCGGTCGTGGTGGCCAAGAAAACACATTTTGGCGTTGGGAGTATTCTAATTATTATGTCTGTAACCACATTTTTATGATGGCCAATGTTTTTGATTTATTTGTATTCTGTGAACTTGAGGTATTGAGTAATGTTTATTTCCAAAAAAAAGAAAAAAAACATTTAAAAAAAAAACTTTGTGACCGATCAAAATGGCAAGGCATGCACTAAGTATATTATGATTTTCTTTATTATCTAGTTTAAACACTTTAGGAAACTCTTTTGTTCAACAAGAAATGCTTTAAATCTAATTACTTGCCTCTTACTGACCTACAAGACGAGGAAGGTAGAAGCAACAGTATGTTTCTAGTATCTGCCTACCAAATTTTCATACATACTGTAAAGAAAGTTGGTGTGTCATGACATTCTTTACAGTAAATTTGCCATCAGAAAATATATAAGTTTTGTTGCTTTACAGACTCCTTTTACTTAATTAAAAAAACAAGTTCAGGAAACTGGACGTGGAGTTGGTGCAATCCTATGACAATTTGTTTCAATTCTGATAACGAAAATGTGATGAACACATCTATTTTCCCTGTTGAAGAAAAAATTATTTTGCCTTTATACCCATACTTTTTTTAAAAAAATTGTACATTTTATCTCATCAATAGTTGTATTTTTCACAGAGAAAATATTGTGGTTTGAATTCTGTTCATGTATCTTTGTAATACACTTTGCATTGTTTCCAGTAAATCATTTTCATTTATATGTAGATCACACATTGTATACTTTATATACTGAGGTAAACTACTATTTCTGTTTTCTTGTTAATACAAGTTTGCTTCAGTGTTTACCTGATATGCATATTGGACTAATTTTGCCTTTTAAGTGTAGCTGTGTTACACATTGCAATTATTTTCTGATACCTGAAAATAAATTTCCTACTAAACAAATACCTAATGCCAAAAAAAATCAATTTTTATATTGTACCATGATATATGTTTAACAATTCAGCAATATGTACAGTGCATTTGTAAAAGTTTAATTCCACTTCTTGGTTTTGACTGTTACTATGGATAATGTTTTCTAGAATATTGTCACCCTGGTGGTTTATCTTCTGCGCTAGTTGTTACTTTGCATTCTGTGAACTGTGACGATTTACTCTACCAAATTAATCCTTAAACTGATTACCATTTTAAAATTCCTCTTCCCACATTGTTTATTGCTTTAGTTGTGTCTTTAAATCATTACTGTTGTACATTCCAGATATTTCAGAAGCAATGATGATGCTAAACTATTTTTGTGACTTTTTATTTGTTCATTTGTGGTAACAAGCCCAAGCTGGGAATAGAACATTTTTCCAATTTGAGATTCAGTTTCAGATCAACTGCTCCCCTGTCACTTTTAAGCACAGCAGGATGTAAAGTTGTCATCAACAATAAGCTTTAACCATAACTACAAAAGAATGCCCACTCAGTGAAGCAGTGTGACTTTTACCTACATCAATTGTCTTTATCACAATTCTGAATGAGATTGCCAATATTATGGGGTGGTGTTCAACTTGGACTCATGGGAACTTTTGACTATGCCCGGACTTGACAGCACCAACAACTTGCATTTATATAGCACTATTAATGTAGTAAAATGTCCAAAGGCGCTTTACATGAGTGTTATCAAACAAAATTTGACACCGAGCCGTGTGAGATATTAGGACAGGAAAGAGGCAGGTTTTAAGGAGTGTCTTAAAGGAGGAGAAGAAGGTAGAGATGTGGAGAGGATTAGGGACAGAATTCCAGAGCTTTGGGCCTAGATAGCTGAAGGCACGGCAGCCAATGGAGGGGCGAAGGAAATCGGGGATGCACAAGAAGCCAGAATTGGAGGAAAGCAGAGTTCTTGGAGGGCTGTAGGCTGGAGGAGGTTAGAGATTTGAAAATTGCAGCATTGCTGGTCCGGGAGCCAATGTAGGTCAGTGAACAGGTGATGGGTGAAAGGAACTTGGTGCACATCAGCATCCGGGTAGCAGAGCTTTGGATGAGCTCAAGTTTACAGAGGGTGGAAGATAGGAGGCTGACCAGGAGAGCATTGGCATAGTCGAGTCTGGAGGTAACAAAAGTATGGATGATGGTTTCAGCAGCAGATGGGCTGAGGCAGAGGTGGAGACAGGCAAATATTATGGAGGTGGAAGTAGGTGGTTTTGGTGATGGAGAGGATATCGACTCGATTTACACAGGCCTTTTATATCCGGTAGAAAACAAATTTTTCTTCCCCTCGGAACCACCTAGTTACCTAGTCTTCCTTTTGCAATTTTGTTTTTGATGCCTTTTCTGTTTTTAATGACCTGTGCAATATTAATTTGCTACCATTAGACGTTGCTCCCGTACTTTGTAAATACTAGATGAAGTGTGGCATTTCACATGGGGATTCAACACTAGTGTAGTCTTCAGGTGAATGGGGTCAGAGGGCAGGGGATATTAGGATCAGGGTGTGCAGATGTAATTCAGTCCAACTGCCCAAAGGAAACCAGTGCTATATTTGTAGAAAATGTTTTATTGTTGGCATATATAGCAACAGCAGTGAAGTGCTAGTAAGTCAACCTATGCATAAAAATATAGATTTCTTGATTCAGTGTTTAAAGCATGTTATCTCATTATAAACCCCAGTCTAAAAATCTGTTCTATGAACCCCATCAGCATAACAACTGCACCTATGAGGTTTTGTTGAGTTGTAAGTGGTATATTTAATGTCTTTGTGTTCTTTTATTAGCACTGGAGATCTCCATCATATGAAAAGAATTGCATGTGGCGCAACAGTGCGTTAAGAGACCATTGTAAATAACTAGTGAGAAAATTGACACTGCAACTCTTATGCTGGACAGGACTTGGTTTTTCGGTTTAATACAAAGTCAGCCAGTTGGCTCTGTTTCCTCCCAAGGTATATCGATCGACCTTTAGCACTATCGAGATTACAGCATCCCGCAGTGACATCTAGTGACGGAGAAACTTCCACTACAGAAATGCCATCTGAATGAGATTTGGACTGAGGTGATACCAGAATATGATTCCTTTTACTCCCAAAATTTTTCACATTTTATTTTTCAATAACAACTTGCATTTATATATCGCCTTTAATGTAGTAAAACGTCCCAAGGTATTTCACTGGAGCGTAATCAGACAAAAATTGATAACAAGCCAAAGAAGGCGATATTAGGACAGGTGACTAAAAGGTATGTTTTTAAGGAGCATCTTAAAGGAAGAGAGAGGTGGAGAGGTTTAGGGAGAGAATTCAATGCTTAAGGCCGAGATGGCTAAAGGCACGGCCTCTTAATGGTAGGCGAAGGAAGTGGGATTTGCACAAGAGGCCAGAATTGAAGGAACGCAAGAGTTCCGAGAGATCATGGAGGGATTTGAACATGAGGATGAGAATTTTAAAATCGAGGTGTTGGTGCACCGAGATCGTGAAAAACTGATAGAGGACGTTTCTACATCAGCAGTTGGCTGGCAAATGGGGTTCAGTGGAGAAAAATGTGATGTAATAGTTTTTTTAAAATAGGGAAAGGAAATACACCTTCAATGATAAGATTTGTAATGGAGTAGAGGGACCATGGAGAGCAAATTGACAGAACAACTGAACTTCAATTTTCTAGTGCCTTTCATAACATCCCAAAGTGCTTCACTGTCAGTTAAGTACTTTTTGAGGTGTAGTCACTGTTGTAGGGAATTGCAGCAGCCAATTTTCTCTCAGCAATTTTACAGAGTATTTTGTAAAAAAAAAAGCAAATTCATTTTCTGTTAAGTTTGCATTGCCAAGTCACTAAAACCACAATTGGGGTTGTGTTACTGATGTCAGTGCAACATCATCAATGGTAACTGGACCTCATTTTGATTGTGGTGTTAGTAACTGACACTTTATGAGGTCATATATAATTTAGTTGCTAATATAAATAATTAGCAGATGTATAGCCACTTGGGCAGTGCAGAACTTAATGGAGAAAATTACCTTGATGCTTTTTTTTAATACTTTGATACCTAAAAGGCCTGAGCACAAAATTGGTGAGCTCTGTAAAAATTGTACCCATGTGAGATTGGTATGGACAAATAATTTATTTAGCCTTTCCAAGCTTAGTAGCCAGGAGAGAAAAACACAGCCCCTCTGACTACTAAATGATTCCCAAAGTTTTTACTCCATTACCCTACCTTGAAACCGACCACATTGTGATTACTTTTTATATAAGGAACTTCTTTATATTAGTCCCAACTTTGCCGTTCACCACTTTGATCCAGTGGTGCATCATCCCTCCTCATCCTTGTTTGCAGCTTTTGACAGGGTCGACCACACTATCCTACAACGCCTCCCTGTTGTCCAGATAATTGGGCCTGCCCTTGCCTGGTTCCACTCTTACCTTTGGAGCCCACACTAGCCAATCTCCTGCAATCGTACCCGCTCCCACACCGTTACCTCGAGTTCCCCAAGGATCTAACCTTGGTCCTCTTCTATTTCTCATCTACATGCTGCCCTTCAATGACATCATCGGAAAACACATCAGATCCCACAGACCAGCTCTGCCTCACCACCTTGACTCCTCACTGCTTCTGTTTTGTCAGATTGCTTATCTGACATCTACTCCTAGATGAGCTGAAATTTCCTCTAATTAAACATTGGGAAGATTGAAGTCTTTAGCCCCTGCCACAAACTGTTTCCCCCAGCTACTGATTCCATACCACCCTCCCTGGCCCCTGTCTCAAGCTTAACAGGACTGTTGGCGTCCTAGTTCACCCTGAGCTGAGCTTCTAACGCGCTATCCTCTCCATCATAAAGACCGCCACTTCCACCTCCATAATATAGTCTGCCTCCGCCCCTGCCTCAACCCATCTCCTGCTTAAACCCTCATATGGCTTTTGTTACCATCAGGTTTGACTATTCCAATACTTTCTTGACCAGCCTCCCATCTTCCACCCTCCATAAACCTAAGCTCATCGAAAACTCTGCTGATTGTATCCTAACTCACACCAACTCCCATTGACCCATCACCCTGTGCTCGCTGACCTACATTGGCTTCTGGTCTAGTATCACCTCAATTTTAAAATTCTCATTCTGGTGTTCAAATTTCTCTATGGCCTCGCCCTGCCCTATTTCTGTAACCTCCACTAGCCATACATTAGTACCACTGGAAAAGGATTAGACATATTTGCTTTGAAGGATGCTTAATTCTACAGTCCTATTTATGTTTGCCATTCACATTCTAAAGCCAGCCAAAGTTAAAATAACATTGGTTTATGATGTGGAAATATCCAGCGCTATCACAACAGCACCCCCCCCCCTTCCCAATCATTCGTTTAACTGCATTCTTGGTTTCACAATTCAGAAGGTAGATTAAAATCATTTCTTTAATTCCGCTACTGTAGGAGGAGATAAACATAACTTTCAAGATGGACTTTAATGTCATATTTTCACATATAAATGTATCATATTTAAATCTGTTGTGAATTTGTAAAACGAAACATAAAACGTCCACCTTGGAAATGCACTGTGGTTTGGAACCTATGCAGCGTGTATTTGTAAATGTTTTGATGGAAGTAGCCCCCGCGCCACCCGCAATCTCGAGACTGCCGGCTCAAGGTTCCAATTATAACGGGCCGGCTTCCGGCTCCCAATTGGGAATGTACCATCGCCTCACTTACGAGCGGGGAAGGGGGGGGGAAAGGAGTTAGAGCCAAAGTTATGGTACCAGCGTGATGAATAAGATACCGAGTCAACGATTTAAAAAGGAAAATTAAAAACATATATTTTGACCTCTGAAGGTGTGTGTGATTGAGTTTGGTTTTCTTTGGACACATTGTTGTGGAGATTTCTCCCCTCCCTCCTCCCCCCCCCCCCTCTCGGTGCCGGGGTGGTAGGTGCGGCGCGGGGCGGCGCGGGCCCATCTGTTGGTCACAGTGGGGAGCCGGCGGCGTTGACGACACGAGGCGCTGAGGGGGAGACAAACGCGCCCGAAAGCAGCGCGGCGATTGTGGTCCGCCGCCGCCGTCGGTAGAAGAAGAAGAAGAAGAAAGCCTAAAGCGGGGTGGCGTGGCCCGGCCGGTGGCGAGGCGGATGGGAGCGGCGGTACCATGGCGCAGCCGGGCTGTGTGAGAGGCCGCGCTTCGGCGGAGAGGCTGCGCTCCTGGTGGGAAGTTCCGGCGATCGCTCATTTCTGCTCCTTGTTCCGGGCCGCCTTCGCGCTGCCCGACTTCGAGATCGAGGTGAGACTTTTACTCGGAGACGGAGGAGATCGGGGCCTGTGAGTGAGTGAGTTGGGGTGGGGACATCCTCCCTCCACCGTCGGGCGGGGGCGGGGGAGACACGGATCGGGCCGGGCCGGGCCGGGCCCCGACCGAGCGGCGCTTTGTGTGTCCGGAGCCCGAGACGCATTAACCGGATGATGACTGTTGTTATTTGCCGCCGCTTTCACCATACTCGGCGGCGGGAGGGACGAGTTCCCACCCTGGCGCCGATTGTGTTGAGGGCCGAGGCTCAGAGGCCCAGTCTCTCCTTTTGATTTGTAGACTTGAGGTTTATTTCCACGGCCCTCTGGCAGCCCCGCGTTTAAACCGCTCCGCTGTGGCCTCGACATGGGGGGGTGGAGAGGGAGAGGAACAGCCGCGCTTTAAAAATTAAAGGGAAGAATCCACCCCCTTCCCGGGGGCGGGCTTGGGTTTAATTGTCCCCTTCCCCGTGGATTTGGGATGAATTGGTGTCCTTTTCACCTTTTGGGTTTAATTGTTGTCCCCATCCCCTTGGGTTAGGGTTTAATTATTGTCTTTACCGTTTGGGTTTGTTGTCGTCTTTATCCTTTGGGTTTGGGTTTGTTTGTTGTCCTCTTCGCCCTTTGGGTTTATAGGGTTTAATTCTCCCCTCCTCCTTGGGTTTGACTTTAATTATATTCCCCTCCTTCCTTGCGTTTGGCTTTAATTATTGTCTCCTCTTACCCCCTCCCCTGGTTTGGGTTTCTTTGTTATCCTCTTCACATTTTGGGTTTGTTAGGTTTAATTATTGTCGTACCCACCTTGGTTTTAAGTTTAATTGTCCCCTCCCCCTTGGGTTTGGATTTCATTTATTGTCATCTTCACCCTTTGGGTTTGATTATTGTAATTATTATCCCTCACCCCACTTGGGTTTGGGTTTAATTACTGTGTGTCTCTTCTTTCTCTCCCCTCCCTCCCTTTGGGGTTGTTGGGTTTAATTGTTGCCACCCCCACCCCAGAACATAAATAGGAGCAGGAGTAGGTCACATGGCCCCTCAAGCCTGCTCCACCATTCAATAAGATCGTGGCTGATCTTCAAGCTCAACTCCAATTTCCCGCCCAATCCCCATATCCCTTGGGTGTGTTGGGTTTAATTGTTGTCCCCTGCCCCTTGGGTTTGGGTTTAATTATGTTCCCCTCTGCCTTTGGGGTTGTTGAGTTTAATTGTTACCCTAACCTATATCCAGGGCTGGATTTACACTGATTAGATAAACTACTCTTCCTCAAGTTTGATTTTGGTGCCAGTTTGAGTAGGTTACTATGAATCCCAATTAGTTTGTTGAATAATCTAGGTGGGCCAAACCATGATACAAGTGGATTGGAACTACTAACTGCTCCTTTTGAAGTCTGTTTACATTTCTGTTTAAAGATTCATTACATTACATTTAGTCTACCACACAAAAACAGGCCATTCAGCCCAAATGGTTTATGTCAGCGTTTATGCTCCACACGAGCCTCCTCCCTCGCTACTTCATCTACTTGTGTCAGCATACGTTTCTTTTCCTTTCTCCCTCATCTGTTTATCAGGTTTCCCCTTTCCCTTTATGCTATGGCGGGCTAGTGGGATTGGATTGCTTTTGCATAGAGCCAGCGCGGACTTGAAGGGCTGAATAGCCTCCTTCTGTGCTGTAATCTTTCTATGATTCTATTTGCCTCAACTACTCCTTGTGGTAGTGCTTTCCACATTCTTACCACTCTTTGGATAAAGAAGTTTCTCCTGATTCCCTATTGGATTTATTAGTGACTTATATTGATGACCTATAGTTTTTGGATTTCTGCACAAATGGGAACATTTTTTCTTCCTGTACCATATCAAACCCCTATGTTATCTTGAAGACCTCTATCAGGTCACCCCTCAGCTTGAACTGCTCACAGTACTCCAAGTGTGGTCTAACCAAGGTTCTATACAAGTTTAACCTAACTTCTCTGCTTTTCAATTCTATCCCTCTAGAAATGAATCCCAGTGCTTGATTTGCCTTTTTTATGGCCTTATTAACCTATGTCGCTACTTTTAGTGATTTGTGTATCTGTACTCCACAATCCCTTTGTTCCTCTACCCCATTTAGACTCTTATTATCCAAGCAATATGTAGCCTGCTGATTCTTCCTACCAAAATGTACCACCTCACACTTGTCTATATTGAAATTCATTTGCCAATTACAAGCCCATTCTGCAAGTTTATTAATGTCTTCTTGCATTTTAATGCATTCTTCCTTTGTATTAACTACACCCCCCAATTTCGTGTCTGCAAATTTTGAAATTGTACTTCCGATTCCCGAGTCCAAATCATTGATGTAAATTGCGAACAATAGTGGTCAGTGTTGATCAATTTTGCTTGGTTAGTGTCAGATTTAGACAATGCAATATTTGGGTAGAGTTTAGGTGCTATAAGTTACTTAAAAATAACACTTAATACAATTTGTTTATTTATTAAGTGTGGAATTATTGTGATTGTTCGTTTGTTGTTTTTGTTTGAACATTGAGGTTTAGTGACTCATCTTCCCTTAATGTAAAGCATGACGTTATTCGTTTTATAATGTCTCTGTGTAGGCGAGCTGTGGGAAATGGTGAAAATTACCTTGAACCCGAGCCAGTGACGCAGTAATACTTCCTTTTAAGCAAGGTGTTGCTGCATAGTCTTACCGACGTATGTGGCTGTGAAGATTACAATTTCATGAACCTTGATCTAAAACCTCCTTATCGTTTTTCACCCTTGTTAATAATGTGTTGCATTCATTATGATGTGAATTCTAAAATTTAAGAGGAAAGCTGAATAATTAAACCAGAAATAGGAATACAGTATTAATCTAAAAAAAATTAATGATTTTTGAGGGTGCTCTGAATAGCATATAATGGTTTGGTTTTCTAGACGATTTAATTTGCACTTTTTTTTAACGTTTTCATTCAATATAAAATCAGTGTATCTCCTGAGACACTTCTATCCCAGCACAGATTGTAAATCATTGCCTGCTGGTGCTGTCATGACAATGATACCAGCCATCTGATTGTGCCCTCCTGGTCATCTCTGCGTGTGTGGGGGCAGGTCACCAAGTTATGTTGTTGTTAGGCTCCTTTTTATATTAAGAAAAAACTTGTATTTATATAACGCCTTTCACAACCTCAGGACGACCCAAATCCTTATACAGCCAATGCAGTACCCTTTGAAGTGTAGTCACTGTTGTAGGAAATGTAGCAGCCAATTTGCGCACAGCAAGGTCCCACAAATAGCAATGTGATAATGACCAGATAATTTGTTTTAGTGATGTTGACTGAGGGATAAATATTAGCCAGGACACAGGGGAGAACTCCTCTGTTCTTCGAAATACTGCCATGAGATCTTTTACATCCACCTGAGAGGGCAGACAGGGTCTCATCCAAAGAACGGCACCTCCTAAAGTACAGCACTAGATTTTGTGCTCAAGTCTCTGAAGTGGGCCTTGAATGCACAATCTTCTGATTGAGACGAGAGTGCTACCACTGAGCCACAGCTCAATTCTTGCCCCTCTGCAGTTTTCCAGCCCAGAAGTACAGCCAAACCTCCATTTCACCATGACTCATTCCTGATTCACTTGTTTGCTGACTCATTCCTATACTGGAATTGTGTTTTTTTCTGCTAATTTTAATAGAAATCTTCATGAAGGTTACTGCTAAAGAGATTAAATAATCCCAGTATTTCCTTTTGAAAATTTGAATTTAAAAAAACTTTGAAATGTTGCAGTCAGCAATCAAAGCTAATAGATGCTCACAATAATACATTTATAATAAGGCCTTTTAATCTCAGAATGGCAAAATAATACCACTGTGGGTTAGCGCCCTGTCGCCTGTGGAACTGGGTTAGAATCCAACTCAGAATGATGGCATGAAATTTGCCACTCTTCCAGCAGTAAATGACCTGTGTGAACTTAGCTCAAAGTAGATGAATCCAGTTCATAGTAGGAAAGAGTCTGCAGTGCCAAGTTATCAGTATAATGCCAATTTTACTTCAATAAGTATCGTTGATATGAGAAGTGTCGTAGTGGTGCAGTGGGAATGCTCTTCTGTGGTTTAGGGCTACGATGCATTATAAGTTAGATGCATGTTATCCATGCTATACCTGAGGGGCTTGTTGCACTATATGAAGATACAAACATATGGAAATGATGGAGAGGAAAAGACTAACTGGTCCATCGAGACTGTCCCATACAGTCACGATGCTTTAAGCATCGTGATTCATGACCCCTCCATCCACTAGCAGCCATGTAATCTCCTGCAACGGGCAAAAAAGCAGATTAAAAAACAGGGAACTACAGGCCAGTTAGTGCGACATCAGTCGTCTGGAAAATGCTGGAATCCATTATTAAGGGCGTGGTAACAGGGCACTTAGAAAATCATATGATTAGGCAGAGTCAACATGGTTTTATGAAAGGGAAATCCATTAGTTTTTTGAGGATGTAACTGGCAGGATAAATCAGTGGATGTAATATATTTGGATTTTTAAAAGGCACTCAAGGTGCCACACGAAAGGTTGTTACACAAGATAAGGGCTCATGGGGTTGGTAATATATTAGCATGGATAGAGGATTGGTTAACGGACAGAAAACAGAGAGCAGGATAAATGGGTCATTTTCAGGTTGGCAGGCTATAACTAGTGGGGTGTTGCAAAGACTAATGCTGGGGCCTCAGCTATTTACAGCCTATATTAATGACTTAGATGAAGGGACTGAGTGTAATGTATCCAAGTTTACTGCCAATACAAAGCTAGATGGGAAAGTAAGCTGTGAGGAGAACACAGAGTCTGCAAGGGGATATAGACAGGTTAAGTGAGTGGGCAAGAATTTGACAGATGGAGTATATTGTGGGGAAATGTGAGGTTATTCACTTTGGTAACAAGAATAGAAAATCAGAATTTTTTTAAATGGTGAGAAACTATTAAATGTTGGTGTTCAGAAGGATTTGGGTATCCTTGTACACGAAACACAGAAAGTTGACATGTAGATACAGCAAGCAATTAGGAAAGCAAATGGAATGTTGGCCTTTATTGCAAGGGGGCTGGAGTACAAGAGTAGGGAAGTCTTACTACCGTTGTACATGGCTTTAGTGAGACCTCACCTGGAGTACTGCATACAGTTTTGGTCTCCTTTCCTAAGGAAGGATATACTTGCCTTAGAGGCGGTGCAACGAAGGTTCACTAGATTGATTCCTGGGATGAGAGGGTTGTCCATTGAGAGATTGAGTAGAATGGGCCTATACTCTCTGGAGTTTAGAAGAATGAGTGGTGATCTCATTGAAACATATAAGATTCTGAGAGGGCTTGACAGGGTAGATGCTGAGAGGCTGTTTCTCCTGGCTGGAGAGTCTAGAACATGGGGGCATAGTCTCAGGATAAGGGGCTGGCCATTTACGACTGAGATGAGGAGGAATTTCTTCACTTAGAGAGTTGTGAATCTTTGGAATTCTCTAATGGTGGAGCAGGCTCGAGGCCTTATGGGCCTACCCCTGCTCCTATTTCTTATGTTCTTATTAAGATGCAAGCTGAGCTGAAACCAAGAATAAGCATGAAATAATTAACATATACTAAATGATTACTTTGTCCAGGTATTCACTAGGAATATCACGAGCAGCATGGCCTCCTCAAATTGCAGTTACCAAAGTAGAATTAACTAGATTGTTAAGTAGAATTAACCATGCTATTAAAAGAGACTAGAGAAATTTGTGAGGCAATAATGCTTACTGTGAGGGTGTTGATGAACACCAGAGAGGTCCTATGGATTGGAAATAGGCTTAACGTGGTGCCCATTTTCAAAAAGGGTGACAAATCAAACTTGGGGAACTACAAAACAACTAGTCTTACTTCAGTACTGTATCAAATGGTGCAATCCATTATCTGGTGTCAAGTTGAGGATTTTGTGCAATAATAAATTACTAAACAGCAGTCAGCAAGGAAGTGGCATCCCAAGCGGATTGTGAAAAACCGTGTGACGTTATGTGCTTAGACTTCCAAAAAGCATTTGACAATAAAAGGCTTGTAGTTACGCTGCAAGCAGAGGGCATTCAAGGTAAAACTTGAGAACGGATAAGGAATTGGCTGAAGGGCAGAAAACAGCTCGTACTTATTAGAAGAGTTATGTTAGGGTGGGGCAAGTGTTGAATGGGGTGTCCCACTGATCAGTGTTGAGAGTCCTTTTGCTTCTACTTCACATTAATTATTTGAAATTGGAAACTCAATGCAAATTAATGAAATTCGCAGATGATGCCAAACTACAAGGGAAGGCTGATTCTGATGAGACAGCTCCAGAAGTCCAAAATTAGTTGGACCAAATACGTGTGTGCAGAGTAATGGCAGATCAAATTTCAATGGACAAATCTAAAGCAATTCATATAGGAGGAAAAAATTGGGTGCTATAAATACACCATGAATGGTGTCAAAATAGCAGAGGGTGAAGTTGCAAAAAAGTTAGGGGTCCTAGTAGATTTGATGATAAACATGTTCAACCACTGTAGAACAGCAACCAACAATGTTAAAAGGATGTGGAACTATATAGCCAAAACAATAGGATACAAATCAGAGGAACTCCTGCTCATACTGTACAGTGCTCCGACCTGACCACACCTTGAGTATAGTCCCCACCACTTACATTGTACTGTCCTCGTTTATCCTGGACAGCTGCCTATAACGGGCAAATTGTGCTAACCATTTTGTATTTCCATAGGCGTCAATTACAAAGGTGCCGCTTATACCGTATTAAGTGGGCTGGTTATTTCGCGCAGTTCATGCAGCTGTTCGTACCTTGTGCTTACCTGTCATTAAGTTACTCACTAAGTTAAGGACTTTCGTTTTGAGCATTCCTTAATTAATTTTCCCTCACTGAAACAAATGTTTCCTGAAGTTTAACAAGGGGAAATAACTTTTAAAAAGCCTCTAGAACTCCTGCCACTGCTGCGAGCCCTTGCTGGCTTGCTGACCTGGATACCTTCTAGCTCTGCTTTGAAATTAAATATTAAATACGGAGGACTTGTTTGAAAAATGATCTGAATACAGGAACGCGTTTTGATGTTACTGCCTGCAGCTTTTGTTAATTTTTTGTTGGGTGCTGTTAACTGCCTCCCCTATATCAAAATTACAATTTTGGCCTCGCTCCAGCCATTAAACCAGCCATCGGGTATCGCAGGCAAATTGCACAAGCACGCCTGCTACAAGTGGTGGGGACTACTGTGTTCAGTTCTGGTCACGGAGGCATTCTGGCCCTGGAGGCAGTTTGGAATAGAGCCACAAGGCTGATCTCTCATGTCAGTGGATAAGTTGAGGAGAGATTGGAGCGAATTGGGCTTTTCAGCCTTGAATGGAGATGTTTGACGGTTGACTTTGTAGCGATATATAAGATAGTAAACAATACAAGAGGTAGATTCAGAAAATTACTTAAAACTAAACCATTAGAGTAGGACAAGGAGTCACAATCTGAAACTAGTAAATGTCAAATTTAGGACTGATATCAGGATGATTTTTGCACACTGAGTGATTAACACATTGAATGGAATTCCAGGTAGGGTATTGGAGGTTAAAAAGCCTGGAATCATTTGAGAAACAATTTGTTGCCATTTGTTAATGTAAGGCCTTTCTAGAAGGATGAGCTAAGATGGCCTGAATGGCTTTCCTTGCTTGCATTTAGCTTGTGGCAGGTGTGGGAACGGCTGTGATGGCCCCGGTGAGATGATACTTGCTGTTCAGGCTAGTGGATGGAAAGAAATGGATAGTTGGGCAAGGTACTGGAAGGCCCTTTCTTTGTAATTGTATCTCACTGAGTCATTTTTATTCAGATCAGGAAGGTGAGAAGATTCAGAAGAATGTGAGAACCTTGGAGTGGGAAGGGAACCTGGTGTTGGTGATAAGATAAGATGCTCAGTAAAACCTGGATCTGAAAACTTTAACATGGAAGCAAACCTATTCGAGGCTGTGATACATGAAGGATTTAGAGGCCGTGTTAGCAGCTTGAGCTTTCATCTCATGATTTTATGGTGTCATCTGGATCCCTTGTGTGTATCACGGCCTTGAATGCATTCACAAGCACTTTTATTTTCTATATTGATCCTTTTGGTTTGTTTACCTTTTTGGAGCCTTTGGATACTCACAGCCATTGTTCTGCGTTTTGTTCATTATGGTATAGCACTACAGTTTGAGTCACTTGATATCATCACAGGTACCTGTCACACTGCTCAACTCTGCTTCCAATTTTTCATGAAACTAGTGCATCTCATTTGGTATTGCTCACTAAGTCAGATGATGTGGAGATGCCGGTGATGGACTGGGGTGGACAAATGTAAGGAATCTTACAAATCACAAGTTTTCGGAGATTATCCCGTTCGTCACCTGACGAAGGGGATAATCTCCGAAAGCTTGTGATTTTAAAATAAATTTGTTGGACTATAACCTGGTGGTGTAAGATTCCTTACATAAGTCAGATGATACATTGTATTATAAGGAGAATGGAACATTGTGCCATCTAATGTATTTATTCCGCTGCTAAGATGAAGCTGTGTCCCTTTATGGTTATAAAGTTTGATACTAAGTAAACATTTGGTGAGCTTGTTAATTGCTATTTCAGGCTGGAGATCAGAAACCCTGGCTTTGTTTGCAGGAAAGTCAATTAAGAATCTGCAGACTTTGTGGCTCTGGTAATTTCTGTTCATGGACAGTCTTTTTGTATATTCCAATTGTGACGATAATTTAAGCTTATGTTCAGATGATGTCTGTAAGATGCTCAAGCTTTGCTGATGTAGCTAATGAGATAATTTGAATCTTTTATTAAATTCCACCCTTATTGCTCACCCCCAGCCGTGTATTGTATTACTTGGGTGCAGTCAGAACTGGAAGTATTTTCCATGTTTCAACATTTATAATACAATCAAAATATCAAATGTAATAGTTTGTCTTTAAAATTGATTTTATTTTGTGACAAATGGAATATTGTATGGGATGGTCCGCATATTAGGGAAAATGTGCCTAATATTTCACATGCCCTTTATCTGTACTGTGCAACTAAACCTGACTCGCTCATAACCTCACAACAGAGTAATGCTGAGCTGTGGAGATATACAGCAGTACTGTGCATGATATATTTTGATCACACAACGTTCTACTTTATGATATCAAAAAAAACAAGCATGTCCTCTCAGATTGGTGTGGATGGACTTTTTATTCCATCATTACTCCTCAGCTCAGTTGCTTTCTGCATAATATTTTTCCAACAAGATTTTTTTTAAAAAAATCTTAAAACAAAACAATATCATACCTCAGGATTTATTATGTCTAGCCATATATAAGGCAATGCATGTATAAGTTGACCCACTCACTTTGCAGCCAAACAGCTCTTCAAACAGCAGCAGGTTTATATTTCAACTGGAGTTCTGTAGGAACCGTTAATACAACACTGAATTCTCTCTCCTATGGCTCCCAATCTCCAGCCCCCCCGCTTCACTGGAGAGGCATGATGTGCTTCTCTCTGGTGATTTCCTTTCCAAAGACTTTCTGTAAATAATTTTATTGTCTTTATTGGCAATATCTGCTTTGAATTCTATTTTGTGCAAGGCTGTCTCCAATGATGTCAGCTGGCCTGAAACTGCTGTGGCACAATAATTAAAATGCAACCATGGAGAATGATGCATGATGTCGTGTCATAAACGCACCTTAGTATCTAAAGATAGAGATCTATGCAACACATCTGGCAAATACAAATAGCGTGTAGTTATTGTTTTGGGGCTAGGCTAGAAGAGCAAAGTTCAAGAGGTTTTTTCATGTATGAGGTCTGCAATTGGATTACACCTTTAATTCTATTTAGGGGTTTCATATATTAGTGTTGGAGTATTCTCATTGTATAAAATTTGATGATGCTTGGTGTGCAGTCTTGTATGTACTTGAAGCATAGTAGATATTTTCAACTGACATTTTGTTTGGATATTTCCATCCTGCACAGCCACCTCAAATTAAACTATACTATAATCATGGAAGTCCTATTGTGGGTCAGTTTTACTCTTTTTAAAAAATATTTATTCTTGGGTCATAGTGGGTGACACCAGCAAGACCATAATTAATGTTTACCCATGGTGGCCCATAGACTTTGGTGGTAGACCTTCTTCAAAAGTTAATTTTGCAATTTGGGCAGCTGGAGCATTAAGTCAAACATGTAGTGTGGACAAGAGACTTTCTTAGGCCAGACGGGGTAAGGGTGGTAGGTTCCCTTCTCTGAAGGATATTACTGATCCAGTTGGATTTTTATGACAATCCAGCAGCTTTCATATGAAAATGACGGACAGGAAAAGATCATCATGGTGCAACTGAACATCATGACCTTGTCGCCCCACCAGCAGCCACCACAATCTCCTAGGAGAGGCAAATTTTCCTGAATTCCTGGCCAATTCAGGAAAAATTCCTCTCTAACCCTTAATGGCAATCAAAATGAGTTCTAGGAGAGCACATGAAACACAACCAATACCCCACCTACCTTTTTGTATATTATGGTATCACCCACAACTAGGAACTTGTCCCGCTTTCTTTTGCACGTGTGCAGTGAATCGGCATTCACTGCATGAGCCTACAACTTGTTCCTAAATTCAATGGCCTCTGCAAAAAGAGAAACTTCATGACACCTAACCTAGTTCTATTTTTACATAACTATACGCATGTTTCCTGGTTATCCCTAACCCGTCTAACTAAAATAGCCTATCCACACGGACAAAATTTAGTCCTTTGATTATTTTAAGACCTCAATCAAATCGCCCTGAAGTCTACACTTTTCTAAAGCAAAAGGATCCAGTTCCCTAAGCCTATCATGGTAACTAAGGGTCTTTATGCTAGGCATCAATCTAGTGCTGCTTCTCTGCGCCTTTTTCAGGAACTCCGTACCACCCACCATGTGAGGGGGCCAAAACTGGATACAGTGTTCTGGGTGATATACAAGGACAATATAGTATCTTTTGTTTTGTATTGGATTGTCCTAGCAATACATCCTAATATTCTACTTGCTTTTTCTATCGCCTTGAGGCACTGGTGAGCCTTTAGTGTTTCATGCGCTACAACACCCACTCAACTGTCTATAGTTCGGAGCCCTGCATGGTATACACATGCTTGGTGTTAGCCCTACTCATTTACATAACACTACATAGGGACTGAGTGTAATGTATCCAAGTTTGCTGATGATACAAAGGTAGGTGGGAAAGTAAGCTGTGAGGAGGACAAAGAGTCTGCAAAGGGTTATATATACAGGTTAGGTGAGTGGACAAGAAGGTGGCAGATGGAGTATAATTGGGGAAATGTGAGGTTATTCAATTTGGTAGGAAGAACAGAAAAGCAGAATATTTTTTAAATGGTGAGAAACTATTAAATATTGGTGTTCAGAGAGATCTGGGTGTCTTCGTACAAGAAACACAAAGTAAGCATGCAGGTACAGCAAGCAATTAGGAAGGCAAATAGTATGTTGGCCTTTGTTGCAAGGGGGTTGGAGTACAAGAATAAGGAAGTCTTGCTCCAATTGTACAGGGCTTTGGTGAGACCACACCTGGAGTACTGTGTACAGTTTAGGTCTCCTTATCTAAGGAAGAATATACTTGTCTTAGAGGCGGTGCAACGAAGGTTCAGTAGATTGATTCCTGGGATGAGAGGATTGTCGATTGAGTAGAATGGGCCTATATTCTCTGGAGTTTAGAAGAATGAGAGGTGATCTCATTGAAACATAAAAGATTCTGAGGGGGCTTGGCAGGGTAGATACTGAGAGGTTGTTTCCTCTGGCTGGTGAGTCTAGAACTAGGGGTCATAGTTGCAGGATACGGGGTCGGCCATTTAAGACTGAGATGAGGAGGAATTTCTTCACTTAGAGGGTTGTGAATCTTTGGAATTCTCTACCCCAGAGGGCTGCGGATGTTGAGTTATTGAATATGTTCAAGACTGCGATAGATGGATTTTTGGACTCAAGGGAATCAAGGGATATGGGGATCGGGTGGGTAAATGGAGTTGAGGCCGAAGATCAGCCATGATCTTATTGAATGGCGGAATAGCCTCGAGGAGCCGTTTGGCCTACTCCTGCTCCTATTTCGTATGCTCTTATATGTTTGTATTTAAGAACATAATGCAAGTTGTTGTTGATAAATGCTTTATAAAGCATCTTTAACGTAGGAAAACCTACCAAGGCGATTTACAGGAGCGCAATCAGATAAAAATTGACACTTGAGCCAAAGTAGGACATATTAGAACAGGTGACTAAAAGCTTGGTCAAAGAGAAGTTTTAAGATTACTGTTAAAAACTAAATCAAGTACCTGACTACCTGCAGGGTTGTCATTAACATTTGTGTTAAGAAACAACCATTTATGATATCTATAAATGTTTGTGCTGTCCTGCCCTCAATACCAGATGACTCACCATTGGACCACTGAATGGCTTGGAAATTAAAATCCCTCCTTTTATACAGACATTACATTATTTAGATTCCTTTGTATTTGGATGTCCACAGATTACCAGATTTTATTGAATGCAGTCTTATGATTCGATGAGATTTGAACTCATGACCTCTGGGTTACTAGTCTAGAACTATACTACCATATTCTACTTCAGGGTTATGTCTAAAATTGACCTTTATAATGACTTCAGTTTTTCTGTAATAGTAGAGTGCTGTGCAAGTGCCATTGGGGTCAGCAGATGTGTTTGTTTAATGCCTATCTTGCAAAACAAAAACTACTATAAAGATGGGGCTTATTCAGCTTGGCAGTGGCTATTTGGTCTGTCATAATGTTCACCTGAATTATGTTTTTAAAAATCTCTGAATCTATTCAGAACAATTGCCGCTGCCTTTATGTTGAATGCCTGAGTCAGCATAGTCTTTACAACTAACAGTTTCTGTTTACAGATTGTGCATATATTATGTATTTTATAATTGCAGGATAATATAGCTCCTTTATGTGCCACATTTATATAATTATAACGGTTCTGAGCTTTTTGCTGTAAAATAATAAGTAATCAGAGGGCAAAGTCCTGATGGTGTTCAGAGATGGTGGTTTAGAGAGCTTTTTTTCAGATGCGTGATATACAGTGGAGAGCAGTGATCTATGGGGAAAACAAACCTTTGGGTGACTTTGGAATTATTAAATCCCAAATGCTGCAGGCATAAGTACTGATACCACTGTTCTAACAACAGTTTGACCTTGGAAAGGGTGTGGAGGAGATTTAGCAGAATGATGGCAGGGATGAGGGACTTAGGAACATAGGAACAGGAGTAGGCCATTCAGCCCCTCGTGCCTGCTCCGCCATTTGATAAGATCATGGCTGATCTGTGATCTAACTCCATATACCTGCCTTTGGCCCATATCCCTTAGTTATGTGGAGAGACTTGAGAAGATGGGAGAAGGTTATGGGGAGATTTAATAGAAGTGTTCAAAATTATATGGGGTTTTGATAGAAAGAAAGACCTGCACAACCTTTCACAACCTCGGGATGTCCCAAAGTGCTTTACAGCCAACTAAGTACTTTTGAAGTTTTCACTTTTGTAATGTAGGATACACGGCAGCCAATTTGCGCACATTGGATATGGTAGATAGAATAAATAAGGAGAAACCTTTCCAGTGGCAGGTGGATTGGTAACCAGAGGACACAGATGTAAGATAATTGGCAAAAGGGCCAGAGGGTAGATGAGAAATTTCAACGCAGTGAGTTATGATGAACTGGGATGCAACGCCTAAAAGGGTGGATTCAATAGTAATTTTCAAAAGGGAATTGGATATATACTTGAAAAACAAAAAAATTGCAGGGCTATGGGGAAGAGCAAGAGAGTTGGACAGCTCTTTCAAAGAGCCGGCACAGACACGATGGACCGAATGGGCTCCTGTTCTGTAAGATTGAGTTTAAAATGGCCATTGGAGACTAGTGGTTTATGGAGATTGAACTGCTGAGTGGTGCTCATCAGGCTGCATAACTTTGAAGTGTTTCAGGTTCCAGTCAATAAGGATGTTTCAGCTGTTGTGGCAGTATTTTCCACAAAAGTCCTAACCCAGGTGTCTATTATTTTTAAATAGCTTGAAATTTGGCTAGTTTACAGTGCCATTTGGAGACTGCGTACTATATTGAGGTCTGGGGGACGTGCACCTGTGTCTAGTTGGAAATCTACAGGTTAAGATTAGGTGTCTTAGTATGGGGGGAAATCAGGATTTAATTTGCTTTGTATCATCACAATTGCATCATTGTTTTTGACAGATTTTGGAAGGGGAAGTGATGATGTGTATATTTGCATGATGCAGGTGCTACTTGTGCGATGTATACATCACTAGTTTAGAGACCACATGTACGAGAGTAGTTCACATGAGCAGGAGCTTGATGAAGGGTGACGGCAGTATTCTCTATGGGGGGGTGCTGTATTATGAGTGAACAAAGGCCACAGGTGGTATAAGATAATACTGTAATGTTGTCGCTAGGATTTCTCAAGTGAAATGGCAATGTCAAGTTTTCATTAACCGTGGAAATATGCCCGGCAGCATAATTATTAATGTTTGTTCTTCTAAACTGAGACTTTGCAGAAAGCGTTTTGAGCTGCAAAGTACTTAAGGTGAATTCTTGGTGGTTACAGGTCTGTCGTTGTTGGTGGAAGCGAGATCAAATTAAAATGAAGAATTTCCGGGTTAACACTCTCGAAAGCAGAGACTGGTGGTGAATGATTATTTTTCAGACTGGAGGGAAGTATGCAGTGGTGTTCCCTAGGGGTTGGTATTTAGGACCATTGCTCTTTTTGATAAATATTAATGACCTGGACAGGGGTATACAGGGTATAATTTCAAATTTGCAGCTGACACGAAACTTGGGAATGTGGTAAACAATATGGAGGATAGTAACAGACTTCAGGAGGACATAGACAGACTTATGAAATGGGCAGACACATGGCAGATCAAATGTAATGCAGAGAAGTGTGAAGTCAAACATTTTGGTAGAAAGAATGAGGAGAGGCAATATAAACTAAATGGTACAATTTTAAAGGGGGGTACAGGATCAGAGAGACTTGGGGGTGTATGTATACAAATCTTTGAAGGTGTCAGGACAAGTTGAAAAGGCTGTTAAAAAGGCATAAGGGATCCTTGGCTTTATAAATAGAGGCATAGAGTACAAAAGCAAGGAAATTATGCAAAACCTTTATAAATCACTGGTTAGGTCTCAGCTGGAGTAGTGTGTTCAATTCTGAGCACCACACTTTAGGAAGGATGTCAAGACCTTAGAGAGGGTACAGAGGAGATTTACTAGAATGGTAACAGGGATGAGGAACTTCAGTTATGTGGAGAGACTGGAGAAGCTGGGGCTGTTCTCCTTAGAACAGAGAAGGTTAAGAGGAAATTTGTTAGAAGTGTTCCAAATCATGAAGGGTTTTAAGAGTAAATAAGGAGAAACTGCTTCCAGTGGCAGAAGGGTCGATAACTAGAGGACACAGATTTAAGGTGATTGGCAAAAGAATCAGAGGCGACATGAGGAAACATTTTTTTACGCAGCGAGTTATGATCTGGAATGTACTGCCTGAAAGGGTGGTGGGAGCAGATGCAATAGTAACTTTCAAGAGAATTGGATAAATACTTGAAGGGAAAATATTTACAGGGCTATGGGGAAAGAGCAGGGGAGTGAGCCTAATTGGTTAGCTCTTTCAAAGAGCTGGCACAGGCACAATAGGCTGAATGGCCTCCTTCTGTGCTGTAACATACTATGATACTACGTAAGCCATGCCTTTTTTATGAATTTATGTGGTGTGGCCTAAATGCACATCAAATACTGCAAGAGTACTACACAAGAAGGAAATTGCACAACATTACAATGTTGGCACTGGTACCATTTTAATAGCAGTCATACTAGTTGAAGTTTTGTTAAAAAAATGATTAACATTTTAACTCAGTGATAAATGCATTTGTAGGAATAGCCCTGTTTTAGTTGCCAATGGAGTCTGCAGATCAAACTAGTATTTCCGGCAGTATATTTGCTGATAATTTAAGTTGCCTAAATCCGAAGTTAAGCTTCCTGTTTGTATGGAAAGAATGTGCCACATCACTCCGACCAGAAGAATCAGTGCATTTAAACAATGGTGCAGTAAAATCTGCTTATTCGTCATTAGAATACTCTGGACAAGAACTTTTAGCAGGAAAACAGTTCACAAAAAATCAACAGAGCTTCTCTGGTGAGCTGTGAGCTTTCAGTTCAATCACTGCTTGTTAGGAGTGTCTGTACCTTGAGATCAAATGAAATGGCTGGGTAGGAGTTTGGATTTTGTTTTTCCGCTGTTCCTGCTATTGCTTTGATATGACTAAATTCAGCGCATATGTTGATCATACATTGGTGTCAAATGGGGCTTTTGTGTCAGCCCAGAACACTCAACCACTGTGATGAAACTTGTGTCTTGGCAAGTTTTTCAGTTACCTGGCAACATAGATGCTAACAGATGGTGTCACTGACATCATTCAATTGGTGGCTTTCACATCTCACTTAGCATGGATGGGGGGGGGGCGGAGGGGGGGCAGTGGTGGCTGATCTATTGATTTTACATTTTTATTTAAAATACTGGAGTTATGATCAAAGATAAAACTCATGTCTCCTACATGAACGTGCTATATTTACACAAAAGTTAAAAGGTGAGCACGCAGTGTAGCCACTGAGAATTTACATTTTCCAGAAACTCTCTGAAAACCAAAACAACTTGGAATTGTGGTTGAGGGAGGGGAAGAGAAAGTTTCAGGCCAGCAGCCTAGTGTGACAAGTGATATTTATGTAGGGATACCGTGGACTTGAAGCTTACAAATGGAGGGAGTCCATTCGAAGGAATCATTCTTTACTCTGTAGCTAAATACAATTTTTTATTTTTCCATTTGATCTGCTTCACTTTCAAGTGGATTACCCCCTCCCTACCCCCATTTGTAAGCTTCAAGTCCACGATATTTCTCCATAGCGACCATACAGCTATGTTCAGATATCAGTCAGAAATACTTCCCCAATTCCAAGATTCATAGTTTTCACAAAAACATTATTTAAAGTTGTGAAATGTCATTTATTCTAGTGGCTACACTGTGTGCACTTGCCTTTTATGTAAATATTTCATAAATGTGCTACTTTATAAATGAGAGTGTAAAATAAAATACTTTTTTCCAGGTGATGTTCGGTTTGCTGTGCAAGTTTGCTGCTATTGAAGAATCCAGGCTGAGCTCTTGGCCCGAAACGTTGTTCCCCCACACACGATTCCAAATTTGGTTATTAAGTGTTGTAGTTAACAGATTATATCTCTGTATATTCCCATATCATTGCAGTATTTGAAAGAGGAAAAGAAAAAAAAAACTTGCATTTATATAGCACCTTTCACGATCTCAGGATGTCCCATAGCACTTTACAACCAATGAAGTACTTTTGAAGTGTGGTCACTGTTGTAATGTAGCAAACATGGCAGTCAATTTGCAGACAGCAAGCTCCCACAAACAGCAATGTGATTGATAATGGCCAGATAATCTGTTTTTAGGTGTTAGTTGCGTGTTAAACTATTGGACAGGACACCAGGGAGAACTCCTACTTTTCAAAATAGTGCCATGTGATTGTCCAGAATATTGATGAACAACTGTCATTACGGATAAGTGAATACCTTGCTGCTGTTTAACGATTCACAAATATTAATGATGTTTAAGAGCCATTTTAGGGATGCAGAAATCTGGTTTCTGAAAACTGAAGGTGGCAATGAAAATTCAGGATTTCTTTACCAAGCGGTTTGAGCAGATCTTGACTTTTCAATCCTTGCCACAGAAGGGAGGGGGAAAGAGATTAAGAGAACTTCTTACCAGCCAGTAAGACATAATGGTTTATATTTGGACTATTTGTCCAGTTACCTGAAATATTTTTCAATTTGTGATTGGCCAAAGAACCAGAGGCGACATGAGGAAACATTTTTTTAATGCAAAGAGTTGTTCTGATCTGGAATGCACTGCCTGAAGGGTGGTAGAAGCAGATTCAAAATAACTTTCAAAAGGAAATTGGATCAATATTGTAAGGGAAAAAATTTACAGGGCTACAGGAAAAGAGCTGGGGAAAGGGACTAATTGGATAG
Organism: Heptranchias perlo; assembly: GCF_035084215.1. Lineage (NCBI taxonomy): Eukaryota > Metazoa > Chordata > Chondrichthyes > Hexanchiformes > Hexanchidae > Heptranchias > Heptranchias perlo. Next base: position 58,298,607 of record NC_090336.1, on the reverse strand, counting down.
CTCTTTCAAAGAGCCAGCACAGGCACAATGGGCCGAATGGCCGCCTCATGTGCTGTAACTTACTATAATACTAGTCATGGATGAAATTGACTTCTGATGAAAATAAAAAAGATTCAGTGATCAGAATTTTAATTCTTACATGTGTATTGTTCCAGGAATTCGAAGATGCGTTGCTGGTCAATAACTGGGATTTCTTAGAGGACTTAGTTTCCAAACTGCTTCGAGGATGCTATCAACGCAAAGATATTAGGTAAGCAGTGTAGCTGGACCGGAGTACTGTTTATTAATGCACGTGCATTTTAATTTGTTCATTTTGTACTTCATATTGGAATAATTGAGCTAATTACTGCTAGTTTGGTAAAAGTGAGGTTTCACGTTGCAGACTATCCATACTGTTGTGCATCAATTTGTTGCCTATGTGGTGTTTGTTCACTAAAGAAAGTTTGAAGAATACAACCCAGTAATCTTAAAGTAAACTCTTGTATATTGCAGAAGATGACATGGTTGGAATACTGTTTGTGAGAAAGCTTGTTCTCACAAATTAAGTTTTCATTATGAAATCTCAAATCCAAACTTTTTGTTATCTGACTTCACACGTCTTTTCAGTTTTTGAATGAGTGGCAAAAGGCAGTGTTTCTGCAGTGTGTAATCCTAAACACTCTAATATAATTATAACTATGGTTTTATCATCTGATTGTCTCAAACTGTTGTAGAACTATTTGTTGTGTTGCTCCCCATCCTACAGCATCTTATATTTTTAATCTCCTTGACAGACATAGAAATATTTTTGGTGAGATAAATTTAAGCAATAATATCACGAACCACTCTACTTCATATTTTGTCATTAGAGCAATAATAATTACATTTTAAATTGTAATTTTAAGAGTGATACACAGAATACTATATTAGGAGTGATGTAATGTGCTCGTGCTCCTGATGCTGCTGGTAACTCACTTGATGCTTTGTTTATTCGGCACACAGCTGTTGAACTGTCTCCATATTCACTTTCTGGGTTGTTATGATTCTGACCTTGTTTCCCAGTGCTAGTTGAGCAGATGTTTACTACAGTGAAAGTAAAACTTGTTCTGATTTTTGCAGATCTAATGGAGTACAGCAATTAATTGCAACTCTTAAGTTCCAGTGGAAAAGAAAGTGGAGGATGTACATTATAAACTACAAATCAGTACATAACAGCTAATTCCAAACTATAGCTCAGTACCGTATTTATATGTCTGCATTAAAATCTGTTTGTTTTAATTGAGTCTGTTGATGACTACTTGGAATTTTCACTGCTGTCCTATGAAATTCAAACATAACAACCCAGAAACTATGTTGTGGATAATTGCTTTAATATGTTTGATGTTCCTTTCCCCGCTATTTTAATGGAGCTGTTAACTCATTTAACATGAATGGGTTAATACCTCTGCTGAAATAGCAGAAAGAAAAATTTCAGGCAAATGCATTAAGCATTTATACCTATTATCCCACTGCGTAGTCTGAAGGGCAGCTTTATTCTGCCCCCTCTGAGGAGGCAGGAAAGCAACCCCTCTAGTCCGTTCAGTGTAACTTTGGGTATGTGTGACATGTCTACTTTTCCTCTTTTGATATTTCCTCCCTCCCACAGGAGAGTGGCTGCCTAACTGAGGTCAGCTCACCACAGCAGGGAATCTTTGGCTCAGACTCGAGTCCAGCTGCTCCTGGACACTATCTGCATCTTAATTCACCGCACTGTGGGGAAACTGACAGTTGAGACCAACTGATAATTGAGTTTTGTCAGTCCTGGCTTACAGTGTTTGGTAAACTGCCTCATCTCTAGAAAAACAAATATCTCATCCATGTCATCGTCATTAAAAAAATCCACACGTAACCGCTAAATGTGGAGTGGTGTGGGCACTGATTTCCTATGTGCAACAATACCCTTGTCGTAGAAAACGCAGGCAAGAATTAAAGATGATCTTAATTGGACTGCAGCGTAATGTGTCATGACCCATGCTATCACTGATGTTTCTAAAGCTTTCTCTGTCTTCTGATGAAAATGAATTATGAAAAGTCTCAGAACACTTGATCAACTTACTGTGGTGTTGTTGATATGTTTCAAAATCTTTGCACTTTCAACAACTGTGTCAAATTATGTTTTTTGTGTTCCTGCACCAAACATTCTAAACTGAAAACTCACTCTGGAAAATTGGCTTCGCTGTCTGAGATCTAATTTTCCCGATGGCACTATGTTCCATGTCAGAAAATAAACAGATAATATGCTGTAACTTTGCAACAGCTCTCACAAGGCTGCATTCCTTTTACATAGTCGTTGTAGCAGGGCACATTTTGTTGACAGTTTCAGCAAAATACTGTGGGGGAGGACTTTTTGTACTCTTATAGTTAGGGGTGTTCCAGTTTGGGTACTTGAGTTGAAACGATTGCACCTATACTCTAAACCACAGCATTTACAATCCAGTCTAGAGTTATTGCAGTATTTCTACCTTTTTAATTCTGTAGTTGTAGCCACGTAATACAAACTTCTATAAATACAAACACGTTTCAGCTGTTTTGGGTGACATGGCCACCAGTTTTTGAGGTTGGGCATGAATCTCTGCAGACGTGATCAGCATCGCAAATGAAAGAGCCACACTAAATTAATATGGGAGAATTGCCTTTTAAAAAGCTTAACATTCTCTCAGAATACAATACACCATACCACACTCATGTCTTGTTTTAACTTGCTGGCCTCACTGAGAGAACTGGGTGGGAGAAGCTGTGATGAAGTTAAATTGATATACAGTTGAAATAACAAGATCAGTGAACTAATTCTTCCGAGCACTTCCTGTGCTGATGTCAACAGTGTGTGCCATTTAATTAACACACACTGATTTTGATGCTAAAGGTTTTCCCTCTGTTTCTTAATCTTGTTATTAAGGTTTTGGATCTAAAACTTGAACATCTGTGCAGTTGGCACATATAAGATCTTCTCCAGTGCATCAATGTCTTTTGAAGCCAAGTTTTGTTTAGCCTGAAGCCTCTGAGTGGTATGTTTTCCCTTCACTATCAGATCTAGAGCATGTGTCCTCTCGATCTCCAGAATAGCATCAAATAACTCTCGAGAAATTCAAGCAAATGTCATTACAATTGCAGAATTATTTGACTCAGATTGCTACAAAAACTCTAGGCACAGTATTTAGTAAATCGAGCTTTGTAGGATGGGAGGTGGCATCAACAAAGATACTTTGTTCATTTCTGAGTTGAATGCACGAGTAGACCACTTATGAGTACTTTGTTTGTCTCATCAGCATAGAGAATTTCCACATGTACCTTGAAGACATCATACGGCATCGATGGGAACTCGAAGAGGGGAAGGAAAACCCACTGCAGGGAATACAATTTAGGGCTCTTTCTTCCCGATTAATTGTAGAAATTTTGCACAGACTCTGTGATTACCGTCTGGATGCCACAGATGTATTTGACCTTCTAAAGGTGAGGGATTTTTTTTCTTCTGTTGGTTTATTCCATACGTTATGGTACAAAGGGTTTAAACTATGTACATTAGAGTGGAACAATGTTGCATTTTGTAATTAAAATATTGACATTCCTGTAAATGTACAAGTTCAGTGTAAACAATTTTACAACACCAAGTTATAGTCCAGCAATTTTATTTTAAATTCACAAGCTCAGTGTGGTTCAGTGATCAGCCACATCAAGTTCAGTGTGCCACCATACGGGGATCGTAGAGTGTATTTACACTACAAGCTTGATGTTGGTGCAATGTGGTTTTTGCTGGTTGCTAAACTTGTGTAGTGTGAATTCGAGTTGCTGCCCTGCCCAATCCAACTCCAAAGCTGGGTAAGTATCCCTGCTCCAAGGAATCTTGCTGCACTTTGCTCTGGTATCTGGTCAGGTTCTAACTCAAGATTTAGGCTACATTTACACTATTTCCTTGTATCGAATTTACATATGTAGTGTAAATGCCCTCCCGGATTAGTGAGAGTTCTCATTTTCAATACACACACAAAACAGCTGTTGAAATAAAGTTTAACCTGAATAATTAAGTTATAGTTTTATACTTTTATTTTTAAAACTGTGCTGTTGAGAACATAAGAAAAATCCACAGCCAAGGAAGGACATCTGGCCTATTGAACTTGTCTCTCTAGTATTTCAACACAGTCAGCCCAGCAGTCAACTTCATCTTGAACTTCCTTAATATCTGATTCCACTATCCTACCTAATAAATTATTCCAAACATTTATCACCCTTTTGAATTTTTTTTTCTGAGATCTGTTTCAAATTTATTTTACACTAATTTAATTTATGTCTTCTTGTTCCACTGACTTGACTGACAACATAATATTCTGGGTTCAACTTGTCCATGCCATTTAATACTTAATATACCTTGATGAAGTTGCCCGTTAGCCTCTACCTCTAGACTGTCGAGTTCAAGCTACTCTAATCTTACTTCATACTTCATCTCATTTACACCTGGGATTATTTTTGTTGCTCTTCCCGCACCCTTCCCACTGTGCGTATGCTCCTTTTGAATTGTGGTAAGCAGAACTGCACATATTTTTCCAAGTGAGGTCTGATTAGTGCATCACAAAGCCTCAGTATAACCTCTAGACTCAGACAACACTATTCCTGGCTATGTAAACCAACATTCGATTTGTTTTTTATTTGCTTCTCCATATTGTCTTGATATTGAAAGTAGTGAGTCGGTTAGCACTCCCGGGTCCCTTTCAAAGTCTCACTTTGCCAATTCTGTTCCCTTCAGCTGTCAGCTGAGATTGCGCACTTGCCTCTAAGTCAGAAGATCATGGGTTCAAGTCCCACTCCAGAGACTTGAGCGCATAATCTAGGTTGACACTTCAGTGCAGTACTGAGGGAGTGTTGCACTATCGGAGGTGCCATTTTTCGGATGAGACGTTAAACCTAGACCCCGTCTGCCCTCTCAGATGAATGTAAAAGATCCCTTGACACTATTGGAAGAACTTCTTTTAATCAATGTTTCTTAATTTAAATTATTTGGTAATTTCATTTTTAGCGCTAAATTCCCACTATTCAATTCAAATTATTGAATAAGTGAAATTTTTAGCATAAAACCACTTTAAAGTATCAGGAATAGACTGTGTTCCAGATCCTGGCTGATCTTTTACCAAAAGATAATTTTGTGGACTTGCCTGGCTTTCAAAACCTAAATGTAACCAAAAGAAAACTACTGGTGTGCTGTAATGATTCTTTTTCTTTTATTTTAATATAATTACCACTGAGTAATTACTTACTTGATGTTTGTTGATCAAGCAAGCATAATTGCAACATGCTTGCAGCTTTCTTTGGCGACATTTAACTTTTGAAAGCATAAAGCTACATTTTGGTTAAAATAAAACAGTGAGGATCTAGGCATGTTTATAAGTTTTTAAAAAAAAATTTTTTTTCTTTTTCAAATATTTATCCATTTCACTTTTAAAAGTTATGGATTCTGTTTCCACTCTGGTAGAACATTCAATTCTAACAGCCCTCTGCATTAAAAAAAAATTCTACCCTTTACCTTCATTTCTTTGATTATCTTAAATTTATGTCTTCTAGTTACCGACTTACTGACCGGTAAAAATAGTTTTTCCTTGTTTACCTTATCAACCCCCCCGCCACCCCATAATTCATAACACCTCTAACAGATCTCCTCTTAACCATCTTCTGTTCTAATGAAAAGATTTCAGATTTTTAGTTTCCAGTTTTTGGAAGATGGGAAAGAGAAGTTGGATTGTTAACCAATTTTGTATTGATCTGAATTTGTTAGGCCAGTTTTATATCGTTCTAAAAAGCTGCAGAATTTACACTGTCAATTTGCAATGACCTTTACATATCTACTTTCTTTCCACAGTTCACCTATTTTGTGGACACAGTGTTATCAGTTTAATGAGAGCTTACATTTCTAGTTGATGTGATTATAGAAACAAAAAACATTGGCTTGAGGCACAGTGCTACAAAGCAGGGTTTTGAATCCAATTCTTAGTACCATATAACATTGATTTGTTTCAGGGTCTTGAAGCGGACAGTTTAAGAGTAGAGGCCCTTGGAGAGGACAGCATCGGGGCACGATACTGGTATTTCTATGGCACCAGGCTGTACAAAGAGCTGCCTCCACCACCACCGCCAAAGGAGGAACCAAAACAAAAAGCATCAAAGAATGATAACAAGTAATGTAAATTCTGTGTTGTAATTGGAGGTTAAAGCTTTTTAGCACAAGGCTGGCTCTAATCTGCTGTGAATAGATAAACAATGTTAAGCTTTTGAGATTGTTCTGTGTTTAATACTGTTTCTTAAATGCAATGTAGGAATGGGAGAGGGTCACGTGATTTGGGAATATAAACTCCTTGAAGGGTTGCTCTCTGTGATTTCTTCCCCCCCCCCCCCCCCCCTACCGGATGAATAATGAGTCCATTCTAAGGATAAAAATTGTGGCAGGTTCAGACCAACAACCATATACGCTAATAGTTTGCCATGGCTCTAGTTGAAATTTGTGGTATTCTAAATATTAAAAGAAAACAAATTAAACAAATTATTATATTGCTGGGCTGTGACTTTGCCATTAAACAAAAGTAAGAGGAAAACCCAGTATCATCGTTAGGCTTCAATCTTCCTTGTTTTCTTTCTCTCTTCCCTTTTCTCTCTCGCATCAATCTCCTGCGGCTTTGCACAAGGGAGATCACGACCAAGTGTATTTTTCAGGTGAAGCAAGGTTAGCAGGCGGGGAAGAGAATCGTTAAACCAGGGTGCACAGATGTAATTCAGCCCCCCCCCCCACACACATTTTAAAATCATATTTTCTATCCTTAATGTTATAATTCACATTATAAATTCCCATGTCCACATTTTTAATGGAAACTTTCTATGTAAACTTGTCACTCTATAATTACACCCTCCTGCCACTGGTTTGCACTATAAACATGGACATAGGAATTTATGATGTTGACAAGAAGTGTTTAGCCACAAGATTTTTAATATATTGTTAGTCCCTGTGGCAATGCACACGAGTATTCGAGATCAATTTCAATTGTTCAGACTAAGCTGAATTAGGGGTTGGGGGATAATAGAAACAATGTAGGGAGTGGATGGGAGGGGAGGGCAGGTGGAGGAGCACAGGAGATGAGATAGGGGAGAGAAAGAAACGAGGGGAAAGAGAAGACAGTAGAAAGGGAGGGGGGAGAGGAAGGGAATGTTGAGGAAGAGGTTAGGAGGATTTAGGAATGGAGTAAGCAGCCATTGGGGGATTGGGTTAGAATGGGAAATGCAGCATGGTGTCCTACTGCAACTCACTCTCAAAACCGCTACACAATGGAACTCCCTACCTCCCTCAGTCTTTTCTTCCTCCGACAGTCTTCGTTCTTTCAAAAACTCATGCTTGGTATTATTCAAGCTCTAATTTACCTTGTCTACTCATTTGTTCTTTTTGGCCATCGTGGTATTCTAGGCCTTGGCTTTCATCTTCAAAAAACCCTCCCCACTTCACCACTTTCTCATTTTTAAACATTTATTTTAAAATCTCATTGTATCACGAATCTAAAAATTTAGATCAGTCTTGTGACAAACTGTTAAATATACCATTTTGCATTAACTGAGGCCGTTCTGGGGCTTGAGTGGGATAGGAAATGGAAGCCCATTGCACTACACATTTATATGTGGTTTTACACATTATTTTCATAAAACCGCTCTCAACAAATAACTACAGAGAATCAGTTTGGTTGTAATTCCTGAAGATCAGGTACAGACCAGACTACCACATGTATCCTGTCTGTAGTATAAGGATTTACTGGCTATCTCATAACTGCCAGAATAAAAATTCCAAAGCATTGGGTGAAGACGACATTGGGTACACCTGCCCAGCCCAATTTCAGTGTGGATAGCCAACATAATTAACCTGACCCCTCAGCACCACATATGTGGAATCAGAGTCTGGACCTGGTGCTAAATGCACATCGTGGACATAATGGAGGCATTAGTCCCTGCTCCTACCCCTGAATTACTTAAATGAAGAAAATGTGCTCAATGCTTTGTACACTAAAAGTGAGTGTTATAATCATAAATATGTGTAACAGCTTGAAACATTAATGCAGCATAATTTCCTCACATTTCATGGTATTGGCTTTCTGCAGTGAAGCGTTTCAAATCTGTCAACATAACATTTGCTTCCTAGGAAAGGAAAGAAACTTAAGGAAGAAGGAAAAAAGAAAAATTCCAGAGTCTTGCATAAAAATATTACAACAAAGGGCAAAGACGAGAAACAAACGAAAAAGTGGAAACTTCGTTGTAGTATATCTAAAACAAGGTAGAGTAGAACATGTAAACAAGCGATCCTGTTTCATTCAAATTTCTTTGAAGCATAGTGTCTATAATGTGCTACAGGCCAGGGTTTTTAAAAGAACAAAGTGCGATTTATGTGATGTGCTTTCCTGGCTATTTAAAGTGGAACTGTACCTTGAAGGGAATAGTGCTAATTAAAAGAGAAATAATTATGACCACTTTTTAATATTACTTTGTTTAACCTCCCTTTCTAATTTCTTTGGCATAAAGTTACCACAATTATAGGCCTAAGTTTTCTTACTCATATTCAATGATGGAAAATCTAGCCCATACTCTCTTCATACTGTTCAAATATTGGATTGTTTGTTTGCATAGTACGCTGATGTAACATTACCAGGCACTGTCATAGGATGTGTTTCAGGCCCATGATTTCCAATGTGATGGGTCACTGATTCAATTTTGTCTTAAGATGATGACCCCCATGTGGAAAGGAGATCTTCCCACCCTCCCTGCCTCCCCAAGAGTGAGTAGGGAACAAGGGAATAATGACCGAGGTGCAAGCTTGTGTCGTCTTATCCTTTTGGCCAAAGGATTGACACATGGCACAGAAAGTGCACTTAGAAGGTTGAAGGTAAAATGGTGAGGGTTTCACAGATAAGTTTAATAATTGTGTCAGTGTAGCCATACTCCAAAATGTACTTTTGGTTACAGCTTTTAAATGTTCAATTATCCTATTTTAACAGCGGTAAGTTTGAGAGAGTTGAAAAGGGAAACGGAATGATTGATGAAACCTCTGATGAAGGAACGAATGTGCAGAAGGAGAATGATGCTGCGGGATATAATGGTAAGAACATATGAGGGTATAGCAACTGTTGGTAGAACTTAATGACAGATTGATGGTTATGGAATTTATTAGCTACATAACGTTCAGTAAATTGAGAATTAAATGTAGGTTAAAATTGGGGCTGAAACAGTTCAATGTTACGTCATACTTCAACTTCATTAAGTACTGATACTATTAGAATTTTTCAAAACAGAATGTACAATATTTTAACTCCAGAGGCAAAGTCTTCCTAAGTAGAATTTAAGTCATAATGCCACAGAAGTTCTTAATTTGCAACCCAACTTTACAAGAAGGAGGGAAATTTGTTGTAGCATTATCAGTCAATGCTAATTTGTCGCCTTATTAACTCCCTTCAACGGACATTAAGCAAAGATTGCGTGATGTCTTCTACCGTTACATATTGAACACCTGAAAATAGGTGGTGACCATCCTTGCATCACATTCACATGAATGTAATATCTCTTGTTGCTAACGTGAGCTAACAGACATTGACCAAACTTGAACAATTTTTGTCTCATTTGCAATTAGCCACTTTTTGAAAAGGGGCCTGTTGGGAAGAATAATCTGTTCATGCTTCCATATAAATTTGTACAGTAATATGTTGCTGTAGCAATTTAAAATACTTCAAAAGATAAGTGACCAACTTTCATCAAACTTTTAGTTCCACGGTGTTCACGAGAATCTTTAAATATTTGTGTGTCTGAAACAATTACTTGTCACCTCAGTGACTTAAATGCTTGTCCAATGGTACCTGTCACTAAAGCTTTTATATTGGTTTTGTCTTGTGTCACTGTTACTTTTATGGGAGTTGTTTGACTCTCACTGCCCTATATTTACTTGTATAGTAGCAGGTTTAACAATGGAAACGACTTGTGATCTGGACCAGATCTCCGTGTCTTTCGCATGTGCGTTTCTTCAATCTTTTCGAAGGTGGACTGAGTTAACACTAGATGAGATGAGACTTGGCTCAGATCATTATGGGGCTTTATTTCCACAAGGTGAAAGTCCACAGAACCAGATATAATCAGATTCACTTAGTTCAATTGTAAAATGGGTCTGCATATAATATTAAAAACAATGAATGTACAAAATCACCCCACTTTGGTGGGGCGTCTTACTTAAACTAAATAACCCCTCTATGTTCTGTCCTACAGGCCAGGCCAGAATCTCCCCTCCCTGCAGTCTCCTGTGTTCTGTAGCCTTTTACTGCCTGGCAACTTACGCAGCTTCCTGTTTCTAAAATTCAGGCAGCTCTTTTTGGATGTATGACATTTTGCATTACTGACTGTTCACAGAAGTTTAAAAGGATGGATTTGATTTTTAAAAAAATATTTTGCAATTTACAGTTGTATTTCATGTTTTGAATGGTTTGTGCTTTAGCTTGTGCCATCACTTCACTTTTTTTGGGAGGGGGTTTCTTTCGGCCTTAGCATACCTTGTATGTGTTTTGTCCTGTGGTTTGATTGTGTTCCTGAGAAGTGTAATGATCACAACATTTCATAATAGCCTTCAATGCCAGTGATGCTAACTACCTCCTTTTATGTTTGATTTCTGACACTAGTCTCTCCAGTGAAAATACACCTAGAAGAAAGGAGCACTTGGTGTCTTGTGTGTCACACTTTGGAAGAGTGGCAGAATCTAGCCGATTGTTTTAGAGAGAGTCAATGTTCAAAAGAGCGGAAGCTGTACAAAATTCTGGCTGAGAACTTCATCCCCGAAATCAGCAATCTGATTGTACAGAAGGTCAGTTATGAAGTTGGTTCCTATTTCAAACAGTAAATTGTTAATGAGTTAGGAAGCTCATTTCTGCTTGGGTTATCCCAGGTGATATCGCCAAAGGGGAGGGTTTCAAGGCTCCAGGACAATCAGTGGCATGTTAGCAAGACCCGGTTTTAAAAAAAAAAGTATTTCTGACTGGGTGGAAAACAAATCGACAGGTTTATTATAAAGTAGGCGTCAGCTGCACAACGTGTATTACAGGTGTCGGCAGCCAAAGATCACCGTAAAGGCAGCTTAAGTCACTTTATACATAGTGACAAATCAAAGATTTGGTTAGTTTACTGTATCTGTGTAACTTGAATAACTGCTAGGCTTATCGTTCTGTAGTCACAAAAGTTCGTTCTTTAAGTCCGCTTGCAAGATCAGGGTTTGGATTCGGTTTTTTTTAAAGAATTAATTTCAGTTTGGACTTTAAAAAAAGTTAAAGAAAGAAAAACTTTTACCTTTTATCCACTAGTCGATCTCTCGTGGTGTTGACATGGGGAGTCAAAACTGAGTTGTAGTCTTGGGGCTATGTGGGGTTAGTGGGTGGGGAATAATTGACCCAGTGTGCACAGATGTAATTTAGTCCCCATTTTAAAGTCATACATAAGTCTGTCCTTATTTTTAAGTTATACTTTAATTTTATATTATTTATAGCACAAAACCAAAAATTGGCGAGCAGAGAGATAGAATTAATTGGAGCAGAGGAGTTTCTCTGCAGCACAGGCTGAGAAGGTGGATGATGTAATACTGAGGCAATGTGGTGCCACCAGCGTTGGTAGGGTGTAATTACGATATGACCAGTCTACATAGGCGGTCTCCCTTGTAAATGTGGACATAGGAATTTATAACGGGAAAAAGTCGACAGGAGATGCATGCAGAAGTGAAATTTTTTATCTGCTCGTGTGTATACACTATGAAATAATCCAGTAGTTATCATACATTGTTGCACACTTAAGTTTTCTTCTGTCTTCAGGAGAGACAGTTACAGAAGAAATTTGCAGAAATTGTTCCTCGCAGAGCCTCTGATCGTCTCCTTGTGAAACGTACTCAGCAGGAAGATCTGGTAGGTGGTTTTTATTTTATCTTGACCATCTCTTTCAAAATCTACAGTCAAGAAAGTGGCCAAGTGACCCACTCCCAAGCCTGAACCAAGACCATTATCATCAGCAAGGGCATGTGTGAGGGGGGGCCTAGAATGATCAGCTCCCCAATTTTCCTACCCCCCTCCCCCTACTTCCTGCGGGGAAGTGACAGGCTTGTGCTTGGGTCCCTTCCCACTGTGGCTTGCTGCATCCTATCTGTTCGCTGCTTAACCCTTCAGAGGTTCGTGGCCGTCTGGGAAATAATATTCGACTGGTACAAATGTCAGGCATGTACTGGTGCTAGTATCGAGATTACTGCGTCTAGATATTCCAGATGTTGAATCTTGGAAGCACTAGCACAAGATACGGCATAAAGTGTCATACATCCCCTCAGAAAAGCAGACAATTAATTAAGGTTGGGAAGGCTGCAAGTAAAAGTGTTACTTCTATCCTAGTACCGTAACTCGCCCAATAAAGGTTTTTTCTAAATCTGTCCTGTATTTGTGTTTTTATTTTTTGACCCAAGACTTCTCTGATTTTGCAGTTTTCTTCTCTTTTGAAGGAGAGGCAGGCTGTATTTGGTAGACTGGGGGAAAACAGAATGAAAGATGGGTACTACTTTGCAGCACAGCGGATGTATACGCCACAAGAAATTAAACGTATTGAGGAAGAAGGAAGAATTCTTGCGCGAGAAGGTGAGCACTTACACCTAGATGTGTTCCATGTGGTCTCTTGTTTCTATAGAAGTCTGGTAGAAAATTGTATTTGAAATGATGCTCTGCAGGCCAGAACAGGTTTATTTTCTCCATCCAGAATTGAAGACTCAAAAAAAAACCTTTAAAGGTAACAAAAACCGCTGTGCTCCAACAAACATAAGCATGCAGCATATTGGCACATACGCCTTAATCCGCTCCATCACCAAGACTGCCTACTTCCACCTCTATAATATCGCCCGTCTCCGCGCTTGCCTCAGCTCATCTGCGGCTGAAACCCTCAGCCATGCCTTTGTTATTTCTAGACTTGATTATTCCAATGATCTCCTGGCCGGCCTCCCATCTTCCACCCTCCGTAAACTTGAACTCGTCCCAAACTCTGCTGCCTGTATCCTAACTCGCACCAAATCCTGTTCACCCATCATCCCTGTGCTCACTGACCTATGTTGATTCCCATTCCAGCAACGCCTCGATTTAAAAAAAAATTCTCATCCTTGTTTTCAAATCCCTCCGTGTCCTTGCCGCCCCTCCCTACCCCTGTAACGTCCTCCAACCCCACAACCCTCCGTGATCTCTGCGCTCTTCCAATACTGGCTTCTTGCGCATCCCCGATTTTCATCGCTCTACCATTGGTAGCTGTGCCTTTGGCTGCCTAGACCCTAAACTCTGGAATTCCCTCCCTAAACCCCTTTGACCTCTTTGACCAAGCTTTTGATCACCTATCCTAATATATCCTTACGTGGCTCGGTCTGTGAAGCACTGTGGGACGATTTACTATGTTAAAGACGCTATATAAATGCAAGTTGTTGATGCATGGTATTAAAAAAGACAGTTATTACCATTAGGTTTACTTGGCTTCTCTCCCTCTCCAAAACAGAACGAGCAAGGCGTCGTCAACTGCGAGAAGAGAAAACAATGCTGATATCAGAGGTGAAAAATGCCCTGAGGAAAAAGCATAATCGAGCAGTACATTCTCCAGTCAAACTAGAGGAACCTGATGAGAAAAGGCCTGAAGTGTAAGCATCCTTCAACTCTGCACGGTGTTGTTGACATTTTTACATGTGGAGCGTTGACGTTTTAATTCTTATTACCATTCTCATTTTATCCTTTTCTACTTTGACTTTTTTATTTCCTCCAAGAGTTTCCTTAATGGCTTAGTGGGTATATGCACTCCTGATATGATACCAACTCAGATAGACCAGGAAGAACTCTGGTTCGATCCCTGGTCTGTGGTGAATTAGCTGATCTCAGCCAAAGCTGCAATTGGTCTCAGCACCTATGGGGTATGGAAAGGGAGAATCAGCTGTAGTTCCTGCTCCTTTCAGCTGTCTGGGCCCTGAGGTCTGGAATTCCCTCCCTAAACCTCTCTACCTCTCTCTCCTCCTTTAAGACATTCCTTAAAACTTATTCTTTGACCAAGGTTTTGGTCACCTGTCCTAATACCTCCTTATGTGGCTCGGTGTCAAATTATGTTTGATGATGCTCCTGTGAAGCACCTTGGGACGTTTTACTACATCAAGTCTACGGCACAGAAACAGTCCATTCAGCCCAACTGGTTTATGCCAGCATTTATGCTCCATACAAGCCTCCTCTCTCCCTTCATCATCTAACCCTATCGGCATTCCTTTATCATGCATGTACTTATCTTGCATCCCCTTAAATCATCTATGCTATTTGCCTCCACTACATCTTGTAGTAGTGCGTTCCACATTCTTACCACTCTTTGGACAAAAGTTTCTCCTGAATTCCCTATTGGATTTATTAGTGACTATCTTATACTTATGACCCCCAGTTTTGGACTCCCCCACAAGAGGAAACATTTTCCCATCAACAAGGGCTATCAAACCTTTCATAATCTTAAGGACCTCTATCGGGTAAACCCTTAGCCATCTCTTTTCTAGAGAAAAGAGCCTCAGCCTTTCCTGATAAGTATATCCTCTCAGTTCTTGTCTCAGCCTTCTGAATCTTTTTTGCACCTTCTCCAATGCCTCTATAATATGGAGACCAGAACTGCACAATACTCCAAGTGTGGCCTAACCAAGGTTCTATACAAGTTTAACATAACTTCTCTGCTTTTCAATTCTATCCCTCTAGAAACGAACCCCAGAGCTTGGTTTGCCTTTTTTATGGCTTTATTAAGCTGCATCACTACTTTTAGTGATTAGTGTATGAGTCCCAAAATCCCTTTGCTGCTCTACCCTGTTTAGACTCTTATTATCCAGGCAGTATGTGGCCTCCTTATTCTTCCCACCAAAATGCACCACCTCACACTTACCTATATTGAAAATCATTTGCCAATTCCACGTCCAATCTGCAAGTTTATTAATGTCTTCTTGCATTTTGACGCATTCTTCCTTTTGTATTAACTACAACCCCCCCCACCAAAATTTGGTGTGGTCCGCAAATTTTGAAATTGTACTTCCGATTCCCCAAGTCCAAATCGTTAATACAAATTGTGAAAAACAGTAGTCCCAGCATTGATCCCTGTAGAACACCGTTTCCCACCTTTTGCCAGTCTGAGTAGCTACCCTTAACCCCTACTCTCTTTTTCTGTTTTGTAGCCAGCTTGCTATCCATTCTACTACCTGTCCCCTGACTCTACATGCTCTGACCTTAATCATAAGTACAAAGCGGACCTTATCGAAGGCCTTTTGAAAATCGAAATATATTACATTTACTGCATTGTGCTGGTCTACTTTTTCTGTTACTACTTCAAAGAATTCAATAAAGTTGGTCAAGTATGACTTTCCCTTCTGAAATCCATGCTGACTACTCTATTATATTTTCGTTTTCTAGATGTTTTTCTATTACATCTTTGAGTAAAGATTCTATTATCTTTCCTACCGCTGATGTTAGCTAACTGGTCTGTAGTTCCCTGGACTTATTCCTATATTTAAAAAAGTAGATAGACCAACACGTTAAAAGCGCTATATGAATGCAAGTTGGTTGTTTTTAATGATTGCTATCCAGCCCAGTGGATGAGATGGAGATTGCACCCAGCTGCAATACCTGGTTGAATAGACTACCAACACTCATCTCCTGGCTCCAATGTGAAAATAGCCATCTGGATGAAAGATAATGGTATGCGGCTAACATCTGTGGAGTGATACCCCAATGGGAGTTGGCAACTTTTTTTTATTCGTTCACGGGATGTGGGCGTCGCTGGTGAGGCCAGCATTTATTGCCCATCCCTAATTGCCCTTGAGAAGGTGGTGGTGAGCCGCCTTCTTGAACCGCTGCAGTCCGTGTGGTGAAGGTTCTCCCACAGTGCAGTTAGGAAGGGAGTTCCAGGATTTTGACCCAGCGACAATGAAGGAACGGCGATATATTTCCAAGTCGGGATGGTGTGTGACTTGGAGGGGAACGTGCAGGTGGTGTTGTTCCCATGTACCTGCTGCTCTTGTCCTTCTAGGTGGTAGAGGTCGCGGGTTTGGGAAGTGCTGTCGAAGAAGCCTTGGCGAGTTGCTGCAGTGCATCCTGTGGATGGTGCACACTGCAGCCACAGTGCGCCGGTGGTGAAGGGAGTGAATGTTTAGGGTGGTGGATGGGGTGCCAATCAAGCGGGCTGTTTTATCTTGGATGGTGTCGAGCTTCTTGAGTGTTGTTGGAGCTGCACTCATCCAGGCAAGTGGAGAGTATTCCATCACACTCCTGACTTGTGCCTTGTAGATGGTGGAAAGGCTTTGGGGAGTCAGGAGGTGAGTCACTCGCCGCAGAATACCCAGCCTCTGACCTGCTCTCGTAGCCACAGTATTTATATGGCTGGTCCAGTTAAGTTTCTGGTCAATGGTGATCCCCAGGATGTTGATGGTGGGGGATTCGGCGATGGTAATGCCGTTGAATGTCAAGGGGAGGTGGTTAGACTCTCTCTTGTTGGAGATGGTCATTGCCTGGCACTTATCTGGTGCGAATGTTACTTGCCACTTATCAGCCCAAGCCTGGATGTTGTCCAGGTCTTGCTGCATGCGGGCTCGGACTGCTTCATTATTTGAGGGGTTGCGAATGGAACTGAACACTGTGCAATCATCAGCGAACATCCCTATTTCTGACCTTATGATGGAGGGAAGGTCATTGATGAAGCAGCTGAAGATGGTTGGGCCGAGGACACTGCCCTGAGGAACTCCTGCAGCAACTTCAGGAGAGAGGAGAAGTAAATTGGGGGACCAAAAAAAAAGAGTAGGATGTAAACAATTCCTGGTGATTTTCCCACATGGTGAGCCTCTGAGATGCTCTCACACAAAGGGGGGGAAACTTGGATGCTCTCCTAGTTGCAAGGTCTACCGCACGATCATCTGCCTTCCCTGGCACGTGGGAAGTTCTGTAACGGGGGAGAAATTCAATATATGAATTTTTTTTATATATAAAGTCAATGAATAATGCAGTACTTTGATTTTAAAATGTCAAATTTTCATAAAACTGGAATTTCTCTCAGTTTATGTCTGAATGCAGACTTTTATGTTTGTTTCCAGGCATTATACAGATGATGAAGAGTATGTTTCTATGTATAAAGGTTGGTAATATTTTTTATAAACTTGATATTTCTGTAATATCTATTGACTTCATGACTGTGTAAGGACAAATTTGTTCAAGCTTCTACATAACAGGAAGCTTTTCGCTATATTTGCTTGGACAGCTAATATTTGAAAGTTAACTTACCGATACTACTAGAGCTTTTGACTTCAATTAGCACCTTGTTTGAACCAAGGAATCCACTGACTGCACTCATGAACATGTCAGCCAAGTGGATCGATCCTGCTGGTTAAGGAGAACGGTCCGACTTGGGTGTGATGGTGGTTAATTAGTTTGATCATCTATGAAAGGGTTTGATAGGGTAGACTGGGGGGGCGGGGGGGAATAAAACTGGAGGCCATAAATATAAGACAGTCACTAATAAATCCAATAGGGAATTCAGAAGAAACTTCTTTAACCAGAGAATGTGGAACCTGCTACCACATGGAGTGGTTGAGGTGAATAGTATAGATGCATTTAAGGGGAAGCTAGATAAACACGTGAGGGAGAAAGGAAAAGAAGGTTATGCTGATAGGGTTAGATAAAGATGGGCGATAGGAGGCTCATGTGGAGCATAAGCATTGGCATAGACCAGTTGGGCCAAATGGCCTGTATATGTGCTGCACATTCTATGTAATGTTCATGCTTGAATGCATTTAGATGGCTATGCAACTAACTTCCATTGTGTTGGGTGCAATGCTGAGCGAGCTATAATGCTACTTTCACTCATTTGTGCAATACACATGTTTGCTTGAACCAATGGACATTTTGTTGTTTGCAGTGCTGGATACTGTAAAAGTTCACAAGGATTCCTGGCCCTTTAATGAACCGGTGGATGAATCATATGCGCCAGATTACCACAAAATCGTTGAGGTATGTCAGATTAAAGGAGCAATTTTTTTTTTAGCAGCATTGAGTTTAGCTTTGCCGTTTATGGTTCCAGCAATGTAATTTTGTTTTTTGGAGTATAACTCATCAGCATGTACATGTAGCACTGCCTAGAGCATCAAGACAGCAGTGTGACTTTTAGTGAAGATTATGACTCTAAAAGCAATGGAAGTTTAAAACTGACATTGTATTACATCCAATAATGATGGTGACTGATGCATGTGTACACAGTAGCATTTGGAATATAAGCAATTTTAAAAGGAGCATGCTGATTTAATTCGGTGCCGGGGGTTATTAACCTTTTAAAATTGTTTCAATCCTCTCAATTTCAGCAACTTGGGTATGCTGTGAATTTGTTGTGTGACCTAGTCATTTTCAACTAAATTATTTTCTGATATAAAATCTTCCTTTGCTGCATAACTTAAAGGTCTGTAGAATGTAATGCAATGCCAGACTTGTTAAAATTATGTCAACGGGGAGGAGAAATTCAAGCATATGGGCTCTTGGGCTTTATTAATAGAGGCATAGAGTACAAAAGCAAGGAAGTTGTGCGAAACCTTTTTAATACACTGGTTAGGCTACAGCTGGAGAATTGTCTTCAATTCTGGGCACCGCACTTTAGGAAAGATGTCAAGGCCTGAGGGAGGGTGCAGAAGAGACTTACTAGAATGGTAGTAGGGATGAGTGACTTCAGTTATGTGGAGAGACTGGAGAAGCCAGGGTTGCTCTCCTTAGAGCAGAGAAGATTAAGATGGGGTTTGATAGAGGTGTTCAAAATCATGAATAGTTTTGATAGAGTAAATAAGGAGAAACTGTTTCCATTGGCAGAAGGGTTGGTAACTAGAAGACACAGATTTAAGGTGATTGGCAAAAAAAAACAGAGGCGACATGAGGATACTTTTTTTAACGCAGCGAGTTGTAATGATCTGGAATGCACTGCCTGAAAGGATGGTGGAAACAGTTTCAATTCAAACTTTCAAACGGGAATTGGATAAATACTTGAAGGCCTTAGAGAGGGAGCAGAAGAGATTTACTGGAATGATTCCAGGGATGAGCGACTTTAGTTAAGTGGATAGACTGGAGAAGCTGGGGTTGTTCTCCTTGGAACAGAGAAGGTTGAGAGGAGATTTGATGGAGGTATTTAAAATCATGAAGGGTCTAGACAGAGTAGATAGAGAGAAACTGTTCCCATTGGCAGAAGGGTCAAGAACCAGAGGACATAGATTTAAGGTGATTGGCAAAAGAACCAAAGGTGACATGAGGAAAAACTTTTTTACACAGCGAGTGGTTAGAATCTGGAATGCACTGCCCGAGGGGGTGGTGGAGACAGATTCAGTCATAGTCTTCAAAAGGGAACTGGATAAGTATTTGAAAGGAAAAAAATTGCAGGGTTATGGGGATAGGGCGGGAGAGTGGGACTAGCTGGATTGCTCTGCATAGAGCCGGCGCAGACTCAACTGGCCGAATGGCCTCCTTCCGTGCTGTAACCTTTCTATGATTCTATGAAAACATTTACAGGGCTATGGGGAAAGAGCAGGGGAATGGGACCAATTGGATAACTCTTTCAAAGAGCCAGCATAGGCAAGATGGGCCAAATAGCCTCCTCTTGTGCTGTACCTACTATGAATACAGTGTATGGGTTTTTTTTTAAAGTGATGGAATTTAAATTGGAACAGTGGGCCAATTTAGAAATGGCTGTAATTGCATGAGGGCCTTTCCCTTAGTGTCAGGTTTCCACAAACACTCCAAAATTAACATCAGAAGATTTTCAGCAGCTTGTTCTGAACAAGATATTGTAATGCATACAGGAAATTCATGGTAATATTACTCAGACCGGTTGTCCCTTATGTATATTTAGATTGTGCTTTCTTTTATGTGCTGGGCCAAGACTTTTTACATTGTATTTCTATGGCAATGGTAAATTCTCACATATGTTTGAATAACTAATAATACAGCTGTATTATACAGTGAAGTGACAGTTAAAATTATTTGTTGCAAAAACTGGGAAATTCTATTTGACTTGTATATGGTTTGACTCTTGCAATCACGTGATCCTCAGGTTCAGCAATTTTTCGCGATAAAGTTCCCTTCTCTCATGTCTCCCTTCATCAACTAATATACAGAGACGTGCAAAATAAATTTTAATTGGTATTAAGACACCGCGTAACCATTGCAGATAAATGCATGTGCATTTTCCTCTGTTTACAATGGAAATGGGGTGGCAAATAATAGTTGACTAACTTTGTACTGTTGAAAGTACAATATACTCTTCATATCTCTGACAAAACATCTAGTGTCATGATTCTGTAATTGTCCTGGACTGGTAACATTTATTTCCATTTATTCATTCTGCTATTTATAGGAACCGATGGATCTCTCGACTATTGAGAATAAGCTAAGCGAAAAGAAGTACAACAGCAAATGGGCCTTTATATCAGATTTTAGGCTTATGTTTGACAACTGTGAGCAGTACAATGGGAAAGGAAACGGTTAGTTTGATATCTGATTGTGTAAAATGCACATTATAGTCCTAGTTAACCTGAGAAAGTGTTTACCTTTTGAACCTCAGCTACTCCTAGATACTTTCAATTGTGTTTTTCTAAATGCCTCTGAGCAAGGATGGTGCTGTAATTCTGTGAAAAGATACACGTTTAATTCTGGTCAGTATCCGGTCTGAACCTAGCCACGCATGGAGGGAAAGATTACTGGTGAGCATCTTCATTGGCCTGCTGCCATGTGTCCCTGAGCCAGATAGAACAGACATTCCTAGTGGTCTGGGAACCACCATCTCGGCTTCAGAGATACATGGCAAGGGGCTGTTGGGGCAATATTTTTGAGGCTGCATACTCTTCCCTGGAGGGCACATACCCTCAGACAAAAAAAAAACATTAAAAAGGGGTTTCACTGTAAGTTTCCTTTTGACTTGGAACAATAAAAAAAAGTTCTAGATTATTATATAAAAATTTTTGCTGCAGGCTAAAAGCAAACTAATTAATTTTGCGCCCTTAATAAAAATGGTTTAATATAAGTATTACATTGGGCTGTGGTAGAAGAGGAAGAATTTCAGTTGTACTTTGAAAATCTTGATTTAAGTGATTAATTTCCAACTTTTTAATTTGAGAATCTCTTTCCTATCCTACTTTACTCTTATTTAGAGTACACCCTGATGGCCCGTGCTGTAGAGAGATGCTTCAACAAAGCAATGGCCAAGTATTTTCCCAAAGATGAAGTGGACAGTGATGAGGAGTTCCAAACTAAAATGATGTGGGAGAAGAAAGACAAGCACAAGAGCAAACCTAACCACTTGGCTAAGGATGAAACTGAGGTTCTGACTAACGCAACTGATCATGTTCTTGGATTGCAAAAAGTCAATGGTTTTGTAAACAGTCATCCAGCCAGTGATGTCCCGCAAATAGTTGCTGATCCTAAGAAAGAGGGAAATTCTCAATGGCAGCTTTGCAACATGCTACCTTTGCCAGGTCAAACGCAAACTATGGAGGAAAAGGCAAGAACATTTTCTAGTTAAAGACTTTTCTTAAGTAATATTGTATTTTGCCACCTTTATCCCTGCCCCATTCAGCGAAGAAGTCAAATAGCTCATGCAGTAGCCAACAATACAGCTCAGTGATTGATTCCTAATGCCCTTTGAAATGACCTAGCCAAACAGTCAGTTGTGTGGGGGGGCAGGGGGAGAATTCATCGAGCTACATTGGCTTGTTTCTGTGCTGTAGATTCATTCAGCCCAGCTGGTCTATGCTGCCGTTTATACCTCACATGAGTCTCCTCCCTCCCTACTTTATCTAACACTATCAGCATATCCTTCTATTCCTTTTCTCCCTCATGCTTATCTAGGTTCCCTTTAAATGCATCTATTCTATTTGCCTCAACTACTCCTTATGGTAGCACTTTCCACATTCTTATCACTCTTTGAGTAAAGAAGTTTCTCCTGAATTCCCTATTGGATTTATTAGCTACTTTTGTATATTTATGACCTATTTTTGGACTCCCCCACAAGTGGAAACATTTTCTCTGACCACCCTATCAAACTCTTTCATTTCCTTAAAAACCTCTATCAGGTCACCCCTCAGCCTCTTTTCTAGAGAAAACAGCCCAGCCTGTTCAGCCTTTCCTAATAAGGATATCCTCTCAGTTCTGGTATCATCCTTGTGAATCTTTTTTGCACCCTCTCCAATGCCTCTGAATCCTTTCTGTAATATGGAGACCAGAACTATTTGCTATGATGAAGGCCCATCGATCCCTTCTTAGGGCAGCTAGGGCTGGGCAATAATTGTGGCCTTGTTAACTTCGCCTATATCCCAAAAACAAAAAAATATATATATTTATGGAAGAAAGAGGCAGGGTTCCTATTTTTCCCTTCCTCCTATTTGCCATTTCCTGCACCCAACTGAAACAATACATTTGTGAGGTGTTTATTTTAGTCTTCCAGCTGGGAAATGACCAGGCCCACTACTATGCAAGTTAAATTCAAGTGACAGGAAATGCTGGACTTGGCACTTGGACATATTGTAATGGTTATTGACTAGATGTTAGAGAAAAGTTATTCTGTTGTTGGAGTTGAACTGGTGAATAGTTTCCCACTTGCTTCTCCTTTTATTCTCCCCCTCCCTCTTTACTATTTATCACACTCACTTGGACTGTCCGGCCTACTTCCCCAAGAACCTTCAATGCTGATTTTTATTGAGCTGCTGGGTGTGTAGATCCTTACACTGCTTTTTGTTTTAAATTCTATCTTTCTTCATCACCCTCCCTCCCCCAAGTCTGGTACCTGGTCTCCTACTGTGCTTGGGGTTTCAAACAAAATTAGAAAATTACCACCCAACCACAGCATGGATGTTGCCATGGAACCCAGTATTTGTCACAGTGCACTATCAAAACAGATCATGTAATCTTTGAATCATAGCACGAGGTGTTGTGAACTGCCATCACTAAGACCAGGCAGTGGATGGTTGTGCCAACCTAGATTTATGGAGAAACGGAATAGTCTTCCATATAGTTTGAAATATTTGAAAAGCTAGGGTGGTTGGAAGTGACACATTGTGGGAAGATGAACAATGCTAAGTATCATACTAGCAGATACATGTGATACTCATGTCACTCAGTTCCAAGACCCAAAAATAGAACTGCATTTGGGGCACAAAAAGTAAGCTCGTCTGTAAGATTGTGCTGACATCATACAACCTATAAAATTGGAGCACATTATTGCAGATTGGTTAATGACTGAACAAAGACCTTGAAAGAGTGGAGGTTTTCCTGTACTTTAGCTTCTGATCACTTCTATCTGTGGTTACTAATCACATTATTTTTTGAAACATGTAGCAGAATTCAGCCAATGGCCCACAATCAAGTTCTGAAATCATTCATCAGCCTCAGGCTCTTGGCGTACCAGGACGGACCGTTATGGAACCAATACGAAAACGGCTTCAGCAGCAATACCGGATGCAGGTATTCTGAAGCATATTAATAAAAGCATCGCTCCTGATCTACAGTGGCTTTTAAAAAAAAAACAGAAGTATTTAATTCTGTGAAGTGGCATCTTTCCATTTGAAATAATTTAATAGATCTTAAGCTATTTGTCAAAGCTGTTGACATGCCACCAAATTATTTTGTCATCTCAATGCTATCCTGTGTGAATTGTAGCAACTAAATGGAGTTATTGCAATGCAAAAGTTTTTTTATTAAACTTACTAGTTAAAATTTATTGAAATGCAACCACTGGTGTGTAGAATACTGATGGTATAGGATACGTAAATGTATGACTGGGTGACACAGTAGCTTGTCTACTGTTATTTCACCTTGGGAATTCATTTTTAATTTATCCCAGTCAGATTTAGATGAAGCCTCTTCCTCCTGTTGGCTGTTGGAGGTAGGGAAATCTCAACCATGTTTTCTGTGGGTGCAGAGGCACAGACTGGGGCATAATTCAGCACTAATTGACTATCTCACTTAGGGAGGTTATAATGGCTGCTGTGGTGAATGGAAAGATACCTACTGTCACGGAAGGGGATGCTCTTCTGATATTAAGACACATTGTAGGGGCAGAGTATTGGGAGCTTAACTTTGCATCTGTTCCCTGCTATAACCGACCTAGAAGGTGGAAAGGGTTCCATTCCCGGGAACTGACATCCTTCACTTTTATGATGAGTATGTGAATTTACCAGCAAGCAATCTCCATTGCAAAAATATAACGATTTTTGGTATGAAGAAGGATCTGTAACCTGAAAAAGAATTAGGATTGGACCTTGTTTCATTTGAGGGCAAGATCTATCTATTTCGCTCACTGATCTGTATTATTTCATGATGTGGAGATGCCGGTGATGGACTGGGGTTGACAATTGTAAACAATTTTACAACACCAAGTTATAGTCCAGCAATTTTATTTTAAATTCACAAGCTTTCGGAGGCTTCCCCCTTCGTCAGGTGAACAATGTGAACGATTTCACATCGTTCACCTGACGAAGGGGGAAGCCTCCGAAAGCTTGTGAATTTAAAATAAAATTGCTGGACTATAACTTGGTGTTGTAAAATTGTTTACAATTGTATTATTTCAGGGTGAGCTCCATCTATTTCCTTCTGCACTGTGCGTCAAGGGTCGCTGTGAGGGTTGATTGGCAAATAATTTGTTCTCTGGCTTCTGTCAATGCAGCTCTGAGCTAGCCATTAATTCAATAATGGCCTGGGGATGATTCTCCAAAGAAGCTTTTTGGAATAATGCAAAAGATATGTTCATGCAATGAACTATGTAGAGGTGTTTTAAATACTGTCATATATTGAAGAGGGGATTCCAAGAAATCTGAAATCATAATATAATCCAAGTGTTTTTGTGGTGATGGATAGTGAATAATATTTGCATTTAACTTGGCTTTGAATGTGGCACTTAATTTCACTTACATTAAGGAGAACAGTACTGACAGGTCATCAGCATCAAGTGCTTCCCACTTTTGTGTGTCTCAAAGCATTGATGATTCATAGACTTGCTTCTCTTGCAGAATTAGGATGAGTTGAAGGTTGTCTTTATAGAGCCTAGGAGACAATTCTTTCTTCCAAGCAATGGACTCCACTGATATCCACGAAGGGGATTCTACAGTTTTTCTGTGTCCCTAAATAAAACTTGTTGGGGGCTGAGCTAGAAGGAAATACTGGCCCAATTGTCCAAGGATTCCTCTATCTGATAGCAACAGAACTCACAGATTTCTTTCACTTGGATGAAATGTCAGCCTGTTGGAATCTATGAAACATCCTTTGAACTAGTCTTTATTCTACAAACTTTGAAGCTTCTTGTGCCCTGCAATTTTCAGGTTGGGGCTTCTCACTGGTGGTTTTTGCCTTGATATTAATGTACTACAGTAAGTTGTTAGTCTGTGCGGTGAATTGCTTTGGTGTTACTCTAAGTGATTAACTGCTTTCATTTTTTATTTTTAAAAGAATGGTTTAGTTATACTTATTTTCTATTTCATAAACTTTTTCCCTTTTAGCAACAAATGTTGATGAATGGGCCAGCAGCACCTGCTTCAGCTGGATGTAATTCTGCAGGCTTACAAACAGCCAGTCTTTCATCTATCAGCTGTGGAACAGCACCTCCTAATACTGGTATGCCTACTATCCCTACTGATGCCCAAGAACCAATGCATTCCCCTGTCTGTACACCAAATAGGCCTACAAATCTTGGCCTTCCACAGACTGAGACAGAAACTCCCAGTTCCCACCCAGCTACTGCTGTCCCAACGACACATGGAAACAGAGGAACAACTGTACCACTAAATCCACCAATTGGTGATTGTCATGTGACAGATTTAAATCTGACTAAAGGACCAGAATGGCCTGGATATTTGTACCGTTCCATTTACCCTCCTCAACACAGACTACCAGCAGGAGAGCCTAATCCTGTATCATCTCAGGGAGTGTCAATGGAGCATACAGGACCTGCTGTGCAGAACCATCCATCGGCAACAAGCAACTCAATAACTGGAACTCGAAGCCCCATTAAAAACGAGATTCTACCCAATACTTGTGGAATATCTGTTAAATATAGCGAACCACTCCCAAGTCAGGCTCAAATGCAAAATTCAGTTTTTAACACGTTTAAATCTTCCCACAATCCTCTTGACCAGACTTCTCAAAGACCACCTGTTAAAGGTAACCCAATTTTATGCCATAGACTGTTGTAAGAATTGACTTTGTAAGTAAACACTTGTTGTTGCCTGATTTTATTTTTTATTTTCACATGTAAAAATTAGAAGTTTATGTGTTGTTCACTTAATATTTCCAGGTCTGCACTCAGCTGATGAAGTACAGCAAAATTATTAGGTGTACAGTGAAATGTAAAAATTTGACTTCACAAAGCATGGGCTTCAGTCACGTTACACTCAGCCCGCAGCCTGAGCTTTGTTGAGCTAGAAGGGAGTGGTGACTGCAGCATTTTCTGGGGAGGGGAAGAGACAATAAATTTAGGGGAGAGTCACTCTTGTGCATTCCCTGGTGTCACCTCGTGGCTGGGATTGGCTGCGAGCTTTACTACAGCCTAGACTTGACCCAATATTTGTGAGAAACAAGTTGGGCTGAGTAGAAAAATTTAGTTTCTAACTCTCTTGGTCCTCTTGACCCCTCTCCATGCTTGAAAAATGCAATCTAGCAGGTCTTTCTAAATTTAGCACTAATTGGTGTGTTTGACAGTAGCAGTACTAATGAAAGCTTGGAGATGATATTTCTTGATGCTGAAGCCTGTATACTCTCCATAACAATGGGACTTTAAAAAAAAAATAGACTGGTGCCTTTTCCTTCCTAAAGCATAATCAGTCACTCTTAAATTTTATACGCCAACTGCCCTAATAGCTAAGTGCGCTGCCGGAATGTCCCAAATTCAATCAGTGATTTGTGCTGAGTTTATTAATCTCATCTGGGACCCTACAATTGGCCTGAGCAACCCTGGACCAGGGAGGGGGGAATCTTACTGGGGTTGCTAATTGCTATCCAGTGACCCTGTTGGAAAGTGAGCATGTGGGCATCTGATGAAGACATGTTTGGGCTCTGATGCGGTGTTCTCAAGAATTGAGTACCTGGCTGGCACTTGTTACCTCAAGTCACATATGAAGAATGAGAATTGTATGCCAACGAAAATCAGGGCTTTCAAGAGAAAATAATAGGGGAATTAATTTAATAAGTAGTGCGGCTGCTTCATGTCAATTCATAGTTCACTGGTCCAGGGATGCTCAGGCCAATTGTAGTGTCCCAGATGAGATTAATAAACTCAGCACAAATCACGGATTGAATTTGGGACATTCCGGCAGTGCACTTTGTTTGGGAGAAGATAGAGGTCAGTGTTCAAATTGAACAGAAAAGTTGTAAAATTAGCTTTTTTTAAATAAATGTTTGGATGTGCAGATGCTGGTAAATTGAAACAGTGCATGACGAGAAGTATTTAGGGCTTCAGTCTTGTGTTAAGGTATTTAGAAATAGCAACAACTTATCTTTATATAGCGCCTTCAACATTAAAAGAAAGGTTTCCAAGACGATTTACAGGTAGGGTGATAGGAATAGATAAGGGAATGGACGGCAAACCATGGTGGGAGAGATTAGGAGGGGTGACCAAAATCTTTGTTGAAAGGTGGGTTATTTAAAGGTGGAGAAATAAGAGCTGGGGGTTCTGAGGGAGTTCCAGCAAGTAGAGTTGAGGCATCTGAAAACACTGCCACCAATGGTGGAGTGAGGCGGGTGGGGGGTGCACAAAAGGCCAAAAGATTGGGGAACAAAGTTTGCTGGCTACGATCAGATAGGTAAGAGTGAAACCAGGCAGGAATGAGACTGAGCACTTTAAATTGTTCCCATTCTGGGCAAGAGAGGTTGATTGGCATTGCATTAACAATTACCATGTCGCTAAAAATTACCAGACCTAATTTTCTGTGGCGAGTTTAATGGGCAATTAATGTGCAAATCCAGCACGTTCTTAAAAAAAAAATAACGTGGAGGCTGAAAGGAAGATGCCGTTTGTGCAAAGCAAACGGCGGAGCTGCACAAATCAACCAGCAAGTTCTGGTGTTTCGCAACTCACAGCGTATCACTTAATCCCCTGAACTTCCTATCTGATTTGCAGATTAATAACTGCGTGCGTCGTTAACGTGCCATTATTTTTCCAACAAGGTCTGTCCCAATGTTTGATTAACTTCGAAGTAAAACAAAACATCTATGCCAGGTGTCATGTCATGCACAGTGTGTATGTATTTTGAACGTATTGTCAGTGGTATGTATCAAATTAGAGGAAATAATGTGAAATCAATATGTCTACTTTGTAGAAACAGACACCGTAGAGAATTCCTTACTCGGTGTTTAAAAATCACACATCTGATTGACTTGGAGGTTCTAAATCTGTATGTATGCATTTCATTCTCCTATAAACTATGGGCACTGATTAAAGAGCAGTAAGATTTTCATGATGAGAAAACTTTTTTATTTTATAAAAAAAACACACAAAACATTTCTACATGCAGTGTTGTCTAGGCCGTGTAGGGAATCTCAACAGAACATTGGTTTTTGAAAACTCTCCGTACACACGTCAATGCAACTCTTAAAGGGTTAAAGTTGCAGGAAAAAAGGTACCTTTGTTGAAGGTGGTTAGGGTACATCCCAGATGCGCACCCATTAAATGTTTTAAGTGCTATGAATTTATATAGCACAGCCTTTGTTTTAGTTTAGATGTCTGAACAAGCTTAAATTTCACATTCTTAGAAGTATCTTTTTCTTCCTTAGCGGAAATCATCTGTTCAGATATTTATCTGGGTGGAGTAAATTTGGCTTCCTTGATTTAATGAGATATAATTGAAGCTTGTCATTTCTAATTCTCCTGCCTTTTAAATCTGCAGGTGCACCTCTAGAACAGGCTGCCTACAGCAATCTGTTTTCTACGGATCAACATCATTTGGTGAACAAGGAACCTGTTTCTAGTAAAGTAACCCCTCTAAATACCTCAGTAGCATCTAATCTACTTCAGCAAGACACTACAGGGAAGAGTGCAGAATCAGAGAGACTTGATGAAAATGGAGCACTTAAAAAGGAACAGAAATTATTCATAAACAATGCAATTGATGAAAAAGACTCTGAAGATTGCAAATTAAGAGAAGGATTGAATTCGGTGCTGTCAAAGGTAGAAGATTGTGTGAAAAGACACACTTACTCTGACATACAGAAAGAAATGGTTAGAACTGAAATAGATCTGAAAAACAAAAATCTCATCAGTCAGAAGGTGGAGAGGCCCAAGTTGGCTTCTGATAAATGTGAAGCCACGTATCTGCAAAAGAGTTTAATTGCAGGTGGAAAGCATAGCATGAAAGATCCCAAATCAACAGAAAATCTGAGACTAAAATTAGCGAGCAATGCAGAAGCTCTTACAGATGTGCCTAATGGTAGCAGTGAAACTGCTGGCAGTGTTCAGCAGAGGAACCCTGCTATGCTTGTAGCTCACCCCGAGACAAGGCATCAATTTGGACCAGTGTCAGCGTACATGCACTATCTTGGTTGTAATCCCGAGAACCTGCCATCGGGTCATTCATTTGTCCAGCACGCCCCTCATCTTATGGTCGTTCATCCAATGCAGGGACAGACCTCTCATTTTTACCAGCATCCAACACAACAGCAGCAAATCTCCTCTCAAATGAGCAATCTTGGTTATCATCCACAGCAGCCGATTCAGTCTGCTGTAATGTCTGATAGGGGTTACCTTGCAGGGCAATCTGGTTTATACTGCCAGTCACCGCTCATGTTCTTGAGAGAGGGCAGCGGGCAATCACAGACAAATCTGAGAGACAGAACTGATGCATTTTCTGAGCAACTAATGCCAGAAAGAGATGAATGTAAACCTTTGCACGAAGCTTCAGTAAAGAAACAGAAAAATGAGGCAGTAGAGAGGAGAGTTGCGGCTTCCAAGATGGAAAGCAACAGTGAAAAAACTAGTAAACGGGGCAGACAACAAGACTGTTTAGATCTTGATGGCCAAAATACAACCAAAAGGCAAAAGGTTATTCATGCAGCTTCTGCAGCTTATAATACTAGTCAAATGACCAGTGGAATTTATTCACATCAAATTCCACATCCTGCACTTTATGCTAATGCCCCATCCCACAATGTACAGAGACTTCCTTATGGTCAGCCGTACAATCCACAACTACTGCGTGTACATTCAGTGATAACTTCAACTTCCAACCACATGATACCCCATCAAGTGATGAATCACAGTCCTATCGGAATGCAATTGTTCAGTCAATCAGAAGTGAAACCCAACCCATACCCTGGAACTGTAATTGTACAGAGACCACAGTTCAGTACAAGTGGGGATCTCTACATGGTGAGAAGGTGAGTATAATTTATGACTTCTTTGCATTATAATATTGAGTATTATTGTAATACAATGGAGTATCTTCTTTGCAGGAGTACAGTTTCTTTAAAATAAATGTCATGTCAATAATAGTATATCTAAAGACAACATTTCTGATCTGTTTTATTTGCTGACTCTCAATTAAGAATGTTACACAAGGTTCAGCAAAGATCATTTGATTTAGTCTTGCTTGTATGGCATCACCATGGCAATGAGGTTGAAAGAATCCTACTTGACATGTTTTTACTATTGTTACACTGGATTCCTTTTGTGCTTTATTGTTGTGACTTAACTTTCCATAAGGGACCAGCAATTTGGTTGTCAGAAAATGCCGATTTAACCCCACCCAAATTTACCGACAGGCATGCAATATAAAGGTTACCACAGGAATGATACTGTCCATACTTCAAAATGATAAGATGGGTTGTTCTCTTGACTGGATAAATAGAGAGGAAATAGTATTTAAGAAAGTAACAAAAAAGTTATTTTTTAATCCTCGAGAAGCTTTGGTTGTCTCCAGCAGTGCTTGACAGTTCAGAGTCTTCTCTCTCAAGTGCTCCCTATGTTGTGCGCCATTGCTCTCAGTTGAGTTAGTCTTGAGGTTTTTCTAATGTTAAGCCATTCATTAGGAGGCACCCAAGACAGGTGAGGTGCCTTGCTCCTCAAATTTACTGTTTCTCCATATAGGAAACATCTAATTGCCATCACCAGACAAATGAAGTTACCCTGTATACAAGCGATGGTGGAGACCAATGTTCTACACTGCATCGTGTAGCAGGTTAATATACCAGAAAGTTAACACTGACAACTGTACCATTTGAACTTCAGTCTATTGTGTTGTGTAAATGTTCACATCAGGGTATACAGTGTAGTGTACTGTACAGTACTGAATGGGCCAGCTTCCCCAGTAATGCAGTAAGAATGAGAGAAGGGAGCTTGGTTCATCCAAATCTTCAACTACAATCTGGCATCTCAACTAATGTGCCAGAAAGATTACTCCCCTGGAAATAGAGAAACTTTAGCTATCAACTCAGTAGTTTATTCCTATTAATTCTAAGTTTTTTGCTCAAAAGAAAATTTGAATTATGTTTTTTGCACCATTTCAATTCAAATTAACAGATGATTCAAATTAAGAGGAATAAACTGTATTTCGATATTCAAAGTCCGCTGCAATAGTGGAATTTATTTGATACAAAAATCTCCCAGACTACATTTTGGACATGTACAGAATAAACTGTTCGGTATCTGGCTGAGTATGTTTCATGCTTTCATTGGAAAGAAAATGGAAACGTCACATTTCCTGGCAGTGCTATTTCTCCCTTTGGCCCCGTATAATTAGAAAATAAGCGAATGTTCTGTGGCTGTGACTCAGAAGGCATGTTGTTTTATAAAGACAGGAATATTATGCCATATGACACAGTATATTATTCTGCTGCTAATAGGCAGCTGTGTGTAACCTTGCTTGTCCCTTTAAGGCAACAAGATCTGATGTCACTTGGAGGATAGTTGCTTATGGGGATTTTCCGAGTCCTGGGGTCTATTACAAGGCATTTGCTGTTGTTGGGAAATTTATAGATGGAAATGATTGGCTTTTGCTCTCTTTTAATTTTTATTATTTTCTGTGTGACACACACATTTGTCCAGAATGATGATTACAGACTCATGCTACATGCAATATATAATATACACTGTAGGGTTGCTTTAAATTTAATTTGGGTGAGGGGGATAGTTAGAAACTGCCTCAAGTGATGTGATTTTTATATAAATTCATTAACAGTAAGATTCACAGATTCAATTTTTATATTCACTGATTGTAAACAAACACATTACACCTCGAAATATTGAAACCCATAGAAATTCTGGCACAGAAGGAGTTCATTGTCATAGCACCTGTGCTGGTGCTAGTTCTTCAACTGGAACTATTTACTCTAATCCCATGTCCTTGCTCCTTCCCATATTCTTTTCAAATATAACCCAAGTATTGTTCAAGATGAAAAGTTAAAGAAGGTGGTATGAATAGTTTGCCTGTTTAGTGCTGTTGGTAAAAAGTTGAAATTCAATTGAAACAAGGTATTCTTCTGTTTGTTTAGTCTGATGCCTGATTATCCAGTGCTCAAACAGATGGGGAGAAGGGATCCTGATACAATGCCACAGTCTCAAGATAAAACAGCGCCCCCTCTTTGTATGAACCAGGTATGTTTCAGATTTTTCTTGCAAATAAACCTTGTAAAAATCATTTGTGCTAAGAATTGTTAGGATGTTACAGCACAGAAACAGGCCATTCAACCATCAAGTCTGCACCGGTGTTTCTCCCCATATGAGGCACCTAGCCTAATCCCTTGTCAGCTTGACTCAGTGGGAGGAGCACTCACTTCTAAGTCAGAAGGTTGTGGATTCAAGCTCCACTACCAAGAGTTGACCACATAATCAAGACTGACACTTTAGTGCAGCACTGAGGGAGTGCTACATTGCCAGAGGTGCCATCTTATGGATGAGACATTAAACCGAGATCATGTCTGCTGTTCGGGTGGATGTAAAAGATGCCATGGTGGTATTTGAAGAACAACGAGGGAATTCTGCTGACGTCCTGGCCAATATTTATCTCTTAATCCACACCACCAAGACACATTAACTGGGCATTTATGTCATTGCTGTGCGTACATTGGCTGTCGTTTTTACCTATTTAACAACAATGACTGCACATATTTCAAAATAAATATGAATTAGTTCAAACGTAATTCATTGGCTGTGAAACACTTTGGGACGTCCTGTTGATGTGAAAGACACTATAAAAATGCATTTTCATTCTTTCTCATTTTCATTTTGAATGAGTAAGCAATCAATATAAATTACAGATTGTAACACCCAGCAAGCACATAATGTCCTATTATCTCACAGCTGCTAGATCTATTCCTTAAAAGAAATTTCTACATGAGGTGACACAATGTGTTGGAACACCAGTACATGAACCAATAAATTCTGTAACTGAGCTTCCCCTGATCTGGTCCATATTGCTGCAGGGAAGTCCAGGATAGAGGAGAAAAAAAATAGGTGGGAGAGTCTCCTAACCCTCGAGTCACTTGTGCTGATCAATTAGCAGCCGGGTCAGAGTGGCATAGGTGGGGCCATTGGCCTTTGCACAGAAATAGATACTGTATGGACACAAGGATGGGGGTGAAATAACTTGCAAGAGAAAAGGGAGTGATATTTAAATTTTTAAATCATTTTCAAGATATTTAATAGTTGCTGAAATAACCTGCTATGAATTTTAATGGAAATTATAATGTTCAAAGAGGGAAATAAATATATGGAACCCATGGAATATTTGTTAAGTCAGGTTACAACAAAATTTTTACAATAACCAGAATTAGGGAAGTTTAAAAAGCCCCTCTGTTTTCTACACTTTCCTGATCTCAGCTAGCCTGTTTTCAGGCCTTTGCCCTTGCCATTCTTTCCCATGTATTAGGTCGGGGGGCACACAAGATCATATTGGGATGACTCTTATTGATTTCTCATCTCTTTGTGCAGAAATGTCTGGCCTCCAGTCGGCTTTTCCCAATAGGAGGGCTGTTGTACTAAGGCAGTCCAGATTAAGCACATGTGGCCGATGGAGGGAGATGGCAGACATAATACCGTGCCACATTAACTGGGGTTCCCTGAGCTGTTAAAATTTTAGACCTGTACCAATATGGTTGCTGTCTTAAAAATTTATGCTGATCAACAGTGATACTTGGTGACCCAGAGCCTGCAACTGTTTACTCTCAATCTAGTACAAGAGCATTGTATAACTTGTCACGTAACGTTAAGTGACGTCCATTGTTTTCAATCTGTCATATACAGTTTAGTTTGCAGCGCCACCTACTGATGCAATGCTTTTGGAATCTTGCGTCTACTCTCTGACTTAATATACAATAGTTAGATATTTTTTAGCCAAATTTTCTACCTGGGTAGTTTTTAAAAAAAATAGGTATGTAACCATTTGGGTAGAGAAATTTTGGCACTGAAATATTTGAGTATTCTATTACTACTAGGTGTCTTTCATATGAGACTATTTTTCAATGATTTTTTGTCTGTATCATTTACAAAATATTTAATATCCACTAAATACATTTAATGTGAAATTCTCTTTCTTTTCACCTCTCCCCACAGCCCTGAACAAACATCTTGGCACCGCAAGTGGATGTGGCTCAGGAAACTCATTTTAAAGCACTGAAAATACTGTAGTAGTATTACAGCTGATTAACTGTGAATTGTAGCCAAGGACCATTTCTGTAGTGGGAGCTTAAACTCAGGTTTATATAGTGTGAATAGAGAATTTTCAATAATAAGAATTTGAAATAAAGTTGACAGTTTGTTACACATTTATTTTGACCTGAAAATGTTTTGTAAACTGCCTTAAAAAAGACTATGTAAAATTGTATATAGAGGTTGCATCACCTTGCTTGCAAATGTGAGAAAATCATAAAGAGAAAAAATAACCAGAACTCTTAATTTATTAATTGTATACGCTGTTCATTCCAACTATTAAAGGTATGGTTGCCACTGGAAAGAAAAATGAGGACAAAAGTGTGTTTAAACGCACTGTGACGTTGGCAAGCAGCTGCTAAACTGTGACATATTAGATTTCTCTTGTGTTTACTTTAGTATATGGATTCAGGAAAGGTTTACAATTAGTGTTGTATTCACTGTACTTTATTACCTTGTCTGCTGTGAAGCTGCATTTGGAATGCTTTTTGCAAAAGACCTTTTGAAAAGGTGGCCTTTCTTTCTCAATTTTCCTAGCTAGGACTATTAATGGATTGTAGAGGTATATGAATTCTATTTTGTTATTTATGTATTAAATGTTTTAAAAGAAAAATGGTCTGAGGAGTATACACAGCTAATGTCAAAAAACAGATGTTTTGTAAACTTTAGTGTAGAGTACTGCTGTCTGTCTCTGTACCAGCTGCACTGTGTTTAAATGG
Source organism: Heptranchias perlo (assembly GCF_035084215.1). Classification (NCBI taxonomy): domain Eukaryota; kingdom Metazoa; phylum Chordata; class Chondrichthyes; order Hexanchiformes; family Hexanchidae; genus Heptranchias; species Heptranchias perlo. Next base: position 58,263,178 of record NC_090336.1, on the reverse strand, counting down.
CTCTTCTCAGGAATAAATAAAACTATTTGTGTATTCCAACTGTTATTCAACATGGCAAAAATCCTTAATTGTTCACTGTGGAGAACTGAGGTATGATTAGATTTATTTCTGAGAGGGAAATATTGTTTATTCCACTTTGTGTCTCAAAAGAAACGCAGTTTATAATAAGACAATGGGCAGAGTTAAATTATGAGGACAAGTTGCATGGACTAGGCTTGCATTCCCTTGAATATAGGAGATTAAGGGGTGATCTAATTGAGTTATTTAAGATGATTAAAGGAGTGGATAGGTTAAATCGAGAGAAACTATTTCCTCTGGTGGGGGGGGGGTCCAGAATAAAGGGGGCATAACCTTAAAATTAGACCTAGGCCATTCAGGGATTTTGTCAGGAACCACTTCACCCACGGGGTGGTGGAAACCTGGAACACTTTCCCCCCCACCCCCCACCCCCAAAAAAAAGCTGTTACGGCTGGGGGTCAATTGAAAATTTCAAAAGCGATTGATAGAATTTTGTTAAACAAGGGTGTTAAGGGTTACGGAACCAAGGCGGATAGATGGAATTAAGATACAGATCAGTTATGATGTAATTGAATGGCAGAACAGGCTTGCAGGACTGAATGGGTTACTCCTGTTTCTAGAGCTTCCTATGAACCCACAGGGCCTTGGAAACAGCAGGCTACTTATCGGAAAACTGCGGTTGCTTTGCCCATGATTTTCCAACCAATGTATGGAAATTAGCGAGCAACGCACCCATAATTTCCAGTCAGCATCCTTGTATTTGAGGTCCCGCCCATGCCACGGGGTGGGGGGTCTCAGAAAATTACGTCCAATATCTCTCATTGATCTGTTGCGGCTGTTTTACAGCCTCTGCATACTTTGGACTAGAGCACATATACATCAATGTAGCAGATTGAATATAAATCACATGATCTGGATTTACAGGCATCCCAGCCCACCTCTTTCCTGGTGTATACACAATTCTTCCTGGATGCCATGAGGCTGCGTGGATGGTTGCACGTCTGAATGTTTTACCTCCATGTGAAATCTCACGCCGAGGTGGCATATTGCAAAGGCACGTGTGAAACGAATGCTGTTCAAAAAGCGAGAACTTTGTGCTGTAGTAAAAGCTGTTAAAAGTTCAAGTGAAGAGGTTTGAAAAATTCTGTGCTTGTCAGAAGGTTGTGTTATGGGGAAGATATAGTCATCTGGGTTTGATTTTGCCCGTAGTTGTTTATCTAGAAGATCTGTGCTGTTGCCAGAACCCTTGAGATCTTGATCCAGATGTGATGGGGGAATGGGCCCGCATCTGGCAGATAACTTTTAATGTTGATGAACGTAGTGTAATAAGAACATAAGAAATTGGAGCAGGAGTAGGCCAATCGGCCCCTCGAGCCTGCTCCGCCATTCAATAAGATCATGGCTGATCTGATCCCAACCACAAATCTAAAGAACACAAGAAGTCGGAGCAGGACCCGGCCACATAGCCCCTGGGCCCTCTCCGCCACCCACAGGGCATTGACCGATCCGAACTCAGCTTCATGTCCAATTTCCTGCCCGCTCCCCATAACCCCTAATTCCCTTTACTTCTAGGAAACTGTCTATTTCTGTTTTAAATTTATCTAATGATGTAGCTTCCACAGCTTCCTGGGGCAGCAAATTCCACAGACCTACCACCCTCTGAGTGAAGAAGTTTCTCCTCATCTCAGTTTTGAAAGAGCAGCCCCTTATTCTAAGATTATGCCCCCTAGTTCTAGTTTCACCCATCTTTGGGAACATCCTTACTGCATCCACCCGATCAAGACCCTTCACAATCTTATATGTTTCAATAAGATCGCCTCTCATTCTTCTGAACTCCAATGAGTAGAGTCCCAATCTACTCAACCTCTCCTCATATGTCCGCCCCCTCATCCCCGGGATTAACCGAGTGAACCTTCTTTGTACTGCCTCGAGAGCAAGTATGTCTTTTCTTAAGTATGGAGACCAAAACTGTATGCAGTATTCCAGGTGCGGTCTCACCAATACCTTATATAACTGCAGCAATACCTCCTTGTTTTTATATTCTATCCCCCTAGCAATAAAAGCCAACATTCCGTTGGCTTTCTTGATCACCTGCTGCACCTGCATACCAACTTTTTGATTTTCTTGCACTAGGACCCCCAGATCCCTTTGTACTGCAGTACTTTCCAGTCTCTCGCTATTAAGAAAATAACTTGCTCTCTGATTTTTCCTGCCAAAGTGCATAACCTCACATTTTCCAATATTATATTGCATCTGCCAAATCTCCGCCCACTCACCCAGCCTGTCTATATCCCCTTGCAGGTTTTTTATGTCCTCCTCACTCTCTACTTTCCCTCCCATCTTTGTATCATCTGCAAATTTTGATATGTTGCACTCGGTCCCCTCCTCCAAATCGTTAATATAGATTGTAAAGAGTTGGGGACCCAGCACCGACCCCTGTGGAACACCACTGGTTACTGGTTGCCAGTCCGAAAATGAACCATTTATCCCAACTCTCTGCTTCCTGTTCGATAACCAATCTTCCACCCATGCCAGAATATTACCCCCAATCCCGTGATTTTTTATCTTAAGTAATAATCTTTTATGTGGCACCTTGTCGAATGCCTTCTGGAAGTCTAAATACACTATGTCCACTGGTTCCCCTTTATCCACCCTATACGTTATATCCTCGAAGAACTCAAGCAAATTTGTCAGACATGACTTCCCCTTCATAAAGCCATGCTGACTTTGTCCTATTAAATTATGCTTATCTAAATGTTCCGTTACTGTCTCCTTAATAATAGACTCCAAAATTTTACCCACCACAGATGTTAAGCTAACTGGCCTATAATTTCCAGCCTTCTGCCTACTACCCTTTTTAAATAACGGTGTTACATTAGCAGTTTTCCAATCTGCCGGGACCTCTCCTGAGTCCAGGGAATTTTGGAAAACTATCACCAAAGCATCCACAATCCCTACTGCCACTTCCCTCAAGACCCTAGGATGGAAGCCATCAGGTCCAGGGGATTTATCCGCCTTGAGTCCCATTATTTTACTGAGTACCATCTCCTGAGTGATTTTAATCGTATTTAGCTCCTCCCCCCCGAGAGTCCCCTGTTTGTCCAGTGTTGGGATATTCTTAGTGTCCTCTACTGTAAAGACTGAAACAAAATATTTGTTCAGCATTTTTGCCATCTCCATGTTTCCCACCATTAATTTCCCGGTCTCATCCTCTAAGGGACCTATGTTTGCCTTAGCCACCCTTTTTCTTTTTATATAACTATAGAAACTCTTGCTATCTGTTTTTATATTTTTTGCTAATTTCTTTTCATAATCTAACTTCCCTTTCTTAATCAATCCTTTAGTTACTTTTTGCTGTCTTTTGAAGAATTCCCAATCGTCTATCCTCCCACTAAGTTTGGCTACCTTATTTGTCCTTGTTTTTAGTCGGATACTATCCTTGATTTCTTTACTTAGCCACGGATGGCTGTCATTTCTTTTACACCCTTTTTTCCTCAGTGGAATATATTTATTTTGAAAGTTGTAAAATAACTCCCTAAATGAACACCACTGCTCATGTACCGTCTTACCCTTTAATCTATTTTCCCAGTCCACTTTAATCAATTCCGCTCTCATACCATCATAGTCTCCTTTATTCAAGCTCAGTACGCTTGTTTGAGAATCAACCTTCTCACCCTCTAATTGGATATGGAATTCAACCATGTTGTGGTCGCTCGTTCCAAGGGGATCCTTAACTAGGACATTATTAATTAATCCTGACTCATTACACAGGACCAGGTCCAAGGTTGCCTGCCCCCTTGTAGGATCAGTTACATACTGCTCAAGAAATCCATCCCTGATGCACTCAATGAACTCGTCCTCAAGGCTGCTCTGCCCAATTTGATTTGTCCAGTTAATATGATAATTAAAATCCCCCATAATTATGGCTGTTCCCTTATTACATGCCCCGACTATCTCCTGATTAATACTTCTTCCAGCAGAGTTGCAACTATTAGGAGGCCTATATACTACGCCCACTAATGTTTTTTTCCCTTATTATTCCTTATCTCCACCCAAACTGTTTCATTATCTTGATGCTTTGTCCCAATATCATTTCTCTGTATTACAGTGATTCCTTCCTTTATTAACATAGCCACCCCACCTCCCCTTCCTTCCTGCCTGTCCTTCCTGATTGTTAAATACCCTGGCATATTTAATTCCCAGTCGTTGTCACCCTGCAGCCATGTTTCTGTAATGGCCACAAGATCATAGCCATACGTAGTTATTTGTGCCGTTAACTCGTCCATTTTATTACGAATGCTACGTGCATTCAGATAAAGAACTTTCAAATCTGTTTTGTGACGCTTAGTTCCTGCTTTTTCCTTTTTTAATGCATGTGGGTATGGCTAATGGCAGTTGTGTATACCATGCTGTGCTCTGAATTGAAGCCTGTTGAGAGGGAAAGAGATCTGGATGTTATGGTGCATAAGTCTCTAAAGGTCCATGACCAGTACCGAGATTAACAGAGACATGACCAGTACTAGATTAATATACCTAGTTTAAAAACCCTTGGTTATCATGATAGGCTCAGGGAGCTGGGCCTTTTTAATTCTAGAAAAGTGTAGACTTCGGGAAGACTTGATTGAAGTATTTAAAATGATGAAGGGACTAGAATGTGGACAGATTACTTGAATTAAATGTTAGGAAGAACTTGGGGACGTAACGTACAAGCTACGTAAAGGTAGAACTAGGTTAGATGTCAGGGGATGATTCTTTTCCCAAAGGCTCATTGACCTTTGGAACTTGTGCAGTGGGTGCATAATTGCCCCAATTATTGGAAAGGGAACTGGACAAATTCTCGGAGGAGGCTGATATCGCAGTACGCAAACATTAGCAGGGATGTTGAGTAATGTACATCGTGGCTATTGTTATCCTAGAAATTGTGTTTTATAGCCTTCAGGGGTCCTAGAGGAATTTTGCGGCATTCTTTTCTCCCTGAATTTTCCTGGGGTTATTTTTTTATAAATACAAAAATATTTTATATATGAAATAAGAAAACATGTTTCAAGGCTTTCTTTTATTTAAACATGGTGCCATTATCACAAACAAAGTTAGTTGTTGAGTCTCCACTGACTTAGCACCATTTGTTGCCACAACATAAATTTGTTATGTTAATATATGGCAGCACTGAAAATGGAATAACTGGTTACATTGAAACGTATCACCCAGCTGTAACACAACCAAAGTTTTTTTTTGTATTTACTGTTAATTTGCCAAACATAATCACGTCATTAAAACTCCTTAGGGACTATCTCCCAATGAGCAGGTGGAAGGACTTATCTTCAGCCGGAAGTAGTCGTGGTCTTCATCTGAGCTGTTTTGTGTTGGGTGATTGGAGAAATGCATTTGAATATTTAAATTTGTTCATGGCTATTTAACACCAGTAATCATACTTCCCATTGGTGGTGAAAACAAGTGCAGATATCAGGTTATGGATTACATAGAATGTACAGCATAGAACAGGCCATTTGGCCCAACTGGTCTATGCCGGTGTTTATGCTACACAGGATCCTCCTCCCACTCTACTTCATCTAACCCTATCTGTATACCCTTCTATTCCTTTATACCTCATTTACTTGTCTTCCCCCTAAATGCATCTATGCTATTCATCTCAATCATTCCATGCGGCAGCGAGTTCCACATTCTGACCGCTCTCTGGGTAAAGAAGTTTCTCCTGAATTCCCTATTGGATTTATTAGTGACTGTCTTATATTTATGACCCCTAGTTTTGGACTCCCCTCACAAATGTTGGTGGGAGCGCAAAAAGGGCAGTAGCAGATTGGATGCCCATAATACACCCATTGTGGACGGGAAAATTGATGGGGCGTATAATGGGTGGCTGCTCCGCTATCGCCCGTTTTGCGCCCCACCGAAGTTGAATTTCACCCCTATGGATTTTGTTTGTTTTCTTGAAGTTCGCCCAATTGATGGGAGAGCAAATGCCTTGAGAAGAATCCATTAAAAAAAAATTAAAGATAGATTCTGAATCTATGTTTAAAAAATGGTTTGAATTTGGCCTTAACATGTTCCAGAATAAGTTGTAGAAATTCTGGAGTGATTTCCCCAATATACATGATACAACAGGATAGTATCAGGTCTTTTGGTTACATAGAATTAATCAGTATGTGGGTGCTGGGCAGGTACCACCTGGAGCTAGCAGGGCAGTAAACTTACCACCACCTGTAGACATGTTTTTTATGTAACACTATAAGAAAAGGAATAGGCAATTCTGCGCCTTCAGCCTGTTCCTCCATTCAATTAAATTGTAGCTGATCTGTATCTTAACACCATCGACTCACCTTGATTCCTTTTCCCTTAATACCCTTGCCGAACAAAAATTTATTAATCTCAGTTTTGAAATTTTCAATTGACCCCCAGCCTCAACAGCTTTTTGGGGGAGAGAGTTCCAGATTTCCACTATCCTTTGTGTGAAGGAGTGCTTCCTAACCGCACCTCTGGACGGCCCGGCTCTAGTTTTAAGGTTATGCCCTGTGTTTCTAGACTCCCCCACCAGAGGAAATAGTTCATCTACCCTATCAACTCATTTAATCTTAACACTGCAATTAGATCACCCCTTAATCTTCTATACTCAAGGGAATACAAGCCTAATCTATGGAACCTGTCCTCATAATTTAACCCTTTTAGCCAATTTAATATGTGAAATCAAGATATATGAAAATTAGAATGGCTTTAGCAAGAAGGTTTCTGGATGCAGTTTGTATATTGTACGACATGAAAGTGTGCTATATATCATAAGGCTGAAAAAGATTAAATGGTACTATTATGAGAATAGTTCCACCTTAAAGTGGGGGGGGGGGGGGGGGTGGAGGATAATGGGAAAATCAATCCTTAGGAAGGATTCACCTCCAAAAGCACACCATGAATTGTCTTATGGGAATTGTATACCATGGATTTGAATGGACAGAGAGACCTAATTAGTTCTCAGAAATGTCTAAAAAATGCTTTGTATACAGCGGACGGCTTTGAAATGCAGTGACTGTTTTTATGGAGGCAAACACAACCATCATTTTGTGCACAGTGAGGTCCCACAGAGAGCAATGAGATGAATGGCCAACTAATCAATTTTTGTTGGTTGAGGGAAGAATTTGGCCAGGAGCTCTTCCTGCTCTTCGAATAATACCACAGGATCTTTTAACTTCCATCTGAACAGGCAGACAAGGCCTCCAACAATTCAGGACTTCTATCAATAATGCACTGAAGTGTAAGCCTACGTGAGTATTGGAGTGGGGATTGAACTCAGAACCTTCTTACTCAGAAGCAAGATTGTGACCAACTGAACGAGGTGGACGTGATGTTTTCATTCGTCCTCGTTATTCCATCATCCACATACAAATGAAGGCCTTTGTCCAAATGGGGCATCACCAGATACTATCTTTTGAAAATAATCAATTCTCATGAAACAGAAACTAGATACTTTCCCAATGACAAAGAAGAAAAATTTGAGGGAGTGTCTTCTCTGGGCTGTTAAAAATAATATTTGTATTTATATAGTGCCCTTTCACATTGAAATATCTCAAAGTTTGTGACACAGTGAAATCCTTTTTTGGAGTGCAGTGAGTGTTACACAAGCAAATGAGGAAGTCAACATGTACCAGCAATGACCCACCAACACCTATGAGCTGAATGACTAAATAATCTATTAAGTGACAGTGGTTGAAGGAGGAATGTTAGCCAGGATACCAGGAGAATTTCCTGCACTTTTTTTGAATAATGCCATGGAATCTTTAACATTTACCTGGAGCACTAGAAGGGACCCTGGATTAGAGTCTCGTGTGAGTGTGCATCTCCTAGCATTTGGTTCAGAGGAGCTGAGAACCGGCCACTGGCTAGGCTGCCCTTGGGCATAATAAGTATAGAAGTAGAGCTTGTTCTGCCATTCAATTAGATCATGGCTGATCTATACCTCAATTCCATTTACCTGCCTTTGTTCCATATCCCTTGATACCCATACCAAACAAAATCTATTGATCTCAATCTTGAAAATTTCAATTGATCCAGCATCCACAGCCTTTTGGGGGGAAGAGAGCTCCAGATTTCAACTACCCTTTCTATGAAAAAATGCTTCCTGATTTCACCCCTAAATGGCCTAGCTTTAATCTTAAGATTATGCTCCCTTGTTCTGGATTCTCCCAGCAGAGGAAATAGTTTCTCTTTCTGTTCTATTGAATCCCTTAACCATTTTAAACATCTCAATTGGATCACCCTTCAAATTTATGCAACTTGTCCTCATAATTTAACCCTTTTAAACCCTGGTATAATTCTGGTGAATCTGTGCTGTACCCCCTCCAAATCCAATATATCCTTCCTGAGCTGTGGTGCCCAAAACTGAACACAGTACACCAGATGGGTCCTGACCAAGGCTCTGTACAACTGAAGCATTACTTCCCTTTGTATTACCAACTAGTGATGATCTGGGAGGGTCAAGGTAAATGGAGATATTTGGGGTCGAAATAGTTAGAAGGTGACATGCCCAGTGATAGCACAGTGGAACTAAGTCAACCCTCGTGGCAGACTCAGTAATTCGATACCTGAGTCATGAACGTCCGCAATACTCCAGAACACTGTTGATCACCAGCCAGTCTTTCTTATTAATGGAAAGCAGAGGGATAAACCTATCACAGGGGCTGGTAGTCTTCCCTTTTAGCTCCAGATAACCCTGCAAGCCAATGCTGGAATGGCGACAGTGTTCCTAGCTGAGCAAGCTGTGGAACTTACTAGTGCTCAGTGCTAGTAAGCTGCAGCTTTATACGGTTACTCCTGCACGTACCATGGGGTGCCTATGCCATGGCACTTGCCAACCTGTACCTCAGCTCTCTAGACTTAAGTATGGTGTGTTAAGCGGAAGTGTGCACTCCATATTAAACAAACAAGAACTCTGTGCAAATTTCTCAGCAGCTTGGTTTGCATACCTTTACTTATAATTATAGAATCATAGAATCATAGAATCATAGAAGTTACAACATGGAAACAGGCCCTTCGGCCCAACATGTCCATGTCGCCCAGTTTATACCACTAAGCTAGTCCCAATTGCCTGCACTTGGCTCATATCCCTCGATACCCATCTTCCCCATGTAACTGTCCAAATGCTTTTTAAAAGACAAAATTGTACCCGCCTCTACTACTGCCTCTGGCAGCTCGTTCCAGACACTCACCACCCTTTGAGTGAAAAAATTGCCCCTCTGGATCCTTTTGTATCTCTCCCCTCTCACCTTAAATCTGTGCCCCCTCGTTATAGACTCCCCTACCTTTGGGAAAAGATTTTGACTATCGACCTTATCTATGCCCCTCATTATTTTATAGACTTCTATAAGATCACCCCTTAACCTCCTACTCTCCAGGGAATAAAGTCCCAGTCTGTCTAACCTCTCCCTGTAAGTCAAACCATCAAGTCCCGGTAGCATCCTAGTAAATCTTTTCTGCACTCTTTCTAGTTTAATAATATCCTTTCTATAATAGGGTGACCAGAACTGTACACAGTACTCCAAGTGTGGCCTCACCAATGCCCTGTACAACTTCAACAAGACATCCCAACTCCTGCATTCAATGTTCTGACCAATGAAACCAAGCATGCTGAATGCCTTCTTCACCACCCTATCCACCTGTGACTCCACTTTCAAGGAGCTATGAACCTGTACTCCTAGATCTCTTTGTTCTATAACTCTCCCCAACGCCCTACCATTAACGGAGTAGGTCCTGGCCCGATTCGATCTACCAAAATGCATCACCTCACATTTATCTAAATTAAACTCCATCTGCCATTCATCGGCCCACTGGCCCAATTTATCAAGATCCCGTTGCAATTCTAGATAACCTTCTTCACTGTCCACAATGCCACCAATCTTGGTGTCATCTGCAAACTTACTAACCATGCCTCCTAAATTCTCATCCAAATCATTAATATAAATAACAAATAACAGCGGACCCAGCACCGATCCCTGAGGCACACCGCTGGACACAGGCATCCAGTTTGAAAAACAACCCTCGACAACCACCCTCTGTCTTCTGTCGTCAAGCCAATTTTGTATCCAATTGGCTACCTCACCTTGGATCCCATGAGATTTAACCTTATGTAACAACCTACCATGCGGTACCTTGTCAAATGCTTTGCTGAAGTCCATGTAGACCACGTCTACTGCACAGCCCTCATCTATCTTCTTGGTTACCCCTTCAAAAAACTCAATCAAATTCGTGAGACATGATTTTCCTCTCACAAAACCATGCTGACTGTTCCTAATTAGTCCCTGCCTCTCCAAATGCCTGTAGATTCTGTCCCTCAGAATACCCTCTAACAACTTACCCACTACAGATGTCAGGCTCACTGGTCTGTAGTTCCCAGGCTTTGTGTGTGTGTGTGTCAGATGCGAGGCCAGCATTTATTGCCCATCCCTAATTGCCCTGCAGAAGGTGGTGGTGAGCCGCCTTCTTGAACCGCTGCAGTCCGTGTGGTGAAGGTTCTCCCACAGTGCTGTTGGGAAGAGAGTTCCAGGATTTTGACCAGTGACGATGAAGGAACGCGATATATTTCCAAGTCGGGATAGTGTGTGACTTGGAGGGGAACGTGCAGGTGGAGTTGTTCCCATGTGCCTGATGCCCTTGTCCTTCTAGGTGGTAGAGGTTGCGGGTTTGGGAGGTGCTGTCGAAGAAGCCTTGGCGAGTTGCTGCAGTGCATCTTGTGGATGGTACACACTGCAGCCACAGTGCGCCGGTGGTGAAGGGAGTGAATGTTTAGGGTGGTGGATGGGGTGCCAATCAAGCGGGCTGCTTTGTCCTGGATGGTGTCGAGCTTCTTGGAGTTGTTGAAACTGCACTCATCCAGGCAAGTGAAGATTTTTCGATTATACTCCTGAATTGTGCCTTGTAGATGATGGAAAGGCTTTGGGGAGTCAGGAGGTGAGTCACTCGCCACAGAATACCCAGCCTCTGACCTGCTCTTGTAGCCACAGTATTTATGTGGCTGGTCCAGTTAAGTTTCTGGTCAATGGTGACCCCCAGGATGTTGATGGTGGGGGATTCAGCGATGGTAATGTCGTTGAATGTCAAGGGGAGGTGGTTAGACGCTCTCTTGTTGGAGATGGTCATTGCCTGGCACTTGTGTGGCATGAATGTTACTTGCCACTTATCAGCCCAAGCCTGGATGTTGTCCAGGTCCTGCTGCATGTGGGCTCGGACTGCTTCATTATCTGAGGGGTTGCGAATGGAACTGAACACTGTGCAATCATCAGCAAACATCCCCATTTCTGACCTTATGATGGAGGGAAGGTCATTGATGAAGCAGCTGAAGATGGTTGGGCCTAGGACACTGTCTTGAGGAACTCCTGCAGCAATGTCCTGGGGCTGAGATGATTGGCCTCAACAACCACTACCATCTTCCTTTGTGTTAGGTATGACTCCAGCCACAGGAGAGTTTTCCCCCCAGATTCCCATTGACTTCAATTTTACTAGGGCTCCTTGGTGCCACACTCGGTCAAATGCTGCCTTGATGTCAAGGGCAGTCACCCTCACTTCACCTCTGGAATTCAGCTCTTTTGTCCATGTTTGGACCAAGGCTGTAATGAGGTCTGGAGCCGAGTGGCCCTGGCGGAACCCAAACTGAGCATCGGTGAGCAGGTTATTGGTGGGTAAGTGCTGCTTGATAGCACTGTCGACGACACCTTCCATCACTTTGCTGATGATTGAGAGTAGGCTGATGGGGCGGTAATTGGCCAGATTGGATTTGACCTGCTTTTTGTGTACAGGACATACCTGGGTAATTTTCCACATTGTCGGATAGATGCCGACTAAAACAAAAGGTATGTGTGGCCATGGGAGACCAATAGGTCAGGAAATAATGAGAGTCAGGGCAATTAGATAATAACATACCCTGAAAGAGTTGAAACAAGCTGAAATCACCATTTATAGATGCTTAGAATCCGTTGACAATGAAACCAATGCATATTAGCTCTCAAAGGACATTCTTTTCAGGATTACACATTGGCCTGGGACTTTTGGTTTAACTATGGCATAAAAGCACCGTAACACTTTTTTTTGCAAGTAACTTTGTGCATAGCTGATTTACACCGAACCATCAGTACATGCGAATTTCCTGCCAAAGCTCTCTGCTGCTCATTTACATAGCTCTGACCCCAATGCAAAAGAGCAGCTCACGCAAATTTTCTGCATTTACAGCAGTAATGCGCTGGTGTAGATTTATGCCCATATATTTAGGCTCAGTACGGCCTGAAGTCACCTGATTATTGGTGTAACTGAGATTTCTGGGGCTTCAGTGCAACTTTCTGTGATTTTTTAAAATTGAGACCTGTACTATACTTAGAATGATAGAATCTTACAGCACAGGAGGAGGCCATTCAGCCCATCGTGCCCGTGCCAGCTCTTTGACAGTGCTATCCATTTAGTACCACTCCCCTGCTGGAATGGCCTTCCCAGCCTGCATAATAATGGAAGTGGAAGAGGAGCAGCAGAGGCAAGAGGCTCTGAGCATGAGGGGCCATGGCAGAAGGCAGCAGCCAACTCACTATTATCTCCATTGGTGACACTGCATTTGCCCTTGTTTTACGTTCCCACAGGAAATTTGGATGTAAGTTCCCTTCGGCAAGTTCCACATAGAAACAGGCGTAAATGGAATTGAGGAAATTCCGGGCCATTCAAGTTATCCTAATACTCTTGGCACACATTTTTAGTTGCTTGGTCACTTGTTTTGTTTCAGTGGTGCCTTCCTTGGGGGCAAAGGGCACTTGTTTCCGTGACATTGGCACAAGCAAAGCGGAACCTAGTTATCCTGCATTTATATGCATTAATTCACTGTTTGGCCCATCATCAACCCAAACTATTAGAAATCTAACAAACATGCCCCATTTTTAGAGGGGCACAAACAATTAATACCCAAATCATACCAAAAAAGGAAAATTAGCAAATTAAACCATAACATTGTTGCTGGTGTCAACTATGCACTCCAGTCCCTGTGGTGCCCACCGGTCACGGAAGGCCTCAAGTATACCGGCGAACACCACATGCTCCTTCTCCAGGGCCACCTGGGCATGGAGAAGACCATGGAAGAGAGGCAGGCAGCCAAAGCGACCATTCCCATTGGCCGCATCCAACCTGGACCATCTGAATGGCCACCTTGGCCAGGCCCAGGAGCAGACCCACGAGGAGGTCTTCCGACTTGCCCTTCCTCCTCTGTGGCCAAAGATCAGGAACATGGGACTGAAGTGCAGACAGAAGTTGAGGAGCAGCCTCCTCAAATAGTGGAAGAGGGGCTGCAACCTCTCACCCCACGTATATATGAAACACCGACTCATCCAGGCCGCAGAAGCCACAGGGAGTCGGTGAGGTGACTTAAAAGCCTATTTTTTTTTTAAGTGTAATATATCAGCTTTATTCTCAGTAACAATACATACACACATACAGAGACGCTGGGAAAGAGCTGTTTTTCCTTTTGACTATCTCCCCACAGGGAGGTGCACCGTTCCCAGAGACACTGCAATACTGGGTCGATGCGTGGAGTGGACGGAGCAAACCCCTATTCCATCTCCCTGTTCCAAAAATCAATTTAATATATGGTCCCCAGATAGGGGATGTATCAGATATTAAACTGATAAGAACAGATTTTTTTTTTCCAAAAATATACTTTATTCATAAAATTTGCAGCAATACATACAACACAGTTGTCATATCTCATTCCAAATGTACACAATACAGATTATACAATTTGCAGGTTACATCAAGTACAGTTCAATGAACACATTGGACATAATTACAGTTCATGACACTCTATGGTGCCTCATTGCATCACAATCATTACAGGTACATTACAGATTCATTACAGGTACAATACATCGATTTGAGTTTTACATTCTGATCGAGGGGGTTTTTCCCTGATTTCAGCCCCTCGGTATACAGTGGCGGGAAGGCTCTAAATGGTTGCCTTTCCCCACAGGGCCTTTGCGGCGGCCGTACCCAGCCTCAGTGCGTCCCTGAGCACGTAGTCCTGGACCTTGGAATGTGCCAGTCTGCAACACTCGGTCGAGGACAGCTCCTTGCACTGGAAGACCAGCAAGTTTCGGGCAGACCAAAGGGCGTCTTTCACCGAGTTGATGGTCTTCCAGCAGCAGTTGATGTCCGTCTCGGTGTGCGTCCCCGGGAACAGCCCGTAGAGCACAGAATCCTGTGTTACGGAACTGCTCGGGACGAACCTGGACAGATACCACTGCGTCTCTCTCCAGACCTTCTTTGTAAAGGCACATTCCAGAAGGAGATGGGTGACGGTCTCGTCTCCACCGCAGCCTCCTCGGGGACAGTGTGCGGTGGTGCTGAGAGTCCGGGAGTGCATGAAGGATCTGACGGGAAGGGCCCTTCTCACCACCAGCCAAGCTAGGTCTTGGTGCTTGTTTGAAAGTTCTGGCAATGAGGCGTTCTGCCAAATGACATTGACAGTGAGCTCGGGGAACCAACCGACAGGATCCATCGTCTTCTTTTCCCGCAGGGTCTAGAGGATGTTACGTGCAGACCACTTACTGATCGCCTTGTGGTCAAAGGTGTTTTTCTGCACAAACTTTTCCACGAAGGACAGGTGGGGTGGAACGGTCCAACTGGATGGAGCGTTCCGTGGCAGCGTGGCCAGGCCCATCCTTCTCAACACCGGGGACAGGTAGAACCTCAGCACGTAGTGACACTTTGTGTTTGCGTACCGAGGGTCTACGCACAGCTTGATGCAGCCGCACACAAAGGTGGCCATCAGGATCTGGGCCACGTTGGGCACGCCTTTCCCCCCTCTCTCTGGAGATTTGTACATCGTGTCCCTGCGGACACGGTCCATTTTTGATCTCCAGATAAAGTGGAAGATGGCTCAGGTGACTGTCGCGGCGCAGGAGCGAGGTATGGGCCAGATCTGCGCCACGTACAGCAACACCGAGAGCACCTCGCACCTGATGACCAGGTTTTTGCTCACGATCGAGAGAGATAATAAGGGGAACAGATAGGGTGGATAGAAAGAAACTATTTCCGCTGGTTGGGGATTTTAGGAGTAGGGGGCACAGTCTAAAAATTAGAGCCAGACCTTTCAGGAGCGAGATTAGAAAACATTTCTACACACAAAGGGTTGTAGAAGTTTGGAACTCTCTTCCGCAAACGGCAATTGATACTAGCTCAATTGCTAAATTTAAATCTTAGATAGATAGCTTTTTGGCAACCAAAGGTATTAAGGGATATGGGCCAAAGGCAGGTACATGGAGTTAGATCACAGATCAGCCATGATCTTATCAAATGGCGGAGCAGGCACGAGGGGCTGAATGGCCTACTCCTGTTCCTATGTTCCTAGATCGTCGATCCCACAGTCCCAGTTTCTGCTTAACCTTGGCAATGCGCTCCTTCCAGTTTTTGGTGCACGCCCCTGCCCCCCCGAACCAGATCCCCAGCACCTTCAGGTAATCCGACCTGACGGTGAAGGGGACAAAGGATCGGTCGGTCCAGTTCCCAAAGAACATGGCCTCGCTCTTGCTACGATTTACCCTGGCCCCTGAGGCCAGTTCGAACTGGTCGCAGATGCTCATCAATCTCTGGACCGACAGCTGATCCGAGCAAAAGACGGCGACGTCGTCCATGTACAGGGAGGCCTTGACCTGAGTGCCTCCGCTGCCTGGGATCGTCACGCCTCTTATGCCCGCATCCCTCCTGATGGACTCGGCAAAGGGTTCGATGCAACACACGAACAAAACTGCGTTACTGATGTTTGTGTACAGCAGTTGAATCCAATTGCGAATTCCCTCCCCAAACCCCATTTTGGAGAGCACGTCCATCATGTACGTGTGGGATATTCTGTCAAAGGCCTTCTCCTGGTCCAGGCTGATCAGGCAGGTGTTCACCCCCCTGTCCTGTACGTAGGCGATCGTATCCCTGAGTAGCGCCAGGCTATCAGAGATCTTCCTGCCGGGTACGGTGCAGGTTTGATCGGGGTGGATCACCACCTCCAGGGCTGACTAGACCCAATTGGCGATGACCTTGGACAGAATTTTGTAGTCCACGTTAAGTAGTGAGATGGGTCGCCAATTTTTGATTTCTTCCCTCTCCCCTTTCTGCTTGTAGATGAGGGTGATGATGCCTTTCCTCGTGGAGTCTGATATGCTGCCTTCCAGAAGCATACCCCCGTACACTTGCAGCAGGTCTGGACCTATCCAGTCCCACAGAGCCAAGTACAACTCCACCGGTAAGCTGTCGCTTCCGGGAGTCTTACTCTTCTCAAAGGAACGGACGGCCTTTGTCAGTTCGTCCAGAGTTAGCGGGTGATCCAGACTCTCCCGCTTGCTGTCGTCTAGAATGTTGGCCAAGGGCTGCAGAAAACTACTGAGTTTATTTCAAATTGCTAACAAAGACACTGACTTTTGAACTGAAGTGATCTGGAGTTCAGTCATTGGTCTGAGCTGGCCGGAACCTGTTTGAATTAGTTCCGCTTCTAAGGGACAAAGGAGCTCTGATGAGACACCAGTCCTTATTTAGAAAAGGAGTAATGAGGTGATGCTACCTAACCCCTTGGAACAGAGCCAATCAGGGGATGACACCGACCACTCGAGGAACTTTAAGCCAACCGGAGAAGACAGCATCATTCAAAAAGACAGACTTGGGAATAAGACTGAAGAATTGCAGGCTTGGTGCCAGTTTGTGTGCGAGACTCCAGAGACTAACCATTGCGGAAGTGGGAGACCCTACGTCAGGGACGTAGAGACTACGACGAGAGAGAGAGAGAGAGAGAGAGAGAGAACGGAACGCCTGGCCAGCGTCAGATCTCCTTTCCGGGTAATATAATATCCTTTCTATTCTGTGACCACTCAGGGACTGTTAGTCAGAGAAACCTAGTGGGTGTGCGTTTAAATCCTAGTTTGGGTATAAAACTGTATAACCTGCTGTAAACTGCATGCCTATATCTAACCAGAGGTATAAGCGGTATGTACATGATCTAATAACATTAATAAAGCGAATTGAGAATTAAGAGAGAATTGACCGTCTCCTCTGTGTACTAAGCCAATAACCGTAACCGGTGACCTCCGGTCAACAAGAACCTCCATGATAGACGACAAGAAGGACTGGGAGGCCGCGCTGTCTGTGGGCTTCGCGTCATACAGTCCGGCATAAAAGGATTTGCAGATCCTCATTATGTCGGGCTGCGAGGACGTGACCGAACCGTCCTCTTCCTTCAGGCTGCTGATCAGAGAGCTCTCTCTCTGCACCTTTTGGAAGAAGAAATGCGAGCAAGTCTCGTCCTGCTCCACGGAGCGGACTCTGGACCGGAAGACGATCTTGGAGGCCTCGAAGGCAAAGAGCGAGGCTTGCTGGTCCTTCACCTCTCTGAGTTCCTCCCCGACATCGATCCCCATCGACTGCAGCAGAAGATTCTGCATGCTTTTCTGGAGTCGGGACGTTTCCCTCTGCCTCTCTCTCGCCTTCTGAACACCTTTGAGGATGAAGAACCTCTTGATGTTCACCTTGATGGCTTCCCACCAGTGCACTGGGGAATCAAAGAGGGGCTTTACGGTTCTCCAACCTTTGTAATCCCTCTTCAGTTCCTCAATGTTTCCCGGGGTCAACAGTTTCACGTTCAGCTTCCATGTCCCCCTGCCCACTCTCTGATCATCCTGTAGGTGACAGTTGGCCAGGAGGAGGCAGTGGTCAGAGAAGAACACCGGTGTGATCTTAGTGGATCAGACCTTGAGCTCCGGGGACACAAACAGGAAGTCTATCCTGGAACGGACGGACCCGTCTGGTCTGGACCAGGTGTATTGACGCGCCACTCCATCTGCAGGGCTGCTAAAGACGTCGCACAGCTTGGCGTCTTTCACCACTTCCATCAGGAGTTTGGACGTGGCGCCCAGTTTGCTGTCGGCTCTGCCGGATCGTCCAGCCGCATCAATGATGCAGTTGAAGTCACTGCCGAGAACGCCGGCCTGGACGTTGCCAGCAGCAGTGGGAGCTGCTGGAAGATGGCCAGCCGCTCGCTCTTCAGAGCCGGGGCGTACACGTTGATCAGCCGGAGTGGAGCGTTTTTGTACATTACGTCTGCTACGAGTAGGCGATCCCCCACCACCTCCTTTACTTCGGTGATGGTGATGTTGCCTCCCCGCAGCAGAATCCCCAGGCCAGAGGCACGGCAATCGTTGCCTCCCGACCAGATCGACGGCCCGTGGGCCCACCGCTGCGACCATATTTGTCCGTACTGCTCCATGCAACACTCCCCACCCCAGATCCCCAATGGTGCAGGAGAAGGCTCCCCCGGGGACCCCCTCCTCCGCTGGACGGTAACAGAATTAATCCGTGCAATTGGGCGCCTGTCTCTCTGCACTGCCAAAGTTCAAATTCCAGATCTTAGCGCGGGTCCAATCAGCAGCGGCGCCTCGTGTTAAATTAAGGCGGGAGGGGGCGGGCGCTTCTGGTTTGTTTGATACTTTTATTCTCCTTCACGGGTGATTGGTTCCCGGGACAATGGCAACCGTGCGCGAGATTCCCGGGACAATGGCAACCGTGCGCGAGATTCCCGGGACAATGGCAACCGTGCGCGAGATTCCCGGGACAATGGCAACCGTGCGCGAGAGAGCCAAACTCATGAGCCTGAACCTGAGTCTCGCGGCTCTCAGCCCGGCGCGCAGAGCAGGTATTACCGACAGTGTCACTTTGCAAATTACCTACCCCCCCCCCCCCACCATATACCTGGAAAAGGAAGGTCTCTTCCCATTCTTGACTGTTGCATTGCGTTTCCTGGCGCTCTCTTGTCACTGTTACTAAGTATCTTGATGTACTTGTGTCCCCTTTTTTGATGTTGTGCAATGTAAGCTTTTTGCAATGCAACGATTCAAGGTTAATGTTTAAATACAACGCGCAATAACTTGTGCAATCCGCTCCTGTCCATAAAGCCAATGTCACACACACTGACCCCCCGCCCCCCCCTCCCTCCATACCAATCTACCGCTGGCTTGCATTCCTCCCCCTCTGCATTTGTATGTCCACGCCTTGTATTTACATCTGAGTCAAACCACATTCCCCGAGGTACAGGGCACGGATCCAGGTCGGAGCAGTAGTTTCCCCACACACACGCGTACTGCAGTTTGGAAATCTCCAATTATTCGCAGTATCAGTGTATGCCGCGCTCTTTTAACGATGTCCGTTTTGCAGAATGGCTCATTCAGGTAAGCGGAGGTGAAGTTTTAGAAAGTACGAGGTGCGCCGGTTACTGTCGGTGCTCTGACAGTCTCTGTCCTGCTCCGTGAATGACACGAGTTCGAGTTGTGTGCGTGCGCGCCCCGCCACCACCGCGGTGCCCGTCTGCTCCCAGCGTCGGACCGCCGGCTACTGTGAGTCTGACTACCACCCCACTGAAGAGCAATGCTCGGAGAGAGATGAAGTAAATGTGGGGCCCAACCGAAAAGGAACACTTCACCGGTCACTGCAAGTGGTGCGTCCGCTCACTTGCACCCACTTCCAAGGGTTTGTTGTTAGGTGGTTTGGCTACTCAGACTCTGGAAACAGACGCGTATTAATGGTTCCTCGAATGGTATTAAGTAAAAGGCGGGGGCGGGGTGGGATAGCGGCATCAGGAGGGGCAGCAAAGTTCCAGTAACAACAGCTTGCATTTATATAGCGCCTTTAACGTAGTAAAACGTCCCAAGGCGCTTAAATCGTCGTAGTTAAATATCCTTTTGAATTCCGGATATCGAATTGCAATATTTAACTTTCTCACAGACCTTTTATGTAGGGTGATCCATAGTGTCTGTCATCATGTTTCAAAGCTGTCATGGCCTAGGACCCAAGGTTGTTACTCATTTGATCTCAAGAAGAGATTTACATAATTTCTTTCCTATTTGCTGTAGTTAGTTATTACCATTACCAGTTTGTATATGTGGTATGGGGATTTCCGAGAGAAGGGAGGACTTGAGACTAACAAAATCCAAAGGTTTCCAGCTTTGAATGGTTCCGATAATATGAAAAACAATCAGTCAAGTTAAGGGGTACATTTTGGAGCAATGACTGGTTTTATGAAAAATGCAATGAGCTGGACTCACTTACGACGAGTAGTTTAGGAAACACGCCCTGGATCTGCTTGTTTCAATAGTGGTTCGTCTTAAATTATGATGCTGCTTGACGCGCTGGTTTTTGGTTGATGCATTCCGTTTCGATGGCCCGGTGTTATCCACTTACTGAGGACTACAGTAATTAGAGGGTTAGATTGCACAATAGGGAAAAAAAAGCTCTTCCCAGCGTTGCTCATTGTCGGTCAATTACCCTAACCCATTCCATCAAGTTTCCCGCTAAAGTTGCTGTTACACCACAAGCAGTTCTAAATCTGTTATCTGTACAGTCCAATCCTCATCCGACCGAGATGTACTGGGAGTGGGTCTTATGGCCCTCTTGCTTGCAGGTCTGTTTTCTTGTTTTTTTAATGTTGCAATAAAGCAGGTGAGAGCAGTAATTTACGACATTTTTAAAAAGATGCAGGGGGTCCAGTATGGATTTGACCTATGCTGGAGCTGTGACGCCCAAGATGTGACTCTACCTAATAAACTATTCCAATGCTCTCCTGACTGGCCTCCCACCTTGCACCTTCTGTAAACTTGAGCTCATCCAAAACTCTGCCCGTATCCTAACTTGCACCAAATCCTGTTCACCCATCACCCTTGTGCTCGCTGACCTACATTGGCTCTCGTCTAGCAAAGCATCCGTTTTAAAATTCTCATCCTTGTTTTCAAATCCCTCCATAGCCTTTCCCCTCCCTCCTCCAGCCCTACAACCTCTGAGATCTCTGCGCTCCTCCAATTCTGACCTCTTGCGCATCCCCGATTTTTCATTGCTCCACCATTGGCAGTCGTGCCTTCAGCTGCCTTGGCCCTAAGCTCTGGAATTTCCTCCCTAAACCTCTCCGCCTCCTTTTAAGACGCTCCTTAAAACCTACCTGTTTGACCAAGCTTTTGGTCCTAGTATCTCCTTATGTGGCTTGGTGTCAAACTGTGTTTGATAACGCTGCTGCTGTGAAGCGCCTTGGGGTGTTTTACTACATTAAAGGCACTATATAAATGCAAGTTGTTGTTGTTGAAGTGGTCTTGGCTCTCCTGGCTTCAGTGCACTTGGGAATTCAATTGGGATCTGACTTGATTTGTATTTTTGCTTTCAGACACTAAAGCATTGATAGAATGGTGGCCTAAATCTTCAATAGATTCAGTCTCAGCCAGTGACCTATTTTCCTGTTTGTGATTGACACATTTGCCTATATAACAGATACTGCACTTCAAAAATAATTAATTTTGTACATTACAACAGTGACCACACTTCAAAAGTACTTCATTGATGGAAGGGGCAAGAACCAGAGGACACAGATTTAAGGTGATTGACAGAAGAACCAAAGGTGACATGAGGAAAATTTTTTTTACACAGCGAGTGGTTAGGATCTGGAAAGCACTGCCTGAGGGGGTGGTGGAGACAGATTCAGTCATGGCCTTCAAAAGGGAACTGGATAAATACTTGAAAGAGAAAAAAATTGCAGGGCTATGGGGATAGGGCAGGGGAGTGGGACTAGCTGGATTGCTCTTGCATAGAGCCGGCAAAGACTCGATGGGCCGAATGGCCGCTTTCTGTGATTCTATTGGTTGTAATGCATTTTGGGGCGTCCTGAGGTTGTGAAAGGTGCTGTATAAATGCAAGTCGTTTTTTGGTGTGAAGTGCTATGGAATATTCTCAAAATGTGATAAGGCCCTAATATAAATTAATATATAAGGAGGCACTAACATATAAATTAAAAAATATATATATGTGCAGAATTTGCTTGGCTTTGGAGTTTGTGCTTTGCAAATAGTCACAATTGCAACCTGCTGGCATTTTTTCTTATTTGTGTGCATTTAGTGTAGTGCTTTTGCTCATCCCTCCTAATCTCCTTTCTGGCTTGGTGACTGGTTTCTCTAAGCTTGGCTGTGAAATTCCTTGATGTTTATCAAAGACACTCCAGTTAGTCCTAGAGTCATAGAGTTATACAGCACGGATAGAGGCCCTTCGGCCCATCGTGTCCGCGCCGGCCATCAGCCCTGTCTACTCTAATCCCATATTCCAGCATTTGGTCCGTAGCCTTGTATGCTATGGCATTTCAAGTGCTCATCCAAATGCTTCTTGAATGTTGTGAGGGTTCCTGCCTCCACAACCCTTTCAGGCAGTGAGTTCCAGACTCCAACCACCCTCTGGGTGAAAAAGTTCTTTCTCAAATCCCCTCTAAACCTCCCGCCTTTTACCTTGAATCTATGTCCCCTTGTTATAGTACCCTCAACGAAGGGAAAAAGCTCCTCAGTATCCATCCTATCTGTGCCCCTCATAATTTTGTACACCTCAATCATGTCCCCCCTCAGCCTCCTCTGCTCCAAGGAAAACAAACCCAATCTTCCCAGTCTCTCTTCATAGCTGAAGCGCTCCAGCCCTGGTAACATCCTGGTGAATCTCCTCTGCACCCTCTCCAAAGCGATCACATCCTTCCTGTAGTGTGGCGACCAGAACTGCACACAGTACTCCAGCTGTGGCCTAACCAGTGTTTTATACAGCTCCATCATAACCTCCTTGCTCTTATATTCTATGCCTCGGCTAATAAAGGCAAGTATCCCATATGCCTTCTTTACCACCTTATCTACCTGTTCCGCCGCCTTCAGGGATCTGTGAACTTGCACACCAAGATCCCTCTGACCCTCTGTCTTGCCTAGGGTCCTCCCATTCATTGTGTATTCCCTTGCCTTGTTAGTCCCTCCAAAGTGCATCACCTCGCACTTTTCCGGGTTAAATTCCATTTGCCACTGTTCCGCCCATCTGACCAACCCATCTATATCGTCCTGCAGACTGTGAACCTGTTACCAAAGTTTGACATCCAGCTCCCCCCCGAATTAGATTTATGGTGTATTTAACCTGTATTGTTTGTTTTTAGAAAATGTTATGTAGCAGGTACTAAATACTATTTTCTGCAATCACGTGACACTTTTTAGAAAAATATTGATATGCCCTTTGGAAATCAATGCAGGATCACACAACACCTTACTAACAATAGTTTTGCATTGCATGATTGTCTTCAGATAGATTTCAGGGTTTAACTATACTGTGTAGGCATTATGTATTTAATTTGAAACTTGTCACAGCTGAAATAGGCCAGAAGTGCCGAGTGGATGATCCATCTCTGCCTCCTCCTGATATCCCCCCCCACCCTCCCCCATCACAGAAGCCAGTCTTCAGCCAATTCGATTCACTCCACGTGATATCAAGAAACGGCTGAGTGCACTGGATACAGCAAAGGCTATAGTCCCCGACAACATCCCAGCTGTAGTGCTGAAAACTTGTGCTTCAGAACTAGCTGCGCCTCTAGCCAAGCTGTTCCAGTACAGCAACAACACTGGCATCTACCCGACAATGTGGAAAATTGCCCAGGCATGTCATGTCCACAAAAAGCAGGACAAATCCAATCCGGCCAATTACCGCCCCATCAGTCTACTCTCGATCATCAGCAAAGTGATGGAAGGTGTCGTCAACAGTGCTATCAAGCGGCACTTACTCACCAATAACCTGCTCACCGATGCTCAGTTTGGGTTCCGCCAGGACCACTCTGCTCCAGACCTCATTACAGCTTTGGTCCAAACATGGACAAAAGAGCTGAATTCTAGAGGTGAGGTGAGAGTGACTGCCCTTGACATCAAGGCAGCATTTGACCGAGTGTGGCACCAAGGAGCCCTAGTAAAATTGAAGTCAATGGGAATCTGGGGGCAAAACTCTCTAGTGGCTGGAGTCATACCTAGCACAAAGGAAGATGGTAGTGGTTGTTGGAGGCCAATCATCTCAGCCCCAGGACATTGCTGCAGGAGTTCCTCAGGGCAGTGTCCGAGGCCCAACCATCTTCAGCTGCTTCATCAATGACCTTCCCTCCATCATAAGGTCAGAAATGGGGATGTTTGCTGATGATTGCACAGTGTTCAGTTCCATTCGCAACCCCTCAAATAATGAAGCAGTCCGAGCCCGCATGCAGCAAGACCTGGACAACATCCAGGCTGGGCTCATAACTGGCAAGTAACATTCGCGCCAGCCAAATGCCAGGCAATGACCATCTCCAACAAGAGAGAGTCTAACCACCTCCCCTTGACATTCAACAGCATTACTATCGTCGAATCCCCCACCATCAACATCCTGGGGGTCACCATTGACCAGAAACTTAACTGGACCAGCCATATAAATACTGTGGCTACAAGAGTAGGTTAGAGGCTGGGTATTCCACAGTGAGTGACTCACCTCCTGACTCCCCAAAGCCTTTCCCCCATCTACAAGGCACAAGTCAGGAGTGTGATGGAATACTCTGCACTTGTTGGAGCTACACTTATCCAGGCAACACTCAAGAAGCTCGACACCATCCAGGACAAAGCAGCCCGCTTGATTGGCACCCCATCCACCACCCTAAACATTCACTCCCTTCACCACCGGTGCGCACAGTGGCTGCAGTGTGTACCATCCACAGGATGCACTGCAGCAACTCGCCAAGGCTTCTTCGACAGCACCTCCCAAACCTGCGATCTCTACCACCTAGAAGGACAAGAGCAGCAGGCACATGGGAACAACACCAACTGCACGTTCCCCTCCAAGTCACACACCATCCCGACTTGGAAATATATCACCGTTCCTTCATCGTCTCTGGGTCAAAATCCTGGAACTCCCTTCCTAACAGCACTGTGGGAGAACCTTCACCACACGGACTGCAGCGGTTTAAGAAGGTGGCTCACCACCACCTTCTGCAGGGAAATTAGGGATGGGCAATAAATGCCAGCCTCGCCAGCGACACCCACATCCCATGAACGAATTTTAAAAAAAACACAAGGTAGACCTCTTCTGGAGCTAATCAATTAACAGCAGAGTAACATTGTTACAATTATAATCTAATCTAATCCATACAATGTTTGAATTCCGATCTTTCTCTGAATCTGGATGATCTCAAAAGATGGTTGTGATCTGAGTGTTTTATCTTTGTAGATATCATAGCTTTTAAAATCATGGAATTCTCATTAATGAAATCCAACCAGTTCCTTGGAACGCTAATGGCTGCTGTTGGCAATGCATCTGGGCTAAAGCCCCAGTAACCTTTGATCCCAAGTTCTTCAATTCATCACCCAGACAGGTTGTATTTTCAATTGCTGTTGGGTGTGGAAAATGGGCCATTTAGATGGTAAGGAAACCTTAGTTCATGCTTTGTTTACCCAAGTTTTAAAACTGGTTAATATTTTAATTGGTTGACCATTAAGAAGAAAGGAAAAGAGGCCTTTTAATTTACACTTTCTCTGGGTCTTCAGATCCTTATTTCACTTGCATGCCAATAGGTGTTCCTTGAGGAACTGTTCTCCATATAACAACCGTCAGAAGGTTAATATGAACTTATTAAAAAAAATGGCAAAGATTTTGGACTCCTTTTATAAATAGACCAGTCTTTTTACTAAAAAAAAGCCCCTGTACTGTAACAAGTTTGATTATTGTGCTTTTAAAAGCTTCTGTGTTTGTTGGCTGGTGTGTACTTTGCCTGTAAATGAATATGACCAAGTAGAAGTAATTTTAACCTGTATACATTGGCCTGGTAATGTTTATTACAAACTTGGGTCCGCGGTAGTTATCGTCTGAGTCAGTGGTGTCAGTCGCTCCCATTAGTGGTCTTTGTGTTCTTTTTGGAAGTTGACTTCCATTACCATAGTTTTAAAACTATGGTAATGGAACCTAGGGTTGTAAGAATAACATCCCTTCTGATCTGGGCTGGAAATTTGTGTCTTTTGTACAAGTATTTCTTCAATCTCTCCAAATGTGAACCAAGTGAACACTTGGTGAGATGAGACTTGTTATGAATTGTTAAGCTGTGTTGTTTCACATCAGGTGAAGGTACAGAGCAACAGTTCTGATTGGTTTTACTTGTCTTTGCGGAATATAATATAACGACTACGCAATAATTCCCCACGTCAAGCGGTCGACTTAACAGAATAACTCATCCCCATTCTGGCCTACAGCACAAGGCAGAGTCTCCTCTCCCTGCAGCCTTGTGTTCTTTTCTCTGGGGCCTCTGCCTTGCAACTTCTTTTGCCCAAGTCGTGGACCGGCTTCACAACCGTCTTTATTTCCTTAAAGCCCATTGCTATTTATCTCTTTCTTCAGACAGAGCATGATCAAAGGGCTTTCCAATACATTAGGTACAAGGTGTTCTTCAATCGCTTAGACAAGCTCATAAATTGCTTATACTGGGACATACTGTTATCCATGTGTATTCAGTATACAGTATATTTCCTTTGTGTATTCAGTGTACTGGGACATACTGTTTTCCGTGGCTAACCTGTCTGAACACCAACGACACCTTTGATTCCCAGCCTAATATGAGATGCAATTTGAGAACCTCTCATTCACTCACTCACTCACCTGACGAAGGAGATAATCTCCGAAAGCTTGTGATTTTCAAATAAAACTGTTGGACTATAACCTGGTGTTGTAAGATTCATTTCAAAAACAATTAGAGATTCTGCTTCCAACAATGGGCCAGATTTTGCTGTCAAAATAACGGTGAGGCTAATGGGGCTCGCCATTATTTGTGTAAATGGTACAGCAACTTCAGGCAAGGGGCAGATGTGCAGTCAAACTCAAATATCCAAACGTTGCTGTACGAGATGCGCCGCTCTGCCGTTAACTTCGCGAAAACAGCATCTCGCTGTCTGCCTCGCCATTGAAATGCATCGAATGGCGTAAAGTTGCTGTATTTGCACGGTAGATATGAACTAAACTCGCCACAGAAAGTTAAGTCTTGTCTATTTCAGTCTACGTGCCTAGAAGTAAAGGGAATTAGGGGTTACGGGGAGCGGGCAGGAAATTGGACACGAATTTAGATTTGAGGTTAGGATCAGATCAGCCATGATCTTATTGAATGGCGGAGCAGGCTCGAGGGGCCGATTGGCCTACTCCTGCTCCTATTTCTTATGTTCTTATGTTCACTGCGTGATAAGTGTTAATTAATGCCCGTCAACCCCTCTGACACTGAAAATTAACAATTACATGTGTGGAGTCTCATTCCTTCAGGTTTTAATTGTTTGAGATTTTAAAAATGTCAATTTTGAAAAAAAATTACTTCCTTTTTTTTCCTCTTATAATCCAATCTTTCTTTCCCTCTTTATTTCTCTTTCTGTACCTGATTTGACATTGAATTCATCCACTCTAATTTGCATTTCCTTCTCTGTCCTTGCACTGTTAATTTAGCAATCCTTCAATCTGGTTCTGGAGATACCCAGTTGTTTGCCCTGCTCATTCTGGTCCCAGATGCCCTGTTTCACTCACTGCGCTGTTATCAACTCTCACTTTCAGCAACCTGCCACACACAAAATTTAAAAACCTAGACTTGACTGTGCACGTTTAACTAATGGCAGACGCCGTTAGATGCCCTGCTGCAGCAGGGTTGTCCTAACAACCCTGTGCACTTTATATATTAAAAAAAACAACCTCCCCTTGCTCACTTAGTGAGGAGTCCCCCTCGGTGCTGGCTCACCAACCAGTGGAAAAAGTTATCCTGTTTTTTTTTACTTTATCAAAGCCTCTCAATTTTGAATACTTTTTAATTAGATTTCTTAATCTTATTTTCTCTAATGAAAAGAGCCCCAGTTTCTCTTGTTTCTTCTCATAACTGAGGACTCTCATCACTGGGATCATAATGGACCTCTCCATTGCCTTGATGTCCTTCCTAAAGTGAGGTGCCCAAAATGGGGCACAGAATTAACTAATGATTCATATGTGTTTAGCATTGCCATTGACTTTGTACTCTGTCTCTTTAATAAAACCTAGAGTCTTTTTTTAATATAGCTATATCAACCTGTCCTCCCTCTTTCACTAATTTTATCACTTAGTGTATGTCATCCCCTTATTCTTCCCAAACTGTCTTGCCTCGTTCCTTTACATCTGACATTTATCTGCTCACCCTATTAACATGTCTGTCCTTCTGAAGTCACTTTGTTGTCTTCACAGTCAACAACCTTCCCTATTTTTGTCCAGAAATTTTGACATGATAGTGTCAGCTGTCGCACAGTGGTAACACTCTCTCCTCTGAGTCAGAAGGTCTTGAGTTCGAGCCCCACTCCAGAGACTTGAGCACAAAATCTAGGCCAACATTCCAGTGTGGTACTGAGGGAGTGCTGTATGGTCGGAGGTGGCGTCTTTCAGATGAGGCGTTAAACCAAGGCCCTGTCTGCCCCCTCAGGTGGATGTAAAAGATCCCATGGCCACTATTTTGAAGAAGTGCAGGGGAGTCCTGGTCGATATTTATTCCTCAACCACCATCTTAAAGCAGATTATCTGGTCATTTATCACATTGCTGTTTGTGTGCAAATTGGCTGCTGGTTTCCTACATTACAACAGTGACTACACTTCAAAAGTACTTCATTGGCTGTGAAGCGTTTGGGATGTTGTGACACGACTGAGTTCAGAGCATGCGCAGCGCTGACACGACTGCGTTCAGAGCGGAAGTAATGAAGCTATGGAGGGATTTCAACATGAGAATTTTAAAATCAAGGTGTTGCTGGACTGGAAGCCAATGTAGGTCAGTGAGCACAGGGGTGATGGGGGAACGAGACTTGCTGCGAGTTAGGATACAAGCACCAGAGTTTTGGATGAGCTCAAGTATATTGAAGGTGGAAGATGAGAGGCCGGCCAGGAAAGCATTGGAATAGTCGAGTATGGAGCTAACAAAGGCATAGATGAGGCTTTCAGCAGCAGATGGGCTGAGGCAGGGGCTGAGATGGGCAGTGTTGTGGAGGTGGAAGTAGGTGGTCGTTGTGATGGAGTAGATATGGGATCGGAAGCTCAGCTCCGGGTCAATTAGGGAATTTTATCAGCAAGCTTTCACGTGACACCTTATCAAACACATTTTTAAAATCCACATTCACATCTATGGCATTTCATTTATCAATAGACTTATTTTCTCAAAGAACTCAAATTTGTCAGTCAATAGTTGCCTATTGCATAATGCCTCGCCCCAGTTAACCCATGCTTTTCTAGGTGAGTGTTAATTTTATTCCATATTATGTGCTGACCAAGCTTTTGGTCACCTGTCCTAATATCATCTTATGTGGCTCAGTGTCACATTTTGTTTGATAATCGCTCCTGTGAAGCGCCTTGGGACGTTTTACGTTAAAGCCGCTATATAAATGCAATTGTAAACAATTTTACAACACCAAGTTATAGTCCAGCAATTTTATTTTAAATTCACAAGCTTTCGGAGGCTTCCTCCTTCGTCAGGTAAATCTTTTTTACCTGAGGAAGGAGGAAGTCTCCGAAAGCTTGTGAATTTAAAATAAAATTGCTGGACTATAACTTGGTGTTGTAAAATTGTTTACAATTGTCAACCCCAGTCCATCACCGGCATCTCCACATCATATAAATGCAAGTTATTGTTGTAGAATCTTACCCACTTCTGATTGGTTTACAGTTACCTTGTTATCCCTTTTTGAACAGAGGTGTTTCAGTGGCAACCCCCCACCCCCCAACCCAGTCCTGTGGCAGAATTTCCATACCTAAGGGATGTTTGAAACACTGTGGTTGGAGCCTCTGCCATTTAAAATGATAAAGGGATTTGATAAGATGGAAAAAGAGAAACTCTTTCCTCAGCTGGGGAATCCAGAACGAGGGAATGCAATCTTGAAATGAGACCGAGGCCATTTACGAGTAAAATCAGGAAATGGTTTTCCACATAAAGGGTAGTGGAAATCTGGAACTTCTTTTTTCCCCCCAACGGGCTGTGGATGCTGAGGTTCAACTGAAATATTCAAGACTGAGGTCGATAGGTTTTTGTTAGTTAAGTTGTATCAAGAGACATGGAGTTGAGGTACAAATCAGCCATGATCTATTTGAATGACGGAACAGGCTCGAGGGGCTGAATGGCCTACTCCTGTTCCTCTGGCATCCCTAAGCATTCTAGGATGCATGTGATTAGAGTCTGGTGCCTTTTCTATTTTTGAGCTCGATCTATATTTTTCTTCAGTACTACTTTCTTATCCACAGCTACCCCCTCTCATTGATCCACCACCTCCTTGCATTCCAACTACCACACACTTTTGCAACAGTTCAAGCAAAGTATTTGTTGTGTATCTTTGCCATTCCATCATCCCTTATAAGATTTCCTTTTTCATATTTAATAGCCCCACCCTCTAACTGTTTTGCATTTTGTGTTTATAAAATCCTTTACCATTTCCCTTTATCTGCTTGTCTTCCTCCATAACCCACTTACCTGTCCTAATCTTTTTTTATTCGTTCATGGGATGTGGGCATCGCTGGTGAAGCAGGCATTTATTGCCCATCCCTAATTGCCCTTGAGAAGTGAGCCACCTTCTTGAACCGCTGCAGTCCGTGTGGTGAAGGTTCTCCCACAGTGCTGTTAGGAAGGGAGTTCCAGGATTTTGACCCAGCGACTATGAGGGAACGGCGATATATTTCCAAATCGGAATGGTGTGTGACTTGGAAGGGAACGTGCAGATGGTGTTGTTCCCGTGTACCTGCTGCTCTTGTCCTTCTAGGTGGTAGAGGTTGTGGGTTTGGGAGGTGCAGTCGAAGAAACCTTGGCGAGTTGCTGCAGTGCATCCTGTGGATGGTACATACTGCAGCCACTGTGCGCCGGTCGTGAAGGGAGTGAATGTTTAGGGTGGTGGATGGGGTGCCAACCAAGCGGGCTGCTTTGTCCTGGATGGTGTCGAGCTTCTTGAGTGTTGTTGGAGCTGCACTCATCCAGGCAAGTGGAGAATATTCCATCACACTCCTGACTTGTGCCTTGTAGATGGTGGAAAGGCTTTGGGGAGTCAGGAGGTGAGTCACTCGCCGCAGAATACCCAGCCTCTGACCTGCTCTTGTAGCCACAGTATTTATGTGGCTGGTCCAGTTAAGTTTCTGGTCAGTGGTGACCCCCAGGTTGTTGATGGTGGGAGATTCGGTGATGGCAATGCTGTTGAATGTCAAGGGGAGGTGGTTGGACTCTCTCTTGTTGGAGATGGTCATTGCCTGGCACTTGTCTGGCACGAATGTTACTTGCCACTTATGAGCCCAAGCCTGGATGTTCTCCAGGTCTTGCTGCACGCAGGCTCGGACTGCTTCATTATTTGAGGGGTTGCGAATGGAACTGAACACTCTGCAATCATCAGTGAACATCCCCATTTCTGACCTTTATGATGGAGGGAAGGTCATTGATGAAGCAGCTGAAGATGGTTGGGCCTATATTTTCTTCAACTTCCTATACTTTTTATATTGGCTTGATTTTCTTTTTCTTTTTTAGCTCTAGCCCTACAAAGCAATGAAAACTAGAACTTGCTCCCTTATTTGGTCTCTTCATGGAAACTACAGTCTAGCCATAAGAAAAGTATTGTGGTTTTGTGGGGGGGGGGTGCGGGAGGAAGTCAGAAATATAATACCTCAGCAAAGTGCTTGATGCAATATAGCTGCAGATACTCTACCTGGCCACCACTCTGCTACCATATGTAAACTGATGAACTCCTGAGCCCATGACTGTACTAAACTAGCGTCTGGGATTTGAGTGGCCTGAGTCACTCTTTTACTTTGCTTCCAGTAGACAGATGCCTCCCCAAAGGCATACAGTGAGATTGGGAACACTGTTATCCAAAGACTGTGTGCATCCAGACTTTGTCATGGGGTAAAAGAAAGAAAGACGTGCATTTATGTAGCACCTTTCACCACCGCAGGACGTCCCAAGGTGCTTTCAAACCAATTAAGTGTTTTTGAAGTGTAGTCACTGTTGTAATGTTGTGTACAGCAAGGTCCCACAAATAGCAACGAGATAGTGACCAGATTTTTTTTTTATGATGTTGGTTGAGGGATAAATATTGGCCCAGGACACTGGAGGACTTCTCTTCTCTACTTTGAAATAGTGCCATGGGATACTTTCTGTCCACCTGAGAGGACAGACAAGGCCTCTGTTTAATGTCTCATCCGAAAGACGGTACTTCCAACAATACTGCACTGGGAGTGTCAGCCTAAATTTTGTGCTCAAGTTTCTGGAGTGGGACCAACTGAGTCATGGCTGACACTTTGGGTTAACAAGATATTGTGCTTCGAGAAACTTTTTTTGATAACTTCACTTTTGTTTTGTTTTTCTTTTTCAGATTTGCCTACCGGTAAACCATTTAGAGCAACTCGTATTTGGTGCAACATAATTATTGCCCTTCACTCAGAAGTGGAGGTGAAACGACGCAGACACAATCTGAAACATCACAATGACTGCTTTCTTGGGTCTGATGCTGTGGACGTCACTCTAAGTCACCTTCTGCAGAATAGTTATTTTGGTGAAGCTGAAATCTCTCGATCAAAAGTGGTGCGGCTTTGCCAGGCTTTGATGGATAATAAGGTGTTTGAAGGAGTTGGCACAAAACTTTTTGGCAAAGATAAGAAAGAGTGTACTTTCGAGGACAGTAGCTGCAGTTTGTACAGATTTACCACAACGCATAGGTGGGTTGATGCTGTGAAGGAACACCCAAGCATGAGCCGTTCTCCCAGGGTTCCACCAAGTCCTGGATTCAATGGATTGCATAGGAGGTAAGGTCATTTAAGATCTTGATTGTGACATTCTTTCACTTGTAGAGGTTGCAGCTGATCGCAGTACTACGCACTGCCCACTGCAGTATTAAAAAAAAAAGTCGATGAACTTTACCAACAGCTACAGCTGAGGACTGGTTTGGACTTTGTAATTTTGGAAGCTATTTTTAGCATGCCTCTTAAAATAGTTTTGCATATTACAACATGAACTATTCTGCAGAACGTGGAAATTGGTTTGAATCCCTTGTTGAACTGGAGCCTCGATCCTTCCCCTACGATCAAACAGGAATGGGGTGCATCCAAGAGTAGGATTCCAAGGAACATCAGCATTGCCACTCTGACCAGGCACTAGTAGACAATGCTAATGACTGGCTTCTTGCTCCTTTCCTCATGCCTTGGGAGACTTCCAAGGCAAAAGCTGAAATGTTGTAGTACTTCCATGTGCCTCGGACAATGAGTAATTGCTGCCAAAGCTCAAAACTGAAAGTAGGTGCAAGTGTTTCGGGATATTTATCTA
This sequence comes from Heptranchias perlo, assembly GCF_035084215.1. Lineage (NCBI taxonomy): Eukaryota > Metazoa > Chordata > Chondrichthyes > Hexanchiformes > Hexanchidae > Heptranchias > Heptranchias perlo. Next base: position 58,230,003 of record NC_090336.1, on the reverse strand, counting down.
AAGGCGTTAGAACTGACCAACTAAGTGAGTTGTGTTATTCAGTGGCACAATGTGGGCTATCCAGTTTTTTTTTGGATTCATTCTCGGGATGTGGTTGTTCCTGGCAAGATCAACATTTATTGCTCGTCCCTAGTTGCCCAAATTTTTGTAGTGGTTTGAAACAACTGAGTGGTTTGCTAGATCAGGAAATATGGAACTGGAGCCACATATAGGCCAGACCGGGTAAGGAAGTCAGGTTTCCTTTGCTAAAGGACATTAGTGAACCAGTAGGGTTTTTGCGACAATCTGACAGCTTCATGGTCACTTTTACTGATACCAGCTTTTTATTTCCAGATTTTAAAAAAAAACTGAATTCAAATTCTCAAACTGCCATGGTGAGATTTGAACTCATGTTTTCTGGATTACTAGTCCAGTTCAGTAACATAACCAGCACATGCCAGGGAGGGAGAAAGAGGAGGATAGAAGTTGGGCACCTTCACGTACGCTGAGGATGGCAATCTGAGAATGGAACCCTTTCCTCCTGCCCATGTATGGAGGCTCGAGAGTAGTTTATCTGCCCGGTCTTTGACCTGAATGACGGAATGTGGCCTGGGTCTGCGGAGTTGGGAAATGTGATCATTGGTGTGCTGTTCCATAATTCAAAGCTCTTTCTTGAGAAAACGTGTCTTTTTTAAACAAAATTAGCTTTACCTCTACCCTAGAGGGCTGTGGATGCCCAGTCGTTCAGTATATTAAAGACTGAGATCGATAGATTTTTGGACTCTTAAGTTGAGGTCAAAGATCAGCCATGATCCTATTGAATGGTGGAGCAGGCTCCAGGGGCTATATGTCCTTCTGCTCCTATTTCTTATGTCTTCTAGTTTAGAAGAAATAAAAAAATAACTCAAGGTAAATCGAAGTAATTCTATTGTCATAAATTACTTAGATTTTTGGCAACCAAAGGTATTAAGGGATATGGGCCAAAGGCAGGTATTTGGAGTTAGATCACAGATTAGCCATGATCTTATCAAATGGCAGAGCAGGCACGAGGGGCTGAATGGCCTACTCATGTTCCTATGTCATGTAATTGGTTTAACCTGTAACAATCCTTCCAATAAGAAAATGCTTTTTTTGTGCGCCTAGGCAAGAACCAGCTCACTTTTCCACATCTACAGATACCAACCCTGCTGACAGCTCATTAGAAGAACTGCTTGATAACTTGAGTTTAAAACCGGTAAATTCTTCTCACGTTGAAACTACACAGCTGCCTCAGACAGGTAAGTGTTGCTCATCACGTTGAATGACGAGCTCTATAAGACCGCAACGTTAATTACAGGTTGACTTTTCAATGTAGACCAACTGTTCAGCTTGCTTAACTTGAATTGTACATGTTCTCAGCTAGCCTCCTTGAGATAACTACTTAATCACCTGATCCTATTGTCTTAGTCAAGATGCATAGCTATTAACTTATTCTGAAATCCCTTTTCACCTGCATGTTTCCCCTAATTTCCCCTCCCCCACCCTTGAATGGAGCATTGACTTGTGTTGGGTATGTTTCATTGGTTCTCTGGTACCTTTCCCAAGCAGCTATTCGCATGGGTGAGTGTTGGTGGGCTGAGAGACCATGAGGACGTTGCAGATGAGTCCAATCCTATGCTTGTCAGACATCCATATGTGAGTGCTTTCCAGCAGGGGGTCACAGTGATCAAGAGCAGATGTCCTGCTAACCCCTCCCTCTCCAGCCTTGGGAACAAAAACCAATCGTAATGCAGAGATAAGACTGGTGAACTCAACAGTCGCCAAGGCTTCTTCGGCAGCACCTCCCAAACCCGCGACCTCCGCCACCTGGAAGGACAAGGGCAGCAGGTGCATGGGAACAACATCAGCTCCTAAGTTCCCCACCAAGTCACGCACCATCCTGACATGGACGTCGCTGAGTCAAATTCCTGGAACTCCCTACCAGCTCTGTGGGAGCACCAGTGGTTCAAGAAGGAGGCTCACCACCACCTTCTCAAGACAACTAGGGATGGGCAGTAAGTGCTGGTCTGGGCAGTAAGTGCTGGTCTTGCCAGCGATCGCCCACATCCCGAAGATTTTTTTTTTAAACATCACAGATCACGTATTGGGCCTGTTCACTAAACAACTTGCCTACTTGAGCTGTTGGGAGCCCAGCATTCATTTTACTGTGACCTGACTGCAGTGATATTGAATTAATGCTGTATTTGAGCTATTTTCTGCTATTGAGACTTTCACAAAATATCTAACTTTTTATGATTATAATTTCTTATAATCTGTGGAAATACTTGTCAACTATAGGAAAATTTAACTTTTTCAGCAACCCTTTTCTATAATACTGGTGTGTACCAATCTTTTTTTATACATATTTTGGTGTCAATGCATAACATGAAGGATAATTTCCCAATGGTTCAATGTCTGCATAAACAAGATATACAAAGAAAATGATTAAGCCCATAAGAGAAAGAAATGGCATTTTGAACCTGATCATAACTGACTCTTTATTCATTCTCATGATGTGGGCGTCGCGAGCAAGACCAGCATTTATTGCCCATCCCTAATTGCCCTTGAGAAGGTGGTGGTGAGCTGCTGCAGTCCATGGTGGGAATGAGCAAAACTTACTTTTCCAAACTTTCAAATCATTAATCAAATTAAACAACCTTTCCATGTTAATATTTTACTGCATTTAAATCCTTTACTGGCATTTCCTCTTCAGATTATACAGTATCTGGTTAGTGTTGCTACAAAATAGATTTTAAAAATATATATTGCTACAACATAGCAAATAATCCTCTGGAAAGCATTATAAACACTTGCACCCTTCTCCAACCACTTTAACTCAGCGACCTTTTGTAAGTTTCTTTTGTATGCAATGATTGGGTCTGCCATAAAAGTTTATGTAGTCACTGAATAAATCAGAACCAATTTAGCATTTGTGTGCCTGGAAGGTTATTGCAAAGTCTGTCTTTAGGTGAAATGTGGGGCTATTTCTCAAACTGTTTGTTTGTTGTTTTAGGCTGAGTAAAATCTGAGATGACTACCACAAACAATTTAATTTCCTTTTTGCAGTTGTTAGTGAGGTATGGCAGGAACAAACAATCCTGCGTCTGCTGCAGTTGATTGAGCTCCCGATCTTGGATTCTCTACTGGATAGAAAAGAGCACCGGCCAAAGCCACAGAATTCAAGCAACAACACCGATGTCATTACAAGCAACTTTCTGGACCGAGAAATCCTAAAGGCTTTTGGTGATTCTCAGTACGTATCTGTCTGTTATTTGTTTCAACTTTACACCCTCTCTGGTGACTTGTAACCATGTGCCATTTTGAAAAGAGCATTAGAGAGTCTGGTAGTTGTAAGAACAGAAGTATGGCACTAGAATGAACTGACCCATCAAGTCCATTTCTTTTGCTGTGCTTGTATAATTTACCCAATTTACCTTCTTGGCGATGGATCAGCAAAATTCCTCCACCCCCCCCCCCCTCACCTAGGCAATTGAAGGGAGAGTCCCTAATGTTTAACCATGCAATCTATGTTAAACATCTTTTGGTTGTTTTTCTTAGATGTATTTCTATGATGTTAGTGGTTAGAGAATCATTCGGTAGAGCACCTATAATTTACATTGTTTTGAATCAGATATTTATCCAGTAATTTTTTTAAAAAAAGGAATTGCTCAGCCTGGCATTGTACAAGCCACCCTTCCTGAGAGTCATTCCATGTGGCTGTTGTGGGGGAAGAGTAGGTAGAGAAGAGGACAGGATTTATTTTAATCTCTGCTCGTTTCATTCTGTACTCATCTTCAGTCAGAGTAAATGGCCTGCTTACATCTGCATTATTCATGCCTCTTACTTTAAAGACCTGGATTATGTTCTCCACCTCCGAAAGATGAGTGAATCTCTTCTGTGAATTTCTTTGGAACTTAGAGCCCCAAGTCCCAGAATCACCAGCACTGCTCTTCTCCAAACATATTCCTTTCACCGATTTTGTTTTTATTGAAGTTGAGTTAAACTTGCATATAATTACATAGTGTACAGCACAGAAACAGGCCATTCAGCCCAACAGGTCTGTGCCGGTTTTCATGCTCCACACGAGCCTTGAACCACCCCTATCCTTATATTCCTTTCTCCCTCATATCTAGCTTCATTTTAAATGCATCTATGCTATTTGCCTCAACTACTCCTTGTAGTAGTGAGTTCCACATTCTAACCACTCTAGGTAAAGAAGTTTCTCCTGAATTCCCCATTAGTGGCATCTTCTATTTATGGCCCCTAGTTCTAGTCTCCCCTACAAGCAGAAACATCTTCTGAACATCTACCCTATCAAACCCTTTCTTAATCTTAAAGACCTCTATCAGGTCACCCTTCAATCTTCTCTTTTTCTAGAGAAAGGAGCCCCAGCCTGTTCAATCTTTCCTGATAGGTATAACCTCTCAGTTTTAGTGGTATCATAGTAGGAACATAGGAACAGGAGTAGGCCATTCAGCCCCTTGTGCCTGCTCTGCCATTTGATAAGATCATGGCTGATCTGTGACCTAACTCCATATACCCGCCTTTGGCCCATATCCCTTAATACCTTTGGTTGCCAAAAAGCTATCTATCTCTGATCTAAATTTAGCAATTGAGCTAGTATCAATTGCCATTTGGAAGAGAGTTCCAAACTTCTACCATCCTTTGTGTGTAGAAATGTTTTCTAATCTCACCCCTGAAAGGTCTGGCTCTAATTTTTAGACTGTGCCCCCTACTTATAGAATCCCCAACCAGCAGAAATAGTTTCTCTCTCTCTCTCTCTCTCTCTCTCCACCCTATCTGTTCCCCTTAATATCTTATAACCTTCGATCAGATCACCCCTTAACCTTTGAAACTCTGGAGAATACAACCCCAATTTGTGTAATCTCTCCTCGTAACTTAACCCTTGAAGTCCGGGTATCATTCTAGTAAACCTACGCTGCACTCCCTCCAAGGCCAATATGTCCTTCCGAAGGTGCAGTGCCCAGAACTGCTCACAGCACTCCAGGTGCAGTCTAACCAAGGTTTTGTATAGCTGCAGCATAACTTCTGCCCCCTTGTACTCTAGTCCTCTAGATATAAAGGCCAACAGTCCATTTGCCTTCTTGATTATTTTCTGCACCTGTTCATGACACTTCAATGATCTATGTACCTGAACCCCATAGTCCCTCTGGACATCACTGTTTTTAACTTTTTACCATTTAGAAAGTACCCTGTTCTATCCTTTTTTGATCCAAAGTGGATGACCTCACATTTGCCTACATTGAATTCCATTTGCCACAGTTTTGCCCATTCACCTAATCTATCAATATCGCTTTGTAATTTTATGTTTTCATCTACACTGCTTACAATGCCACCAATCTTTGTGTCATCGGCAAACTTAGATATGAGACTTTCTATGCCTTCATCTAAGTCGTTAATAAATATTGTGAATAATTGAGGCCCCAAGACAGATCCCTGCGGGACTCCACTAGTCACATCCTGCCAATGTGAGTAGAGACCCATTATCCCTACTCTCTGTCGATTTTCGCTCAGCCAACTTCCTAACCAAGTCAGTACATTTTCCCTCGATTCCATGGGCTTCTATCTTAGCTAACAGTCTCTTATGTGGGACCTTATCAAATGCCTTCTGGAAGTCCATATAAATAACATGCATTGACATTCCCTTGTCCACTACTTTAGTCACCTCTTCAAAAAATTCAATCAGGTTTGTCAGGCACAAACTACCTTTCACAAATCCATGCTGGCTCTCCCTGATTAACTGAAAATTCTCGGTGTTCAGTCACCCTATCCTTAATTATAGACTCCAGCGTTTTCCCCACAACAGATGTTAGGCTAACTGGTCTATAATTCCCTGGTTTCCCTCTCTCTCCTTAAAAAGTGGAGTGACATGTGCAATTTTCCAATCTCAAGGGACAGTTCCTGAATCTAGAGAACTTTGCAGATGCCTTAACTATAATCTTTCAATGTGCTCACCTACTTCCTTTAAAACCCTGGGATGGAAACCATCTGGTCCTGGGGATTTGTCACTCTTTAGTGCTATTATTTTCTTCATTACTGTTGCTTTACTTATGTTAATTTTATTGAGTCCCTGTCCCCGATTCAATATTAGTTTTCTTGGGATTTCTGGCATGCTTTCCTCTCTTTCTACTGTAAATACTGACGCAAAGTAATTGTTCAACATGTCCGCCATTTCCCCATTGTCAATGACAATATCCCCACTTTCATTTTTTAAGGGGCCAACACTGCTCCTGACCACCCTCTTTTTCCTAATATAACTATAAAAGTTCTTCGTATTGGTTTTGATATCCCTTGCGAGTTTCTTTTCATACTCTCTTTTTGTAGCTCTTCCTATCTGTTTTGTGACACTTTGATCTTTATATCTTTCCCATTTGCCAGGATCTGTGCCATTTTTTGCCTTTTTGTATGCTCTTTCCTTATGTCTTATCCTGTCCCTTACCTCTTTAGTTGTCCATGGCTGTTTTTTTTGGCAAGTGGAGTTCTTGCCCCTCAGGGGTATAAACCGATTCTGTATCACGTTAAATGTTTCTTTAAACATTTCCCGCTGATCATCAGTCGTTTTACCCATTAACAGATTTGCCTAGTTTACTGTGGACAGTCTCTGTCTCATCCCATTGAAGTCGGCCTTGCCCAAGTCTAGAATCTTAGCAGCTGATCCACTTTTTTCCCTTTCAAACACTACATTGAACTCGATCATGTTATGATCGCTATCGGATAGATGTTCACGCACAGTTAAGCTGTTAACTAAATCTGGTTCATTACTCATTACTAAATCTAGTATGGCTTTCCCCCTTGTTGCCTCTAGGACATACTGCTGTAGAAAACTATCCCGGACACACTCAAGAAATTCACTACCTTTCTGACAGTTGCTAGTCTGCTTTTCCAAATCTATGTGAAGGTTAAAGTCCCCCATTAAGACCACTATGCCTTTGTTACACAGTTGTCTAATCTCTGCATTTATACAATCTAGCACTTCAGAGCTGCTGCCAGGGGTCCTATACACAACTCCCACTATAGTCTTAGATCCTTTCCTATTTCTCAATTCAACCCATAAGGTCTCTGTTGGCTGCTTACCTCTCGTTATATCCCCCTTTATCATTGAAGTGATTTCATCTCTAATCATTACGGCTACTCCTCCCCCTCTTCCATTTTCCCTATCTCTCCTGTAGACCTTATAACCTGGTATATTTAGTTCCCAATCCTGACCATCCTGCAGCCATGTCTCAGTAATAGCTATCATGTCATACCCTCCAATTTGAATTTGAACCTGTAGTTCATTTAATTTATTCCTTATACTCCGTGCATTTGTATATAGAACTCTGAGTTGGGCCACACACCCTAGCCTGACCTTCAGCTTTGATGCTGGGATAATCACCTTACGCCTTCTAGTTTTCACTTTAACTGTAGTGTCTAAAGTACACTTTCTTTCTGCTGCTCTACGCTTTTCCCTTTCATTTGTTCTTGAACAACTGTTTGTACTATTTGTATTGTAAATTTCCTCTGGGTCGTCCCCTCTCTTGCTGCTCTCAACTTTACTCCCTTCTGATTCCCCGCTCAGGTTCCCATCCCCCTGCCACTCTAGTTTAAACCTTCCCCAACAGCACTAGCAAACACCCCTGCGAGGACATTGGTCCCGGTCCTGCTCGGGTGCAACCTGTCCCGCTTGTACAGGTCCCACCTTCCCCAGAACCGGTCCCAATGTCCCAGGAATCTAAATCCCTCCCTCCTACACCATCCCTGCAGCCACGCATTCATCCGGTCTATTCTCCTGTTCCTATACTCACTAGCACGTGGCACTGGTAGTAATTCTGAGATCACTACCTTTTTAATTTATCTCCTAACTCCTCAAATTCACCTTGCAGGACCTCATCCCTTTTTTTACCTATGTCGTTGGTACCGATATGGACCACGACTACTGGCCGTTCACCCTCCCCCTCCAGAATGCCCTGCAGCCGCTCCGTGACATCCTTGACCCTAGCACCAGGGAGGCAACATACCATCCTGGAGTCACGTTTGCGGCTGCAGAAACGCCTATCTGTTCCCCTTACAATTGCATCCCCTATCACTATAGCCCTGCCACTATTCTTCCTCCCCACCTGTGCAGCAGAGCCACCCGTGGTGCCATGAACTTGGCTTTTGCTGCTTTCCCCTGATAAGCCATCTCCCCCAACAGTATCCAAAGCGGTATATCTGTTTGAGTGACTCCTGCTCTACCTGCCTAGTCCTTTTACTCTGCCTGGCGGTCACCCATTTCCTTTCTGCCTGTGTAATCTTCACCTGTGGTGTGACCACCTCACTGTACGTGCTATCCACGATAGTCTCAGCATCATGGATGCTCCACAGTGAATCCACCCGCAGCTCCAGCTCCGTAATGCGTTTAGCCAGTAGCTGCAGCTGGACACACTTCCTGCACACATGGTCGCCAAGGACACTAGTAGTGTCCATGACTTCCCACATAGTGCAGGAGGAGCATATTACGGGTGCGAGCTGTGCTGCCATGACTTGCCTTAGATTTACACTGCGTTCAGCTCTCAGACTCTCCTCCCGCTCTCGGTCTCTCCTTTTATACTGTCGGACTCTCCTGCCTCACCTGTGACGTCGCACAGTAGTTTTCTCTTGTTGCAGGTCTGCTGCTGCTTTTATTCCCCAATCTCAGTCTTCCGCTGCTCAGGTCCGCCGCCGCTCTGTAGGAAAAGCAAGGCAAAGCAGCATCCCCTTCCCCACTTCACTGAACTCCTGCACTCACCAAACTCTCAGTTGTCTCACATGGTGCTCCGTTGCACTCATAGTAAATCTTTTTTTGCACCTTCTCCAGTGCCTCTATATCCTTTTTATAATATGGAGCTGAGAACTGTGCACCGTACTCCAAGTATGGTCCAACCAAGGTTCTATACAAATTTAACATAACTTATCTGCTTTTCAATTTTATCTGTCTAGAAATGAACCCCAGTGGTTGGTTTGCTTTTCTTTATGGCTGTGACTTGTATGGAACCTTGATTAGACCACACTTGAGTTTGGTGCACAGTTCTGGTCTCCATATTACAAAAAGGATATAGAGGCACTGGAGAAGGTGCAAAAAAAAAGTTTTAAAAGGTTGATTCCAAAACTCAGAGGATATACTTATCAGGAAAGGCTGAACAGGCTAAGGCTCTTTTCTCCAGAATAGGGAAGTCTGAGGGGTGACCTGATAGAAGTCTTCAAAATTATGAAGGGGTTTGATAGGGTAGACATAGATAAGATGTTTCCACTTGCAGGGAAGTCCAAAACTAAAGGACACCAATATAAGATAGTCACTAATAAATCCAATAGGGAATTCAGGAGAAAGTTCTTTACCCAGAGAGTGGTTAGAACATGGAACTCGCTACCTCAAGGAGTAGTTGAGGTGAATAGCATAGATACGTTTAAAGGGAAGCTAGATAAGTATGAGGGAGAAAAGAATAGAAAGAAATGCGGACAGGGTTAGATGAACTAGGGTGGGAGGAAGGAGGCTTGTGTGGAGCATAAACACCTGTTGAGCCAAATTGCCTGTTTTTGTGCTGTAATTTCTATAATATAAGGGTAGGATACCTGAAACTGCGCATACTTTTGGGCATCCTTTACAAGTTAGCTTTGGTTTACAAGTTTTCCTGTGATGCTCCTAACCTCTGAATAGGCCTTATTAACATCTTCACATTGACTGGATGCTTTGTGATTTAGTTGCACCAAATCTTTTTCTTACATGCAAACTTGTACTCCCTCACGATTGCCCTTGGCTACCGTTGCGTTTTAGTTTAGTGATGGCTTGAGGGAGGGGGTAAATGTATCGCATTATCTGGTATCGAACCACTCCAACAAAACCCCAAGTTCAAGCTCTTGTCTATGTTGAAGAGGATAAGATTCAGCAAGGGTTCCTGCTTAGTGTGTTCCTGGAAAGCACATGTAGATTTTTTAAAAATCATTCTGTGGATATGGGAGTCGCTAGCGAGGCCGGCATTTATTGTCCATCCCTAATTGCCCTTGAGAAGGTGGTGGTGAGCCGCCTCTTGAACCGCTGCAGTCCGTGTGGTGACGGTTCTCCCACAGTGCTGTTAGGAAGGGAGTTCCAGGATTTTGACCCAGCGACAATGAAGGAACGGTGATATATTTCCAAGTCAGGATGGTGTGTGACTTGGAGGGGAACTCGTAGATGATGGTGTTTCCATGCATCTGTTGCCCATGTCCTTCTAGGTGGTGGAGGTCATGGGTTCGGGAGGTTGTGGGTTTGGGTGAAGACGAGAGTGAGTAGCCTGTTCAGTCTTCCTGCCTACGTATCCATGAAGGATAGCCCCTCATGAGGTACAGGAGAGCTGCTTGTGCCATTGGAAGTTCCTGTCTGGAGAGGAGGGGTGAAAAACTAATTGTATTTGTATGAATATTGTGCTGTTTTTTTAAAAAAAGAAAAAGTACTGCAGTTTATATGAGAAAAAATTTGCCAGGAAAGTAATGTCTTCAAAGACTATTTAACCCTTGCATTTTACTCTCGACTAGGGAAGATGATTGGCTGTCGGCTGCAATCGATGTACTTGAGTATCTCCCGGACCTGATGGTGGTGGAGGTCAGCAGGAATCTACCACAACCGTCCTCTGATGTAGACCAGTGCAAAATGCTGCTTTTTGATGCCATTGCTAAATATTACAGTCAAACCAAAGACCCTCTCCTCACCAACGACTTCTTTGATATCCATACAGGGGTTGCTGAGCTCCTTGGTATGTATAACACTCACCACTAACTGACACATCAGTAATGGGGAGCAGTTTGCAGTGACTAATTATAATCCTACAGTGGCTAGGAGTTGAGCAGTAATGTGACGTCGAAAGCTGTAAACTAGGCAAACCTGGTACTTTACAACAGTAACGTTGCATTTAGGGTGTGTGTGTGTGTGGAGGCTGAAACAATTAGACTGGCTGCTTAATGTAATTTTGAAAGGCTTTGCAAATAGTCACCAAGTATCCAAGAGACACCCATTCCAGGGACTTGAGCACAAAATCTAGGTTCACATTCCAGTGCCGGTACTGAGGGAGTGCTGCAGTGTCGGAGGTGCCGTCTTTCAGATGAGACATTAAACCGAGGCCCCATCTGCCCCCTCGGATGGATGTAAAAGATCTCATGGCACTATTTCGAAGAAAAGCATGGGAGCTCTCCTGTGTCCTGGCCAATATTTATCCTTCAACATCACTACAACAGATGATCTGGTCACTTTCTCATTGCTGTTTGTGGAACCTTGCTGTGTGCAAATTGGCTGCCACATTTCCTACATTACAACAGTGACTACAGTTCAAAAGTACTTCATTGGCTGTAAAGCGCTTTGGGACGTCCTGAGGTCATGAAAGTCGCTTTATAAATGCAAGTTTGTTCATTCGTACCTGTGCATGAACGAACCTTGTGGGTACTTTGAGCCAAGATCTGACGAATGTGATTTTTCTACCCTCCAAAGAAATGTTTATAATCTTCACTTGAGGTCTGGAGAGAAATGAAAACCAAGACAGTTGACATGACTCAATTGAAGTACCTAATCTCTTCTCTAATTTCAAAACTGACCAAATAATTTTGCAGGACTTCATCCCATCTACTTTTGACCTCCTTTGCAAAGAGCTTCCACTTGTATAAGAACAAAAACACCTGCTAATGACTGAATGCTATGCAGTCAACCATCTTGTTCTCATGTGTATTGCTGGCTTTTCAGTCCTGTAGTTAATGGTTATCTTCCCCCAGTGGACAGATATCTGGGGGTCATTATTTTTGGTTATTCCTGTGATTTCAGCACAACGACCAAAATTGAAGTGAAGTTTTTGCCACCTCCCGTGGGGATTGCGGGATATTCAGGTGTGAAAAACGGTCTGTTTTCCTTGTACATCTTTTCCTGGGCCCCCAATCTAAATACTGGAACTGGTGGCACCCTAACAATCGGCTCACGTAAGGCAGATAGGGGATTGAATTTGGGATCACCTTGTTCTGCATGGCTGTCATTGAAGCATTACAGACAGTGAATATTAAGATGGACTTGTATTAGCTGGCTTTTAATATATAAGCTGGATTTAGGAGTAAATTGCAGAGGTACAAATGGCCACCTGCGATATTCCCATTGTATGATGAATGACTTGATTTTGAAAAATAGGATGCTCCACCTAAAGCATGAGTAATACACCATCAGATGCTCACACCTAGCCCGACAGGAATTTCTAGTTTCTTAAGCACTACATGTTTCCACTCCCTTGTTGGGATATTCTGCAGAATGCTTGTTACGGCAGCAACAAAATACTGTCCCTGGAGTTGACTGAAGAGAATTTGATTTGGTGAAAGGCCATCAATCAAAGCAAATAGAGTTGGCATTTGGAGCCATTGGGTTTTTGTATATCTCCTACTTGAAGGGGAGGCGTTTCCGGGGTTCTGACAGTAATGCTGTTTCAAGGTACACAACAACAAATTTGCATTTATATAGCGCCTTTAATGTAGTAAAACGACCCAAGGCACTTCACAGGAGCGTTATTAAACTAAGATTTGACACCGAGCCACATAAGGAGATATTAGGACAGGCCTTGGTCAAAGAGGTAGGTTTCAAGGAGTATCTTAAAGTAGAGGGGCGGAAAGGTTTTGGAAGGGAATTCCAGAGCTTAGCGCCTAGGCAGCTGAGAGCACGGCCGTCAATGGTGGAGCGATTTAAAATCGGGGCTGTGCAAGAGGCCGGAATTGAAGTTTCATACCTTGAAACTGTTTTATTTTTAATCCCCTTTTGAGTCCTGCTGGCATTGAGAATTCCTTACCCAGGAAATTGTCGAAAACCAGTCAGTGTGCTGGAACGAGGGTGTTTAGTGATAGGTCTGCTATGTACAGCTTTAATCAGATTCTTGTTTTCAGCACTTATTAGATAAATTTTAGAAAGCTATTCGTTATGAAAGTAAATAATGCCCTTGTATCTCAGATATTTCTTAATCACACAAAATTCCCACTCCTTTAAGAAACAATCAAAGGAGAGTCATGTTGAAAATGCCCACAGTACATCACTTAAATACATTGTTCAGCTATCTTGTGACATGGAGGAAGTGAATTTAAAATATTAAATTAAGTAACCACTTTTAGCAGAGAGGAGATCAAGGCATTTGTACTACATTTCTGATTTCAGTGTGATGTTGGACTTCCTTAAATTACGTCCTTTAGAGGGAATGGCTGGTTTTGATTTTCCTTGTTCTTCCTTTCTTGTAGGAAGGGAAGGATTGTTTTAAATTTCTGTTCATATCAGAATTTAATAGGGGGAAAATTTTGTTAATCTTGAGCATCAAGTCCTTTTGGCAGAGATATATGCTTAAGTCACCAACAATTTCACATGTAACATCATAGGTACAGCACAGGAGGCGGCCATTCGGCCCATCGTGCCTGTGCCGGCTCTTTGAAAGAGCTATCCAATTAGTCCCATTCCCCTGCTCTTTCTCAATAGCCCTGTAAATTTTTTCCCTTCAAGTATTTATCTAATTCCCTTTTGAAAGTTACTATTGAATCTGCTTCCACCACCCTTTCAGGCAATACATTCTAGATCATTACAACTCGCAGCGTAAAAAAAAAGTTTCCTCATGTCACCTCTGGCTCTTTTGCCGATCACCTTAATTCTGTGTCCTCTTCTGCCACTGGAAACAGTTTCTCCTTATTTACTCTATCAAAACCATTCATTATCTTGAACACCGCTATCAAATCTCCCCTTAACCTTCTCTGTTCTAAGCATCTGTTACTTTATTTGCTTTGGGACTAAGCAAATTTGACAAGTGACTCTACTTTGAGGGCATGCTAAGAACAATGCATTGGATTTTGTATTAATTGAATTAATTCTAAATTTTTATGTTCTTTCTAATTGACTCCTTTCAACACTGCATGAGCTTGAAAAGCTACTAGTTTATATTTCCTTCGCCTTGTCATTGGTGGCCGTGCCTTCAGCTGCCTAGGCCCTAAACTCTGGAATTCCCTCCCTAAACCTCTCCGCCTCTCTACTTCCCTCCCCTCCTCCTTTTAAGATGGTCCTTAAAACCTACCTCTTTGACCAAGCTTTTGGTCACCCATTCTAATATCTCCTTATGTGGCTCGGTGTCTTTTTTGTCTGCTCTATTGTGAAGTGCCTTGGGACATTTTACTATGTTAGAGGTGCTATATAAATGCAAGTTGTTGTTTCATGCTTGTAGAGTGAATTGTGACCTCAATAATGTGATTTCCTCATGTTTCCTCTGGCTCGTCATAGGATTGACCTAAAATACAGCTTTCCATTGACCCCAAATGCTTGGCACTAGTGAAAAATGCACGCTTAAAGATTAACTAAGACTTTTTTTTTAGTCTTTCTATGTGAATATACATATTTTAGGAACAGGACAAAGCCATTGGCTCATATCTGCCATTCCTGTTTTAATAGCCCAGCTTTTCACCATATCCTTCAATCACATTTTCCCACCCAAAAACGCCTCTAATTATGTCTTCAACCCATTTATACGAGCTGTTTCAATGGTCTTCCCTTATAACTTATTCCACAACTCTTAACCACCTGAGTGAAAAAAGATTTACCAGCCTTCCCTTCTCACTCATAAACTTCCTAATTTTTAAATTGGATTCCTTAGTATTTGAACTTTACACTGCAGTGAATGATTTGCCTCAATCAATTATGTTCTCTTCATAATGAGCTTTAATTAGATCAGCTTGATATTTCCTCTTTTCCAAAGAAAATAAGCCCAACCTATTTGTTTCCTCATGATTGAGATTCCTAGTACCAGGGATCAGCTTTGTTGCTTGCCTCTTTACCCTTGAGGGCAATACCGTGGCTCAGTGGTAGCACACTCTTGCCTCTGAGTCAGAAGGTTGTGAATTCAAGTCCCACTCCAGAGACTTGAGCACAAAATCTAGGCCTGACAGTATTGAGGGGGTGCTGCACTATTGGAGGTGCCGTCTTTTGGATGAGATATTAAACCGAAGCCCCGTCTTCCCCCTCAGGTGGATGTAAAAGATCCCATGGCACTACTTCAAAGAAGAGCAGGGGAGTCCTGGCCAATAATTATCCTTCAACCAACATCACTAAGATTATCTGGTCATTATCACATTGCTGTTTGTGGGATCTTGCTGTGTGCAAATTGGCTGCCGCGTTTTGTACATTAAAACAATGACTACACGTCAAAAGTGCTTCACTGGCTGTAAAGCACTTTGGGACGTCCTGAGGTTGTGAAAGGTGCAACATAAATGCAAGTTCTTTCTCATGATTAGTCTACATAGTACTCCAGATGGAATATAGCCAATACCTTGTACAGCTTGAAGCAGTACAACCTCTTTAGATTTGTACCCTAACCCTCTGCTAATTACCCCAGTGTCTTGTATACCAGCACTGGTAACAGATGTTGGGAAATGTCACATTGATGAGAAATGCACTGGTGAGCAAGCCAAATAGATTGAAAACGCCTCTGCCTGCAACCCGATCACAATGAGTGATAGAGGAAGTATGTTATGGAAGGGAACTGCTGTTGCCTGCTCTGGTACATCAATCCATTCCAGTAACTTATTTTCTTTTTGTTTTTGGGGGAGGGGGGAGGCTCTATCCAAACCAAAAGGTTGACTAACTCTGCATTTGGGCCAAAATACATCCATTACACTTATCAGAGAGGCTCTTGTGGTTTGGTGCCCATAGCTCAGTGACCTATTACCAAGTATCCATTGCTGTGTTGAAAATTGCTGGAGGAGTTGTGGGGAGGGCAAAGCTTGTTCATTCTGCCTCTCTGGCATGTAGGGCAACACATGACACAAAAAGCATGCCAAAAATAGTGGGGAACCAAGGGGTAAATGAGAGTGAGGAACTTAAAACAATTAATATCACTAGAGGAAAAAGTACTGGAAAAACTAATGGGACTAAAAGCCAACATATCCCCTGGACCTGATGGCCTACATCCTAGGGTTCTAAAATAGGTGGCTGCAGAGGTAGTGGATGCATTGGCTATTCTCTAGATTCTGGAATGGTCCCAGTGGATTGGAAGGTAGCAAATGTGACCCCGCTATTCAAGAAGGGAGGGAGAGAGAAAACAGGGAACTTCAGGCCAGTCAGCCTGACATTGGTCGTCGAGAAAATGCTGGAATCCATTGTTAAGGAAGTGGTAACAGGGTACTTAGAAAATCATATGATTAGGCAGAGTCAACATGGTTTTATGAAACAGAAATCATGTTTGACAAATTTATTCGTTTTTTGAGGATGTAACTAGCAGGGTAGATAAAGGGGAACCAGTGAATGTAGTATATTTGGATTTTCAAAAGGCATTTGATAAGGTGCCACATAAAAGGTTGTTACACAAGATAAGGTTCTCATGGGGCTGGGGGTAATATATTAGCATGGATAGAGGATTGGTTAAAGGACAGAAAACAGAGTAGGGATAAACGGGTCATTCTCAGGTTGGCAGGTTGTAACTAGCGGGGTGCCGCAAGGATCAGTGCTTGGGCCTCGGCTATTTTTAATCTATATTAATGACTTAGATGAAGGGACAGAGTGTAATGTATCCAAGTTTGCTGACGATACAAAGCTAGGTAGGAAAGTAAGCTGTGAGGAGGACTGTGCCTGCAAAGGGATATAGACAGGTTAAGTGAGTGGGCAAGAAGGTGGCAGATGGAGTATAATGTGAGGTATTCACTTTGGTAGGAAGAATAGAAAAACTGAATTTTTTTTAAATGGTGAGAAACTATTAAATGTTGGTGTTCAGAGAGACTTGGGTGTCCTCATACAAGAAACACAAAGTTAACATGTGGGTACAGCAAGCAATTAGGAAGGCAAATGACATGTTGGCCTTTATTGCAAGGGGATTAGAGTACAAGAGTAAGGAAATCTTAACTAGAGTTGTACAGGGCATTGGTGAGATCTCACCTGGTGTACTGCACACAGTTTTGGTCGTCTTATCTAAGAAAGGATATACTTGCCTTAGAGGTGGTGCAACTAGATTAATTCCTGGGATGAGAGGGTTGTCTTATGAAGAGAGGTTGAGTAGAATGGGTCTATACTCTCTAGTTTAGAAAAATGAGAGGTGATCTCATTGAAACATACAAGATTATGAGGGGGCTTGACAGGGTAGATGCTGAGAGATTGTTTCCCCTGGCTAGAGTCTAGAACTAGGGGGCATAGTGGCAGGATACGGGTTTGGCCATTCAAGACTGAGATGAGGAGGAATTTCTTAGCTCAGGGTTGTGAATCTTTGGAATTCTTTACCCCCCAGAGGGCAGTGGATGCTGAGTCATTCAATACATTCAAGGCTGAGATGGATAGGCTTTTGGACTCCAGGGGAATCAACGGATATGGGGATCAGGCAGGAAAGTGGAGTTGAGGTCAAAGATCAGCCATGATCTGATTGAATGGCGGAGCAGGCTCGAGGGGCTGTACGGCTTACTCCTGCTCCTATTTCTTATGTTCTTACGTTAGTTTGATCTATATCCTACCAATCTAATGCACTGTATCGGTGCTCTGACTGTCACCTGTTTTACCTTTGTTCTGTTGCAATAAGGGAAACTAGAGCCTGACATTAAATGTAATCAGTTCAAAATAATCCTAGAACTCAATTTGGCTTATCTTCATGTTTACATTTGAAGGTCAAATATGTTTGTCTAAATACTTAGTGGTACACATAGGTACTTGTCCCTTTTTATGTTCTGAATTAATAGTAGCACTAACTTTTGCATGTGATTATTTTCTGATTTATAAAATCAACTTTCATTTATAGTGAGTAACTGATTGATTAACCTTAATGCAAAGCCTTTTCTGTATTTAAAAAAAAAATGGCTGCATTGTTTGTGGGTTGTAGTTAGCTTTGGAGCTTTAAATTGAATTATTGTAAAAGCTGCATTTTACCCAACTCCATCCTCCTCTTTCTCACCACCACCCCCCCCCCACCCAGCTAAAATAATAAATGTACTAGTACTGCATGAAATTTGTACTTCAGTGCATAATAGAAAGACTTGCATTTATATAGCGCCTCTCTCTCAACCTCAGGACATCCCAAACCACTTTATAGCCGATGAAGTACTTGTGAAGTATAGTCACTGTTGTGATGTAGGAAACGCAGCAGCCAATTTGCACACAGCAAGGTCCCACAAACAGCAATGTGATAATGACCAGATCATCTTTCTTTTTTTAATGTTCTTTGAGGGATAAATATTGGCTAGAACACCGGGGAGAACTCCACTGCTCTACTTCGAAACAGTGCAGTGGGATCTTTTACGTCCACCTGAGAGGGCAGACGGGTCCTTGGTTTAACGTTTCATCCAATCTTGGAAAAGTTTGAGGTTTGAGGTCTGCTTTGGTTATTGGTCTTGTTTTAAGCTTTCTTATTTCTTCTTGACTAATTAGCTATTAGTCAGCAGATTCTAATGCATGTGTCTCTGTCCTGGTTTTACTTTGCACTGTATGAGCTGGGGTATTTCAAGATTTATTTTCAAAGCACTTGCTCCACAAACTTGAGAAATACATAGATTTTTTTTTAATCTATCAATTGGAAAGGGAAGAGAAAAGGGTGCTGCTGTTGGCACAGCTGTGCTAATATACAATAAAATAAACAATGCTGTTCAATTGAATTTTTTTTTGGGAGGGAATGGAAAGAAACACACAATGGTGACCAGTAATTTGTGTACTGAACAGGATTCAAATGTCAACTGGGGAACAAAAACACAATTGATTTTCTCAAGAACCTGCAAATGGAATAATTTAATGTTAGAAATGCTGTAATTATTACCACATTTCATTGGATGAGTCAGAATCATATAGCACCGAAGGAGACCATTCGGCCCATCGTGCCTGTGCCGGCTCTTTGAAAGAGCTATCTAATTAGTCCCACTCACCTGCTCTTTCCCCACAGCCCTGTAAATTTTTTCCCCTTCAAGTATTTATCCAATTCCCTTTCGAAAGTTACTATTGAATCTGCTTCCATCATTTCTGAAGGACAGCATAAATCGTCATTTAGAAAGGCATGGGTTAACAAAGGACAGTCAGCATGGATTTGTTAAGGGAAGGTCATGTCTGACTTGAATTATTTGAGGCAGTAACAAGGAGGGTCGATGAGGATAATGCATTTGATGTAGTGTACATGGATTTTAGCAAGGCTTTTGACAAGGTCCCACATGGCAGACTGGTCAAAAAAGTAAAAGCCCATGAGATCCAAGGGAAAGTAGCTAGTTGGATCCAATATCGGCTCAGTGGCAGGAAGCAAAGGGTAATGACGGGTGTTTTTGCGACTGGAAGGCTGTTTCCACAAGGCTCAGTACTAGGTCCCTTGCTTTTTGTGGTATATATTAATGATTTGCACTTCAATGTGGGGGTGGGGTGGGGGGGCTTGATCAAGAAGTTTGCAGATGATACAAAAATTGTCTGTGTGGTTGATGGTGAGGAGGAAAGCTGTAAACTGCAGGAAGATATCAATGGATTGGTCAGGTTGGCAGAAAAGTGGCAAATGGAATTCAATCCAGAGAAGTGTGAGGTAATGCATTTGGGGAGGATAAACAAGGCAAGGGAGTACACAATAAATGGGAGGATACTGAGAGGTGTAGAGGAAGTGATCCACAGATCCCTGAAGGTAGCAGGACAGGTAGATAAGACAAAGGCATATGGGATACTTTCCTTTTATTAGCTGAGGCATAGAATATAAGAGCAGGGAGGTTATGCTAGAACTGTATAAAACATTGGTTAGGCCACAGCTTGAGTACTGTGTACAGTTTTGGTCACCACATTACACAAAAAATGTGATTGCACTAGAGAGGGTACAGAGGAGATTTACGAGGATGTTGCCAGGGTTGGAGAATTTTAACAATGAGAAAAGATTGGATAGGCTGGGGTTGTTTTCTTTGGAACAAAGGAGGCTGAGGGGAGATTTAATTGGTTTATAAAATTATGATCGGACTAGATCGAGTGGATAGGGAGGACCTTTTTCCATTAGTAGAGGGGTCAGTGACCAGGGGGCATAGATTTAAAGTAATTGGTAGAAGGATCAGAGGGGAGCTGAGGAGAAACTTTTCACCCAGACGATGGTAGAGGTCTGGAACTCAGTGCCTGAAAGCGTGGTAGAGGCAGAAACCCTCAACTCATTTAAAAAGTACTTGGATGTGCACTTGAAGTGCTGTAACCTGCAGGGCTACAGACCAAGTGCTGGAAAGTGGGATTAAGATGGATAGCTCTTTTTCGGCCGGCATAGACACGTTGGGCCGAATGGCCTCCTTCTGTGTCGTAACTTTCTATGATTCTATGATCATAACAACTTGCTGTGTGTTTTTTAAAAAAATAATAATTTCCTCATCTCCCCCCTGGTACTTTTGCCAATTACTTCAAAGTCAAATGCTTGCCCCACCCATAAAACATGTAAACTAATTAAACTTGGAAAATGTTTGTAGTATGTATGAAACCATAGAAATGAGTGGTTATCGGGTAGATTAGACACTGGTCTTCTATCTCAGACCTGGGTTTAAATCCAGCTGAGGAGGAGTCTCCTTACAGCCAGGAGAAAGAGTCGAATGTGAAATGAATTTGAGCAGTTTTGCTCTACTTCCTAGTGAGCGTGGACCTGTGGCACAAAACTGTCCTTAATTTGGTACTAAATGATCATCTTGCTCTAAGGCCACAGAATGACTGGTGTGGACAATGGGAGCATGTCACACTGCAGTATTGGGTGCTCCTCGGGGGTTGGGGTAGCATCGAGGCAGTTTTTACACTGCATTGCTGCATTATACCTGACTTGTCACTTGATGCCTGCACTGAAAATAATTCCCAACCCTCACCTTGAGCACAAAAAACAAACAGTACAGCATGGGAAGGAGGCCTGGTGAATTGTTCAATGGACCTCTATTCATGATCTTCCAAAACACACTTTCTTCGGGAATTGTGCCCTTGGATTGGAAAATTGCCAATGTCACTCCCATTATTTAAGAAGGTTGGGAGAGATGAACCAGGAAATTATAGACCTATTAATCTAACGTCTGTTGTGGGGAAGTTACTAAGAATCGGTTATTAGGGTCCGAGTGACTGAGCACTTGGACAAATATTAACTGATCGGAGAGCGAGCGAGATTTGTAAAGGGTAAGTCACATCTAACAAACCTAGTTAAATGTTTGAGGAGGTAACTAACGTGGTAGATATGGGATAAAACCCCATCTGCATGTTCAGGTAAATGATCCTGTGGCAATATTTGAAGATATATAATGGAGTTCTCTTGATGTCCTGGCCAATATATTATTTCTCAACCAGCACTAAAACAGTAACTTATCTCCAATGCTACTTGCAAGACCTTAGTGTGTAAATTGGCCGCTGTTGGCCTATACAATGGTAACTACTTCAGCAGTCACTTATTGGTTGTGAAGAGCTTTGGGGAGCACTTGTAAACATGAAAGATTGTGTATAAATACAAGTTCTTTACTCTCAACATGGTATCAGATTCCTTCTTTTCTTAATTCAACCCAGACCGACTTGATTTTTTAAAAAAGTTTCTTCTCAATGGCTGTAATTGTCTTTTTTTTTTAAAAAAGCCATCCGTCCTCCCTTTTTAAAATTTTTCTCTCCTGATTGGAAATATTTGGTTCCCCGTTCTGGTGTAACTGAAGCCATGTTTGTCAGTAGTGCAGCTTTGTATCGCTCCATTCTAATTAATGTTGCCACTTCCCTGACACTAAAGCTTTGTTCACTTTTTTTAAATGTTGCAGTCTAATCCAGTCAGTTGGCTGAGGATAAAATGTATCTAACCAATAGAGGGTGCTCTTAACAAATGCTTAAAACAAGGAGTAAAATCTGAAGGAGACCTTTCTGTACGTACTAGTACAATGTTTCTGTATGTCCTACATCAGGTTACATCGAGTCTACAACACAGAAACATTCGGCCCCACAGGTCCATGCCGGTGTTTATGCTCCACATAAGCTTCCCCCACCCTATTTCATCTAACCCTATCAGCATGCCCTTCTATTCCTCTCTTCCCTTCCCTCATGTGTTTATCTAGCTTCCCCTTAAATGCATCGATGCCATTCGCAACTACTCCTTGTGGTAGCGAGTTCCACATTCTCACCACTCTCTGGTACAATGTTTCTGTATATACTAGTACAACGTGTCTATCTGAAATGCCTGATTTTGTTCTTTTTTAAAAAAAATGTCTTTTTTTAAATCCAGATTTGAGATTTTAAACTGAGTTTTTACTCTTCAATTCTATATTCGTACAGCCAAGACACTCTAAGCAAAAATGGAGTAACTTGTACACTGGATTTTATTATAGAACATAAGATATTAGTAGTAAATGGTAAAATTGTAGGGTTTTTTAAAATCAATTTTCACTTAATTTCTGTTGGCAGTGATTCCTTGCTGAAGTGTGGTTCTATAGATCACTGGGTATCCTCTGGTACTTTGCCAAAGCACCTATTTATTCTAGGAGCCTTGTCTGTAATCAATTGTAGGTGGGAGATGGGGGCGAAGAGAATAAATAGCCAATTCCTACCCCAGCCTTCTCCAATACCTATGGATGTGTACTTCCAACTGTGTCTGTTGAAACTTTTTGTTAGGCAAGGGTATTGAGGGATCTCTCTCCAAGATGGGCAAATGGAGTTGAGATGCAGATCAGCCAGGAACAGGCTTGAGGGGCTGAATGGCCTACTACGGTTCCTATGTCCTCAAAAATAAGAGTTGAAAACGTGGCTGAGGTTCTGCACCTGCCCCAGGGATGCTAAGGCAAATTATGGTACCCATGCTGCCTTCCTAGCTGAGGTAAATTTAGCAGAGATGGAGTTCAAACCCTAGAATCTTGTACAGTAAACTTGCTGGCTTATAAGTTTGTTACAATAAAAGTGTTGCAGTTTCATGTTTAACTCGATGCGCTGTTTACAGTTACTTTCTCTTTGCAGTAAATGGCAAGTCAGAACCAGCACTGGAAGCAACACAGCTGTGTCTAAAGCTTCTGAATTCCAGGAATCGAGAGGAGCTGAGGAGACTGTTGTATTTCATGGCTGTTGCTGCACATCCCTCAGCCCTTGCCTTACAGCAGGAGGTGAGTGCGTGATCTTCCCACAGGATTAACACTTAGCTTTTAATGGGCTTGTTCAGATTTTGAAGTTTTTGCTTGGACTTTAAATCATGTTTTTTGTTGCTCTTTAATCTCTGGTCAATTATTCTCTAACATCAAACTTGCAGAAGTGAGCTTTGCAAAGCTTAAGTCCTTGATCCTATAAAGAAGTGAGCAGTCAAAGTGTATAGTCCTCAATAGGTGCTGGAAGTCTTAACGCGCATCAAGGTAGATAAATCTCCGGGACCTGATGAAATGTATCCCAGGACGTTATGGGAGGTTAGGGAGTAAATTGCGGGTCCCCTAACAGAGATATTTGAATCATCCACCGCTACAGGTGAGGTGCCTGAAGATTGGAGGGTAGCAAATGTTGTGCCTTTGTTTAAGAAGGGCGGCAGGGAAAAGCCTGGGAACTACAGACCGGTGAGCCTGACATCTGTAGTGGGTAAGTTGTTAGAGGGTATTCTGAGAGACAGGATCTACGGGCATTTGGAGAGGCAGGGACTGATTAGGAACAGTCAGCATGGTTTTGTGAGAGGAAAATCATGTCTCACGAATTTGATTGAGTGTTTTGAAGGGGTAACCAAGAAGATAGATGAGGGCTGTGCAGTAGACGTGGACTACATGGACTTTAGCAAAGCCTTTGACAAGGTACCGCATGGTAGGTTGTTACATAAGGTTAAATCTCGCGGGATCCAAGGTGAGGTAGCCAATTGGATACAACATTGGCTTGACGACAGAAGACAGAGGGTGGTTGTAGAGGGTTGTTTTTCAAATTGGAGGCCTGTGACCAGCGGTGTGCCTCAGGGATCGGTGCTGGGTCCGCTGTTATTTGTTATTTATATTAATGATTTGGATGAGAATTTAGGAGGCATGGTTAGTAAGTTTGCAGATGACACCAAGATTGGTGGCATTGTGGACAGTGAAGAAGGTTATCTAGGATTGCAACGGGATCTTGATAAATTGGGCCAGTGGGCCGATGAATGGCAGATGGAGTTTAATTTAGATAAATGTGAGGTGATGCATTTTGGTAGATCGAATCGGGCCAGGACCTACTCCGTTAATGGTAGGGCGTTGGGGAGAGTTATAGAACAAAGAGATCTAGGAGTACAGGTTCATAGCTCCTTGAAAGTGGAGTCACAGGTGGATAGGGTGGTGAAGAAGGCATTCAGCTTGCTTGGTTTCATTGGTCAGAACATTGAATACAGGAGTTGGGATGTCTTGTTGAAGTTGTACAAGACATTAGTTAGGCCACACTTGGAATACTGTGTATAGTTCTGGTCACCCTATTATAGAAAGGATATTATTAAACTAGAAAGAGTGCAGAAAAGATTTACTAGGATGCTACCGGGACTTGATGGTTTGACTTATAGGGAGAGGTTAGATAGACTGGGACTTTTTTCCCTGGAGAGTAGGAGGTTTAGGAGTGATCTTATAGAAGTCTATAAAATAATGAGGGGCATAGATAAGGTAGATAGTCAAAATCTTTCCCCAAAGGTAGGGGAGTCTATAACGAGGGGGCATAGATTTAAGGTGAGAGGGGAGAGATACAAAAGGGTCCAGAGGGGCAATTTTTTCACTCAAAGGGTGGTGAGTGTCTGGAACGAGCTGCCAGAGGCAGTAGTAGAGGCGGGTACAATTTTGTCTTTTAAAAAGCATTTGGACAGTTACATGGGTAAGATGGGTATAGAGGGATATGGGCCAAGTGCAGGCAATTGGGACTAGCTTAGTGGTATAAACTGGGCGACATGGACATGTTGGGCCGAAGGGCCTGTTTCCATGTTGTAAACTTCTATGATTCTAACTTTATCTAAAATTTTTTTTAAAGGTGAAGAATAGAATTGTGATGAAGAGAACTTTTGGTAAAGCGATTGTTTATAATAAGAACCTTCCGAAAGGGAAAGCTGATCTCTTGGTTTTGTTCCTACTTGATCATCAGAAAGATGTGTTCAAGGTACGTGCGTTACAAACTTGAGTGCAAGGGAGAGGGATTGTAAGGCTTGGAACGCAAAAAACCCAAAGCTGTGTAGGCGGACACAAAAATGAGAGGGACAACTTTGCTGCAATTTGGAGAGATTCAAAAATTAACTGTCATTGGTTTCTTTAATATGTACACTCTATCCCTGTTAATTTCAAGTGTTTTTGCTTCAAAAATTCAAATTATCCGGTAAATCAAATTGAGACAAAACAGCAAAAAAGCATGCATTGGCACATTTCTGATTGAAATGAACAATTTGAATTAAATGACTTCAAATTAAGAGTAGGCTGTATGGTAGCTGGAGTGCATCTCCAAGGAGATTCTAACCAATAGGGGTGGAGGGAGAATAGTGAAGAATGACTTTCTGGATAGAAATATGGAACGTGCAACCAGCTGTAATGTTTCCTTCCGCCCACTCGTGTCCCCATTGCACCTAAAGACATTAATCTAATGCTGGATGATGGGTCTACAGGTGCTGGTGGTGTCAGCCGTGGCTCCGTGGCAGCACTCTCGCCTCTTGAGTCAGAGAAGCCACCGGGGAAGTTCAAGTGTCAACTGCCAGAACGTTCTGGATTCGGATGAATCTGTATGATATGATTTGGTTTCGTTTTGTAAGTTTAAGGAACAATCCAGCAGTGTGCAGCAAAGACGCAGGAAGGTTTTACTGTTGCATCCAATGTGGAGTAATTTTGACAGCGATTTGACTAACCAGTTAAAATATCCACAGGTCCCAGGCTCGTTGCACAAAATGGTGAGTGAAAAGCTGATGCTCATTCAGCGCGGTGGCGATCCGGACCTAGATACGGGTAAGGGGACAATTAAATGGAATGAGTAACTTTCGCCCTGCCTCCTGTGAAGTAATAAAAATGCATGTCTACCATCAACTCTAAAACTCGCAATTATACTGCAACCAGTACCTGCCAGGTAGAACCACGTTTACATTGCCTGGCTGGAAATTATATGTCTTCTCCTCCATGAGAGGTGTACACAAGGCTGGGTACAGACATAGCCAGTCGTCTCCCACAGTTAATCTGAAGTGTTTAGAATAGTATGGAGGAAAATTCCTGCTCTCAACATTTAAATTGAGGTTGGCTTTGGTTTTCATTAACGCCCAGTTAATACAGGAAATCGCATGGCACCAATGCAAGTGCATCCTAATAAAATTCAAATAAGGTAATGTTAGTATTTTTACAAAATAACAAGTTATATTTATATAACTCCTTTTAACGTCCCAAGGCGCTTCACAGGTACGATTATCAAACTAAATTTGACACCAAGCCACATAAGGACATATTAGGACAGGTAAATAGGTTGGGTTTTAAGGAGCGTCTTAAAGGCGGAGAGAGAGTTGGAGAGGTTTAGGGAGGGAATTCCAGAGCTTAGGGCCTAGGCAGCGAAAGGCATGGCCAATAATGGTGGATGTGATCAAATCCAGAATAATAAAATGTGTACATATCACTGTCAGTGATGTTCTTAAAATCAAATAGTTAGAAAATAATTATCTTCCAATTGATTTAGCATAACTAATGGCGCTGATATCAAGTGACATACCTGTGTTCAGGTGTTTCCGCTTCAAATGTACATTCAGCTCACTGGTTCAGTAACTTTGATACTCTGTGCCCAATATTTATATCTGTCTATTGTTTGAGTGAAAATGGGATGTTGATACCTTGCTGCTTTAAGGGTGCTGGTGGTTGAAGATGTAGATAGAACTGTTGCATTCACTGTGCTGAAATTGTACACTGGAATTTTCATCATGTCCTGGGTTCTGCTTACAAGTGTCCTGATGCTTGATCAGAAGTTGTTAAATGAGCTGAAGAATGAAAAGTGGAAAATTGCAAATTTCTGTCTTGTTTCTGCAGGAGATCCTGCAAGCATTTTGTACAGCTATCTGAACTTCAGTTTAACTCATGGTTATACATTCAGCTCAGGGTACACAACCCTCTTCCTTCTCCCCGGCTTCCCCCCTCCCCACCTCCCACCCAGATGGTTGATAGGAGATGGCCTCAATCCAAATCTTCCTTTTTGAGGGGACAGAAGCCCATTATAGTAATCGCAGATGTGAATTTATGCACTAACACCAGTTAAGTGTGGGGGAGACCAGAACTAGGGGTCATAAATATAAGATAGTCACCAATAAATCCAATAGGGAATTTAGGAGAAACTTCTTTACCCAGAGAGTGGTTAGGATGTGGAACTCGCTACCACAAGGAGTAGTTGAGGCAAATAGCACAGATGCATTTAAGGGGAAGCTAGATAAACACATGAGGGAGAAAGGAATAGAAGGATATGCTGAAAGGGTTAGATGAAGAGGGGTGGGAGGAGGATCGTGGAGCATAAATGCCCATTTCTGTGCTGTAGACTCGATGTAATTTGCTGCCTACTTTACATTAATTCTAAAGTAGAATGACCAGCCTTTATACTTCAGAACTCTTGCACAATTGGAGGGAAGATTGTCTGCTGATTAAGTCTATAACCGTCCAAATTTAAAAGTACGCTTGCAAAGTTAAACTTTCAAAACAATCTTACAGTTGGCATCAAGTTAGCTACAGGTTTTATTTTTAAACTAGTTTCCCAACCACTGGCATTAGTGAGCCTCTAGTTTATTTTGCTGTGGCCAACTGTTTTAGCATGGTGAGGTCTGTGTGTCAGGAGCTGGAAATGCTAGCATGGCACTATAGAATAATGGAAAGGTTACAGCACAGAAGGAGGCCATTCGGCCCATCGCTGGCTCTATGCACGAGCAATCCAGCTTGTCCCACTCCCCTGCCCTATCCCTGTAGCCCTGCAATTTTTTTCCTTTCAAGTACTGATCCAGTTCCCTTTTTAAAGGCCATGATTGAATCTGCCTCCACCACCCCCTCGGGCAGTGCATTCCAGACCCTAACCACTCGCTGTGTTTTTAAAAAAAAAGTTAGAGCAAACTAAACTTGTATCATTTTGTCCACCAGACATCAAAAATTCGATACTCTAATTTCACATTGACATTTTTTGATTTAGTTAAGATTGTGACCGACTGGAATAGTGTGCTATTGCACGTACACTTTTGGGATAAGGGAGCCGGTTTTACTGTGTAAACATCGGGAGCTGGCGTGCAGATGCTGTGATCTGAAATAAAGTGCCAATCTAAAAGTCCTTATGGGGCACCCTTAGTTTCTGCCCACTTCAGTCCTGCGATTAAAATCCACTAAAATTTTGAGATTTAGGTTCAAATCGAAACCTTGCAGGAGAACTTTAAAATGTACTGGTTGGATACAGAATTCCGATTTCTTTGGCAAGCTGCCTTGAATTTAACGTTGAGAAGAGATTTTATTCTTTTCCTCCTTTTGTGGCGTCTCCTGTAACTTCTTGCTTGCTTCTCTTCAGGACACACTTTCTGCGAAAGACTTACTCGTGCTGCCTGTGAAAGCAACATGCGTAAGACCACCAGGGATGAACTTTTATTGTTGCTTAAAACTATTGATGAAAACACAAAGCTGTCTACCAAAGAGAAGAAGAAAGTCCTCACTCAGTTCAACAAGACCCATCCAGCCATATTTATTCAATATTTCTTTGATCCATTGAGGAAACTTTAATCCTGTGAAGCTGAGTTGCAGTGGCAACGTGATGCATTGATGTGTAATACTATAAGTTAATTGTAAAACAATTTTGTTAAGTTTATTGAAGATTTTATATAAGATTACAATGAATAAACTTTCAAATTTCTATTAATGTAATCTCTGCATTTCTTTACCTATTTGTTCCTATTTAGGTCGTTGCTGTTCAAAGTATTCACTGTAAAATACTTTGAAGTTGCTGTATGTATGCTCGTCCCTTCCCTGCTTTTAGTATTTGGACTTCAGTGAGAAGCTGTTATTAAACTCTGCTGCCCGTATCCTAACTCGCACCAAGTCCTGTTCACCCATCACCCCTGTGCTCACTAACTTACATTGGCTCCCAACCCAGCAACTCTTTTAAATTCTTATCCTTGTTTTCAAATCCCTCCATGGCCTCGCCCCTCCCTATCTCTGTAAACTCCTTCAGCCCTACAAACCTCCGAGATCTCTGCGCTCCTCCAATTCTGGCCTCTTGCGCGTCCCTGATTTTAATCGCACGGCCATTGGTGGCTGTGCCTTCAGCTGCCTAAGCCCAAAGCTCTGGAATTCCCTCCCTAAACCTCTCTGCCTCCCTAACTCTCCCTCCTCCTTTTAACTCGCTCCTTAAAACCTATCTGACCAATTTGTTCATGAAAAGTTTTAATAAAGCAGCCACTAATGATCCATCTCACTTCTTTAGCTGTCCTGCACTAATTTATTTTGTGCATTAAGTTCTCATTCTCGTGTGAAAGCCAAGTGTGCCTACAAGAAGGCAGAATACATGGAAAATTGGAGATGGCAGTTAAATTATAAATAATGACCCCCTCATGCCTCTTAGACTAATAATTTGACTTATCATCTTTTACTAGTGGCACCACAAACTTGTCTTTTTACAATCCAGTAAATTTCCTGTGGCTTTACCTATGTTGGTGAATGCAATTTTTTCCACATACAAGATGGCAGCAGAGTTGGAAGACTTCAAAAACTTGTTCCACAGAGCTGTCTAGTGGCCAGAGCCTACAATTACATTGACAATTGACAGCCAAATTGAATGGGAAATGTTGACGTAGCAATTTAGACTGGTGTTGACACAAAAGTGTAACCAAAAATTCTGACAACAGGCAGTAAGGTTTGTAGGCAGGACGTGCATGCCCAATGCAAGAATTTTAATAATATAGTAGTTGATCTCCCTCAATATTGCACAAGGGCGAGTCGAGACCAAGTGAGGTCTTTAGGTACAGAGGTGTTAGATGGTGGAGAATAATTGCAACAGTGTACACAGATGTAATTCAGTCCCCATTTTAAAGCCATACACTCTGTCTTTATTTTTATACAAGTGTCAGCTTTGGCTCAGTGGTTCAATCTCACCTGAGTCAGAAGGTCATGGGGTCAAGCCCCCTCCAGAGATTTCAGCACAGAATCTAGGCTGACATGTCAGTGCAGCGTAGAGGGAGTGCTGCACTGTTGGAAGTGCCGTCTTTGAGGAGACGTTCAAGCGAGGCCCCTATTGCTTTCGGGTAGATGTAAAAGATCCCTTGGCACTATTTTAAGAAGAGCAAAGGACTTCACCTGCTGTCCTGGCCAATATTTATCCCTCAGCCAACATCACTAAAACAGTTTAATTGGTCAATTATCTTGTTTGCATAACCTTGCTGTGTGCAAATAGGCTGCTGCATATTCCTACATTACAATAGTGACTACACTTTAAAAGTATTTCAATGGCTGTACTGTCTAAGGCTGAACCAGACCATTCTCAACCTTAGCGTCCTATTTGACCCTGAGATGAACTTCCGATCACATTTGCTCCATCACCAAGGCCGTCTACTTCCACCTCCGTAACATCGCCCGTTTCCTTCCTTGCCTCAGCTTATCTGCTGCTGAAACCCTCATCCATTTCTTTGAAACCTCTAGACTTGACTCTTCCAAAGCGGTCCTTCCTAACAGGCCTCCCATCTTCCTCCCTCCATAAACTTGAGCTCAGCTAAAACTCTGCTTCCCGTATCCTAACTCGCACCAAGTCCCATTCACCCATCACCCCTGTGCTCACTGACCTATATTGGCTCCCGGTCCGGGAACGCTACGCTTTTAAAATTCTCATCCTTGTTTTAAAATCCTTCCACTGCCTCGCCCCTCCCTATCTCTGTAACCTCCTCCAGCCCTACAACCCTCCCAGATCTCGGCACTATAATTCTGGCCTCTTGTGCATCCCCGATTTTAATCGCTCCACCTTTGGGCAGCTGTGCCTTCAGTTGCCTAGGCCCCAACTTCTGGAATTCCCTTCCCTAAACCTCTCCGTGCCTCTACCCCCCTCTCCTTTAAAATGCTCCTTAAAACCTACCTCTTTGACCAAGCTTTTTGTCACCTGTCCTAATACCTCCTTATGTGGCTCGGTGTCACAATTTTGTTTGATAATCGCTCCTGTGAAGAGCTGGGATGTTTTACTACATTAAAGGTGCTATATAAATGCAAGCTGTTGTTGCTTTGGGATATTCTGAGGTTTTAAAAGGCACTGTATAAATCTTTTCTTTACAATACTATACTTTGATCCATTATTTTAGTTCGAGCAAAACTTACAGCAATTTGGGAAGCAGAGAAATAAGAGTCGGTTGGTTCATTGGAGTTTTGCTGCAGTATAAGCTGATGCTCTACACTGCCACCACTGATAGGAGGGTGTAATTACATGACAATTTTACATAGGCAATTTTAAAAGTACACAGGAATTTATAGTGGAGAAAAGTTGACAATAGGAAAGGTTTTGTAGATAGGATATGTGTAGACATAAATATCTAATTTATATTATAGAATCATAGAAGTTTACAACATGGAAACAGGCCCTTCGGCCCAACATGTCCATGTCGCCCAGTTTATACCACTAAGCTAGTCCCAATTGCCTGCACTTGGCCCATATCCCTCTATACCCATCTTACCCATGTAACTGTCCAAATGCTTTTTAAAAGACAAAATTGTACCCGCCTCTACTACTGCCTCTGGCAGCTCGTTCCAGACACTCACCACCCTTTGAGTGAAAAAATTGCCCCTCTGGACCCTTTTGTATCTCTCCCCTCTCACCTTAAATCTATGCCCCCTCGTTATAGACTCCCCTACCTTTGGGAAAAGATTTTGACTATCTACCTTATCTATGCCCCTCATTATTTTATAGACTTGTATAAGATCACCCCTCAACCTCCTACTCTCCAGGGAAAAAAGTCCCAGTCTATCTAACCTCTCCCTATAAGTCAAACCATCAAGTCCCGGCAGCATCCTAATAAATCTTTTCTGCACTCTTTCTAGTTTAATAATATCCTTTCTATAATAGGGTGACCAGAACTGTACACAGTATTCCAAGTGTGGCCTTACTAATGTCTTGTACAACTTCAACAAGACATCCCAACTCCTGTATTCAATGTTCTGACCAATGAAACCAAGCATGCTGAATGCCTTCTTCACCACCCTATCCACCTGTGACTCCACTTTCATCTGGTGTCATCTGCAAACTTACTAATCATGCCTCCTAAATTCTCATCCAAATCATTAATATAAATAACAAATAACAGCGGACCCAGCACTGATCCCTGAGGCACACCGCTGGTCACAGGCCTCCAGTTTGAAAAACAACCCTCTACAACCACCCTCTGTCTTCTGTCGTCAATCCAATTGGCTACCTCACCTTGGATCCCGCGAGATTTAACCTTATGTAACAACCTACCATGCGGTACCTTGTCAAAGGCTTTGCTGAAGTCCATGTAGACCACGTCTACTGCACAGCCCTCATCTATCTTCTTGGTTACCCCTTCAAAAAACTCAATCAAATTCGTGAGATGATTTTCCACTCACAAAACCATGCTGACTGTTCCTAATCAGTCCCTGCCTCTCCAAATGCCTGTAGATCCTGTCTCTCAGAATATCTTATGAAATTTTTAATTTTGAGGGAAGTTTCTGTCGACGATCATTCGTACTACTACAATATTAACGACTGGTGCTCACATACCAGGATCTCATGTAATCCTTTACAAATAGAGAAGATTTTTTTTCATATACTCCAAAGCTTTGTGTTCTTAATTTTAAGGTTGAGATTTCTATCAATAAGTCAAATGGCATATAAGAACATATGAAATAGGAGGAGTAGGACATATGGTCCCTCAAGCCTGCTCCGCCATTCTTTAAGATCATTGCTGATCTTCTACCTCAACTCCACTTTCCTGCCCTATCCCCATATCCCTTGATTCCCTTAATGTCCAAAAATCTAGTGATCTCAGTCTTGAATATACTCAATGACTGAGCATCCACAGCCCTCTGGGGTAGAGAATTCCAAACCCTGAGTGAAGAGATTTTTCTTCATTTCAGTCCTAAATGGCCGACCCTTTATCCTGAGACTATGACCCCTAGTTCTAGACTCTCCAGCCAGGGGAAACAACCTCTCAGCATCTACCCAGTGAAGCCTTCTAGGAATTTTATATGTTTCAAAGAGATCCCCTCTCATTCTTCTAAACTCCAGAGAAGTGAAAGATTCCATTGCATTATTTGATGAAAAGTAAGGGAGTCCA